>NC_135274.1:6672500-7024525 GCF_051311805.1 Agelaius phoeniceus | reverse complement strand
TTTGTTTGTTCAAGAGAGGAGCCCTGATGTTCTCGTGTGATCCCCTGACTCCAACAGCGGGGGCTTGGAAAGCAAACAAACACTGCAGGATACTGAGGGAAACTGGAAAATCAGGGATTGGCCCCTCTGCACCTCCCTGTGGTCAATGGGATTTCCCATCCTTCTTCTGATATTCCTGGGATCACAGGGTCATGGAACGCTTTGGCTTGGAAGAGATCTTAATCCCATCCAGTCCCACCCCCTGCCATGGGCAGGGACACCTTCCACTGTCCCAGGCTGCTCCAAGCCCCACCCAGCCTGGTCTGGGACACTTGCAGGGATCCAGGGGCAGCCACAGCTGCTCTGGGCACCCTGTGCCAGGGCCTCACCACCCTCACAGGGAACATTTTCTTCCCAAAATCCCATCTACCCCTGCCCTCTGGCAGTGGGAAGCCATTCCCTGTCACTCCATGCTCCCATCACTCCACTCATGTTCCAGCAGAAGTTTCACATCCCTTGACATCTTGGGAGGACCTTAGAGCTGGACCCACTGTCACAGACATATTTTATGAAAAATCCTTTTGCCAGGATCTTTTCTCCTGAGAAGCTGGGAAGCTTCAGCTTGCCCATGTTTTGCTGCTTTGGAATGTGATTTGGAGAATTGTTTACCCAGCATGTGAAATTGTTTTTACTTGATGACCAATGACAGCCACCTGTGTCGAGGCTGTGAGCAGTCACAGGATTTTATTGTTATTCCTTTCCTTTGCTAACTTTCTGATGAAATCCTTTCTTCTATTCTTTTAGTACAGTTTTAATATGTAATTTTCTTTTAATATAATATATATCATAAAATAATAAATCAGCCTTCTGAAACATGGAGTCAAGATTCTCATCTCTTCCCTCATCCTGGCACCCCTGTGAACAGCACCACAGACCCACCTCCTCCAGAGGGGGATTTGGGAGCCAGGAGATTCCTGCTAGGTAGGCACTGCCCTGGGACAGCCTGTGCCTGCTGTCCTTGGGCACAGCTTATTCCAGAGGAGGATAACCAGGATTAGGCTGTGGATTTGAACCTTGGCTGTGCTGCCTCAGCTCTCCCAGACGATCCCCCCAGGCTTTCCACACTCATCACTTCCTAGGCCTCCTCCTTGGTGGGAGCTAATGCCCCAAGACTCCTCCACGCTTGCTGTCCCTCATTCCAGCTGCTGGGACATTCCCTGTTTCAGGAAGCAAGCCTGGAGCTGTCATCTCCCTGGAAATGAGGTGCTGAAGACAAAGAGGGGTCAGTTCTGTGCAGTGAGGCCTTGGAAAAGCACCAGGACACACTCCTGATCTCTCCAGCACTCCCACCTCAACCACAGGGATTTTTCCCAACAAAGGACATGAGATACTGTTTTCAATTAACAGGAGTTCCCTGGCCTCTCTGTGACCTAAAATTTCCTCTGAATGGAAGTATAAAACCTGTTTGTTTAACCTGGACATTTCAGCCTCCTCAGAAGAGAAATAAATGCTGTCTCCCCCTCAGTCCGAGTCTTATTCAGACTTTCATCTTGTGCACAAAAATGGGGAGGGAAAGTGGGAAAGATTCTTCAGGGAATTAACAAAAAACCCTCCACAGTAAGTAAAAAATCTCTGTATATCTTGAACATCAGAGTGCAGCTATACGAAAAGCTGTGCCTTGTCTTTTCTTTTCCCTAGGAAATAGTTCATGGATACCCAATCCTCAAGTGGCCCAGCCACAGCATCCATCCTAACAGGAACTCTGAGTTAACCTGGAGAAAAGCAGGAATTAGATCACTGAATTCACTTTTTTTCCCAACAAAGACAGAGCCATTTCAGTGGCAAATGGGCAGAAAAGCCACAGAAGTGGTTGCAGTGCAGATCTGCCCTTCCCATGGAGAACCCAAACAGCACCAGAGCATCAGTGGGGGCAGTGTCAGCTCTGAGGATAATGCCAGGAATAATGTCCCCTCACAGGAGATAATGCCAGGAATAATGTCCCCTCAGCTGTACATAAGGAAGCTGCAGCTCCACAGAGAGGCTCGGGGGCCACCAGAAAGCACAAGTGTTAAAGTGGAGCTTTCAGCTCCTCAAATTACTGCCTTAATTTATGTGCACTAAAGTGCACCAGGCAACGTGTTCCACACTTAGATTTTAAAAGGATTTTTCCCAGTTTGCCTCTTGTCCTCTCCTTTAACCTCCCAGTAAATTCCCATTGGCTGCTGCTACCATGCGAGCCTGAAATTTTAATTCCCTTCCACATCTCCACAGCCCCGTTTCTCTGTGGGTGCAGATATTGTGAAATTAGCAAGAAATGGGGAAAATCACATTGGAAAAATTTCACCTTGAGGGTTTTTATCTCCCCACCTATCACAGGAGTAATGGAGTAGACGACAGGAAGATTTTAATGCTGATTTAACATCTATCTATTTATGCTGCTGCATATATGTATTTATTTGTGTTTCTCCCTGAGCTCTGTACGTCCACAGGAGCCAGGAAATGGAGCTGATTAATAGAGCTCCTTCCTCCAAATGCACAAAGTAAATTCAGCCTAAATGATAATCAGTGAGTTTGATTTTATTCTTCCCTTCAGTATCAAGTGGAGGGAAGTGCTGGAGGGAGTGTTTTGGATAGAGGAATACCGATGGAGCCATCCTTCCACAGTCCATCTTTTTCCTTCACATTGCAATTCCTTTCCATCACAAAGCTGGAGGGTTGCTGGTAATGTTGGTCAGCAGGTTAAATATTTATAACCTCTATAAAAATATATGCTAATTTGAAAATAGTAAACTAAGCTCAGGACATGGCTTGGGGCAAATTTAAACAAAGCCATCAAAGCCAGAGCTGTGTTTTATACTAAAGCCGTAGGCAGAGCACAACAGGTATAGCTTTGAATTTCTTTGAGTTAAAGACAAGCACTAAACCCAGGGCACTGTTTGCATACCAAGGGCTGCCTGGAGCAGGGAATGAATCCACCCCTGAGCCTGTGCTGCAGCCCTTTCCTGGAATCCCAGGGTGGGTTGGGGTGGAAGGACCTGAAACCTCCTCCAGTCCCACCCTCCCCATGCCAGGTGGGCAGGGACCCCTTCTATGATCCCAGGTTGCTCCAAGCCCCTTCCAACCTGGCCTTGGGCACTTCCAGGGATGGGGTAGGCACAGTTTCTCTGGGCACCCTGTGCCAGGGCATCCCCACCCTCACAGGGAACAATTCCTTCCCAATATCCCATCTAGCCCTGCTTTCAGTCAGTTTGAAGCCATTCCCCCTTGTGCTGGCACTCCAGACCCCTGTCAATGTTCTGTCCCCATGTTTCCTGTTGGCTCTTTCAGGTCCTGGAAGGCCACAGTGAGGTCACCTGGAGCTTTTCTCCTCGAGGTGAACAGCCCCAGCTGTGCCAGCCTTTCCTCCCAGCAGAGCTGCTCCATCCCTCTGCTCACCCTGCTGCCTCCTCTGGACTCTCTCAGCAGCTCCAGGCCCTTCCTGTGCTGGGCCCCAGGGCTGGGGCAGCTCTGCAGGTGGGGTCTCACCTCAGCAGGGCAGAGGGGCACAATCCCAACCCCTTTCCTGCTGCCCACCCTGGGATCAGCCCTGCACAGGGCTGGACTGGAATGGGACCAGTGACACTTTAGGTGGAGGAAGGAGTGAGGGAAGGGAGATGTGTGTTAACCTTGCCTAGGGAAAGGATCTATTGGAGATTAAAACCCCAGGACTTTGTGCTGGAAGAACATGGAGACCCAAAAGCTGAGCCTTGTCCATACTCTGTGGCAGAAAAGGGATTTGAGCAGTCAGGGGCAGCAGTGGAAAAAGCACCAAGGGTCAAACCCAGAGGGATTAAAACGCTCTGGATCAAACACCAAGGGATTAAAACCCTCTGGGTCAAACACAGAGGGATTAAACCCCTCTGGATCAAAACCAAAGGATTAAACACAGAGGGATTAAACACCTTCCTCAGCCAACCACTGCAGGAAGCCCCAGCCACAAGCACATTAACTGCAAGGCCACCCCAAGACTTTTTTGGGGACTTTGAGCCAATAAAAAGGGATCCTCCCACAAAAGTCCAGGAGCTTTTGGCCATGTGCATGGTTTGGGGCTCTGTGTGCAGTGCTGGGGAGATTTGTCCATCACTGCCCAGGAAACCCCCACCCCACAAACAGCTGGAGCTCTGGACTCCCCCTCCTTGATATTCAAAGCTTCCTGAGGGGAGAATATCCCCAACACATGGGTGCTACTCAGAATGAGAGGCTCTTGGTGCCTTTCCTCTCCCTGCTCCCGTGGAAGCTGGTGGGCAGTCCCTGTGCCCTGTCACATTTCCATAACACCAATGACAATCTGAAATGTCCCTTGTACGGGCAGTGCTGTGTTTGCTTTGCTGCCTGCTGCTGTTGAGGTAACAGATGTTTTCATTGAGCTGCTCACAATAACCCCTGGGCCTTTTCCCTGAGTGGTTCCAGTTAATTTAAAATGCAGCAATGTGGATGAGGAGGTTGGATTTTGCCTTCCAATGCACATTAACTTGCATTTGTCAACATTTAATTTCATCTGCCACTGCCTTGCCTGCTCACCTGCCTGGATAGAGACATTCCCAGCTTTTCACAGCTTGAACTACACAACTAAATAAATTTCACTAAATAACTGTGGGCAGCTACTATTTATTCCATCTTTTCCTCCCCTCTAATTCTAGATTATATTTATAAAAGCCTGGCCCAAGCTTTCAGATTCTCTCCTCTTCCACAGCCACACTGAAAATTGGTTGTTCTTTTTTTGTTTAACTCACGGCTGCTTCCTAACCTGTGCTGGTAATTCCTTTATTTAAGGCTGCCCTCTTGTTCTGCTGCCTCCTTCTCTACTGGGATCTTATCTTTAGATCCCTCTGAAGTCTCTTCCCATGGATATTCCCTGCATAGTATTTTCAGCAAAATCTGTGAAGAGGCAATTAGCAGAAGCCTCTGCCTCCTGTCTATTCCCAGATTAAATTCTCTCACCAATTTCTACTTCCAGTCCCTTATACAATCACTTGGTAGGAGCCCTTTTTCCTCTTTATTCAGTGGGAAAGAAAGGATTTAGAGTGCAAAAGCAACTCCAGACACAGCATTTCCCCTGCCCTCTCTTCTGAGGTTTTCAGAAAACCCACAAAGGGAACAGCCACTGTGTCCAGACCTGGCCCCTCAATTTGGGAAGGACATGGAGGGGCTGGAGCATGTCCAGGGAAGGGAACGGAGCTGGGGAAGGGAATGGAGCACCAGGAGAGGCTGAGGGAGCTGGGGAAGGGGCTCAGCCTGGAGCAAAGGAGGCTCAGGGGAACCTTCTGGCTCTGCACAGCTCCTGACAGGAGGGGACAGCTGGGGGTGGTCAGGCTCTGCTCCCAGGGAACAGGGACAGGAGGAGAGAGAATGGCCTCGAGCTGTGCCAGGGAGGGCTCAGGTTGGACATCAGGAGGAATTGCTCCACTGTAAGGGTGAGGTTTGGAGTCCCCATCCCCGCAGGTGTCCAAGGAAGGGCTGGACATGGCACTCAGTGCCCTGGGCTGGGAACAAGATGGGGATCGGGCACAGGTTGGATTTGATCATCTTGGACATCTTTTCCAATCTCAGTGGTTCTGGGATTCTCTCATATCAGGATAATTGCTAAGAAAAGGCAGATCCATGTCTAATCCCCTCCCAGTTTTCCAGAGATCATGTCCAGCCCTGAGGAGCCCAGTTTTGAGGACCAGCAGCTGCTTTGCTGTGCCTTCCCTTTGCCAGACACTTGCCAGATTCCAGCTCCAGCATCCCCACCCCAGCTGTCCCCATGGACAGACATGGCACAGCAGCCAGGGATTCACAACTGGAAAGGTACAATTTGCAATTTACCCCCCCAAAAGGGAAAGAAGGGGAGACTGGGATAAGCCTTTTTAAGGAATGGGAATGGATCAGCTTGCAGGGCTGCACAGAGGGTGGGACACAGCCAGGGCCTGCCTGAAGACAGAGAAGGAATAAGATGTTTTCCTGCTGAACTCAGCCATCCTCCTCCTCTCCCACCAGCTCTGCCCCACACCAGGCTGTTCAAGCACAAACCTCTGAGGATTTCCAGGCACAAACCTTCGAGGATTTTCTGTTCATTTTCAATTTGCATTTCCGTATTTAAATTCGAGGAGGAAGAAAAGAAACCCCAAATCCAGTGCTTCCTAGAATCCACCAGGGAAACCTGTCATAACAGCTTTGACCCCTGGGCACAACTATGAATTCTGAGCAACCTTTTATTTCTCCTTAAAAATCAAATGCAAGCTCTGGGAGGCAAGGAGCAACAACGTTCACTGCAAACTCCACATCCTTGTCAGAAACTCCTTCTAACAGACTCAGGATTTGCACTCAGTCTGGCCAGAGGAAAATGCTGCTCCAACCCTGCTCCTCCCAAACCCCCAAGCTCTCTGTAAAATCACTAACATGGAAATAGAGAGGAAACTCAATATTTTGGCAGTTGGAAGATGCCTTCCTCCAACCACAGGAAGGCATTTCCCTGTTGATTCTTGTGTTGTCATAAAAGCAGCAACACCCCTTTGACAGGTTTTGCTTTATCTCTGCAGAACCTCATGAATCTGCTTCCAAATCCTCCTTTCCAAAAGTGTGAGCACCAAGAAATTCTCTTTTGAGTCTGGATAGTCAAGGCCACGTCTATTCCTCAGCTCCATTCCCCTCCTCTTCCTCCTCCTTTTGTGAACTGGGGAGAAGGAGCATAGCAAAAAATTGCTGTTGATTATTGCAATTATTGGGAGCATGAGGACCCTGGGGATTATGGCCTACATACATTTATTACCCACATCCAAACAGCTTCCATGCTGACTGCAGCAAACAGCAGAGAGCAGGAGGATCTGGAGGAGGGAAGAGGAAGGAAGCCATCATCCCCTTGCATCTCACACTCACAGACACCAAGCTGTTGGAAAAGAACCCAAGCAAAAATGCACCAAAATGTCCCCAGGGGACCTTCAGCACTTTCCAGTTTCCCAGCTTTTGGAGGTCTGGCAAGATCTTCAGCCAGAACTGTCCCAGAATTTTTACGAGACCTTGTCCAAGCCCTGTAAAATGATGCCAGGGGAGAATGGTGTTTCCACAAGGAGGTTTAGCTGACCATGGAAAGGAAGACAAAGGAGTGGGGTGGGATCTGTGAGGTCCTGGCTGGCTGCCTCAAGGATCACAGGCTCATCCAGCTTTCCCAAGGTCCCCAGGAGTTTCTGAAATCTTGTTCATGGATTGAAGCCACGAACATATCTGTGACCACAGAGGTGGATGCAAGATTCACCTCTGGGTGCATGAAGGGAGCTTTGCACGTGTGTTGGTTCATAACTGGGAAAGCACAAGTTTATCTCCTGTTCCCACTCTGTTAGGAGTCCAGCCCTCTCCATGGAGGGATCAGCTGCATTCTCAAGCACAGGCACAAACTCCCAAACCCTCTCTGCAAAGCAAGCAGAGAGTGACTGCTGCCCTCATTAGGAAGGACAAAGCCTTCTCAGCAGTGGATAAAAAAGCAGCTCACGCTGGGGTTTGCAGGGGAGGACACGGGCTCATTCCAATGCTAACCAGATTACTGAGCTTGCTAAAGGCTATCTCTGAAGGGATAGTTGGAATTAGTTGATAGTGATTTAATTTGTGTTGCAGATTGCTAATTAAGCCTGTGAAGAAGACAAAAAAAATTAATCCATTTAGTTAAGGAGATACAATGAGAGATGTGGCAATGCTGGAGTCATTCACAGCCAGGAATAGGTGGAAAGATTTGCTTGACCTCACCTTTGAGGACAGAGCAGGTGTGGGCATGGAGGTCTGGCCACCCTCACCCATCCCAATTTCCCTGGATTGCAGGATATTGTGGAATCCTGGAAACATTAAGGTTGGAAAAGACCTTCAAGGTCAGCCCAGCACCACCACTAAACCCAGTGCCACATCCACACATTCTCCACCATTTCCAGGGATGGTGGCTCCATCGCTGCTTGCTTCCAAGGCTTGAAAATGCTTTCCATGAGGAAATTTTCCATAATATCCAAACTAAACCAGCCCTGGCACAGCTTGAGGCTGTTTCCTCTTGTCCTGTCCCTTGTTCCCTGGCAGCAGAGCCCAGCCCCACCTGCTTCCACCCTGGTGGATCCATGTGGGGCTTTGACCGCCAACTCCAGGGCTTGATCCAAGAGGAAAATCTCTCCAGGGAAGGAGAGGTAATTAAAAAGCACCCAGGGATGTCCTCTGGGAATGCTCCCAGAGATGGCAGAGCCTCCACATTAATCCTGTTTAATCCACCTCTCCCAGGATTCTCAGGGATTCCCAAACCACCACAGCCTATCTTGATTTTCAAAGCCAAGTGATAGGAAGTCAGCTCACACCTCAGTGAGTTGCTCCAACGTTTAATTAACCTGTTAACCCCGAAATCACTCCAGGCACTGGAAGTCATTTTACAAAAAAAATTGCCCAGATATCTTCAAAGAGGAAATTTAAAAATTATTTTGGAAAGAAAAATTTACTTTACTCATTAAAAAAAAAAAAAAGAACCAAAAAACTCCACAAAAACACTGAGTGTTTTTCAAAGCTCTTTAAAAATATTTAAGGAGTGATTAAATCAGAAAGTCATCTTGATTTTTCTTATGTCTGAAATTTTCAAGGAGAATGCTCCTTTTTCTTCCTCAATATGCTCCAGATTTCCAGGGAAGCTGCTTCACAGCTGGCTGGATTTCTCTCACAGCTTGGAGAAGCACCAGGAAAGCTGAGGTTTGCTGGCTGGCTGGCTGAAAGTTGGGAAGGGCTCTTTGGGGTCGCCCACTTGCTGTTGGCAATTCCCCTGATCTCACTCAGCCCCATTCCTTCTCCTCCTGGCCTGCCCAGATTTTATCCTTTCAACCATTTGGGTGTGAGCTGACTGAGGGCAAATCCCAATCCAGGGAGCCCCCACCCCACAGGGTTGAGCTGGGGCTTTGCACCAGTGGATCCCAGTTTGCACAGCTCACAGCAGGAGATGGAAACTGGATCCTGCTCCCTTCAGTGCACCCTGGGGATGTCCATCCTCAGACAGTTATGGAATGGTTTGGGTTGGAAAGGACCTTAAAGCCCACCCAGCCCCACTCCCTGCCATGGGCAGGGACAATTTCCACTGTCCCAGGTTGCTCCAAGCCCCATCCAACCTGGTCTTGGACACTGCCAGGGATCCAGGGGCAGCCACAGCTGCTCTGGGCACCCTGTGCCAGGGCCTCAGCACCCTCACAGGGAGGAATTCCACAGAATCACAGAATGTTCTGGGTTGGAAGGGACCCACAAGGTCATCGAGTCCAGCTCTCAAGTGAAAGGCCCAGCCAGGGACTGAAGCCACAATCTTGGTGTTCATGGCACCAGGCTGTCACCATCTGAGCTGATTCTCCCTCAGATCCAACCTAAGTCCACCCTCCTTCACATTAAGGCCATTCCCCTTGTCCTGGCACTCCAGGCCCTCATGAAAAGCTCCTCTCCTACTCTCTTATGAGCCCCCTTTAGGTACTGGAGGTTTTCCCAAAACCTTCTCTTCTCCAGGCTGAAGGAATCCCAAGATAAAAAGGGCTGGATTGCTCCTCAATGCTTCAAGTTTCCAGGAGACCTCCTCAGCCACCACCCCCTTCACCCACAGCACAACCCAAAATCTCTTCCTGGAGAAGCTGCAGATTTCTGGGCAGTGAAAACCACCACCCCCCATCTCAAAATCAACATCCCAGCTCAGGACAATGACCACCAAGTTTATCCCCTTGTTCCCAGCATCAGGCACACAGCTGGAAGCTCCTTGGGAATGCCTGATGTCACTTATCACACAAACCCAGCCACCCCAACAACCACCCCAAGCAGCTGCAATGCCTGTCAGAAAGGAATAATTCAATTCCACCTGCCCTCCAAGATGGAAAACACAGCAGAGGGTTTTACTGGAGCAACTGTTACCAGGCCTCAGCCAGCATGGCTCTCAGCCTTCCTCTGGCAGGGATTTTGGGAGCACAAACACATCTGTCTCTGCAGCTGGGCCTTCCAAAGCACACCACCCCCATCCCCTGGTCTCAGCTCTGCAGCTGCACGAGTTTGTGCAATCCACAAATCACCCAGGGGCACTCGGGTGGCACTGAAAGCACCAAAGAATCCCCTCAAAGCCCAGTGAATCCCCAAAGTCCAAAGAATCCCCTCAAAGCCCAGTGAATCCCCATAGTCCAAAGAATCCCCTCAAAGCCCAGTGAATGCCCATAGTCCAAAGAATCCCTTCAAAGCCCAGTGAATCCCCATAGTCCCAAGAATCCCTTCAAAGCCCAGTGAATCCCCATAGTCCAAGGAATCCCCTCAAAGCCCAGTGAATCCCCATAGTCCAAAGAATCCCTTCAAAGCCCAGTGAATCCCCATATTCCAAAGAATCCCCTCAAAGCCCAGTGAATGCCCATAGTCCAAGGAATCCCCTCAAAGCCCAGTGAATGCCCATAGTCCAAGATTCAGGAATGCTGAAACGCTTTTCCTCCCTTCCTTTTCAAGGTGGTGGATCCTGCTTCTTGTATGTTGGAGTCTGAAATGCAAGGAACATTCAGAGCTTTGGGCCTGTGAGCCAAAGCTTAGAATTAAACCCAGGATTTGATCAGTGACCTTGGAAAAGGCTTCCAGCCTTAGGTGCTAGAAGTGAGAATGTGGATTTATAGTTTAAAGCAGAGACATGTTAAGGTAAGTAAAGAAAAGTTTAGAGTTTTAGAGTTAAAGATAGAGAAAAATAAAAGTATTTACAGAGGTAAACAAGGAGTTTGGAATGCAGTACTGTAGGTTTGTGTGTCATAACAGGATTGGCTAAGAAAGCTTACACTGTAGCATGGTAAGATGAAATATTTAAAGATTGAGTCAAAACCACAAATAACCTTGTTGGCAGTGTTTTATTGGTCAATAACTCCTTAAAGGGTCTTGTAACTAAGAGTCTTGTAACACACTGTAATGATGTGAGCTGAACTCAGCCTTCCTGCCTGTGTGGAAGATAAGACAATAAACCATATCATCAAAACCAACTCAGAAGTCCCATCTCAAATTCCTTCCAAAATTCCCCACAGGTGGATTATCACACTTGTAGCCTTGATACCAATGTAAAGTGAACTTAATGTGGGGAATGCCTGGCACCTGAGGGTGTCTGTTTGGGGATGAGCTCCTCAGACAGCATCTTTGCCAAGGGAAACATTCCTGGCTGGGGGAACTGCTCTGTCCTTCCCCAAGATCTGCCCACGATGGAGGCGTCCAGGTGAGCACAAACCAAAGGGAGCAAACAGCACTGGCCACATGCCCTACAACCCACAGATCTCATCTGGAGAGGTCATTCCTAGAGGCATCACACCAAGGAATTACTTGTGAGTCCTGCCTGGATTCTGTGCCACTTTATCCATCCCCAGCAGCTCCTACAGCCGGAGCAGCTCCGCTCATTTATTCACTCAGGGATGGTTCAGCCCTCCAAGGGAAAAGAACTTTTTTCTTTCTACATCTCTTTGAAAGCTTCACCAGGGAAGTTGCAGCACCTTTGAAGCTGTTCTGAGTCCAGGAAGGTGCCAGGCTGTTCCTGAGTGATAGCATGGCAGCACTGCTCCAGGAAGAGGGACAGAGAGCCTGGAAGCAGCTCCAAAGGAGTTAAAGCCCAGCACTTGCCTGTGGGAATCCTGCACCACACAAGGCCCCAGAGATACAAGGGGATTGTCTGGATAAAAGTTGATTAGTCCACATTACAGGGATTAGCATTCCCTTTGAACTTTTAACAACTTTGTTATGTCTTTTACTTGCCTTTTTATGTAAAAAAATAAATAAAAAGGTGGAGGGGTTTTTAAGCCGATTTTTTTTTCTTTTAAAGGAAATGATTAATTCTCCCTATTACCAACAGATAAAGCTCTGGCCACACTTGAAAGGGGGAGTCAATAACATGGGGGGGTTGGAGGAACCACAAATCCTATTGGACATGCTCTGGCTGCCTTTAGATGTTTCCTTTGTAGCAGGAGCAGGCTTCATTCCCCAGCAGCTCTGCAGCACACGCCGCTGGATGGCACGGGAGGGGCTGCAATGGCAGGGCCAGCAGGGAGCACAGGAGGCCAATCCTGCTTGGATGGCTCCTGGAAAGCCAAGGAAACACCAGCTGGAAGTGGTGCAAGAGAGGTCAGATCTGGCTGGGCTGCAGCAAGGACACACTCAGGGAGAGGCAAACCAGGAGGGAAATTCACACTTGGAGCTGGGCAGGATCAAGGGAGAGCTGCAGGATGAAGGTGGAGATAAGGGGGAGTGTGAACATTACCCTGGGCCCACAGCAGCCAAGAGAATGATCCTTTTTGGTGGGGGACGATCCCTGTGCCTTCCTTCCTTCTCTGATCACTGCAGCCTGGGGTTTACCCCTGTCCTGTCATTGTGTCCAGGATTTGCTGCAAGTGCAAACGCCTTGGGAAGGATAATAAGAAACGAGAGTCCTGGAGGAGGGAGAGGAGGAGCAGGAGCAAACACAGAGGGATCTCCCACTGCCCCCCTCCAAGATCCATTAACAGGTTAATTAGTTCCTCTGGGAAATGTGTTGTTCCCCTCTCTCAGATCCAGCTCCACTGGAATCAGAACAATCACCTTGACCCCAGGACTGCTGTCAGGAGACTTTCCCCTGCCTCTGAGTGTCCCTTTCATCTGAACAGCTTTAACAACACATGGCTTGAATCATGTTCCACTGGGTAGCAAATGCAGCTTTTTCCCTGCTCTGACACAGTATTCACCAGGAACTGGGCTGGAATCACAAACCCACCCCACCTGGGCCTTGAGCTCTGTGGGAACACAAGCTGACAGCCCTGAAAATCCTCATGCAGCACCACACAGCCCCAGCAGGAATTCCTGCTTGTTATCCAGGACCACGCTTGCCTCCTAACAGCATCACCAGGGCTGGGAATGACCCAGACCTGCTCACCTGTGTGCCAAAGCCCCTTCCTGCTCCTGCATTAATGATGTTTAGTGGCCAGGCTCTGACACAGCACATCTGGGGGATGTTTTAACCAGCCCAGGAAACACAGGCAGCTGCAATAATCAACTGCTCGACAACACAGTTCAATTGACTGATGACTAACACGCTGCCATTTTAGGTCCAGATAAGCAGGAGAACCACGTTTTCCAGCTTTAAACACACTACCAGCACAAAGAAATCCATAGAATTTCAAATGCCAAACCCCTTTCAAACCGGCAGCCAGTATTAGTTAGGAGAAAATGAGAATATCAGGCAGAAAAAGACTCTGCTGCCTTGAAATCAGGACAATTAATAATACATGCAGCAACCCCTCAAAGCACCTTTTTCTCCCCTCCTACTGCAGGCAGAGAAAATGAACTGAATTGGAAATTCTGTCAGGAAAAGTACATCCTCCAAAATGGAAAGACAAAGGCACAGTGAGAAAATGAGCTGTGTCAGGCTGGCTTACAACAGCAGCAGCACAAGTGGCACAGAATTCCCTCCAGGAGGCAAAGCTGCCTCGGGCTCACAGCACCTCAGCAAGGCCTGCAGGCTGAGCAGGAACAGCCCCGAGCTCCAGAGGCAGCTCCTGAAAGAATCCGAGATTAAAAACGATAATCTCAGTGCTCAGTTCAACAAGTGAGGAAAAGTCCTCTCCCCAGGCCACCTGCAGAGCTGCCCCAGCCCTGGGGCCCAGCACAGGAAGGGCCTGGAGCTGCTGGAGAGAGTCCAGAGGAGGCACCAGGGTGAGCAGAGGATGGAGCAGCTCTGCTGGGAGGAAAGGCTGGCACAGCTGGGGCTGTGCACCTCGAGGAGAAAAGCTCTGGGTGACCTCAGTGTGGCCTTTCAGTGCCTGAAAGAGCCAACAGGAAACATGGAGACAGAACATTGACAGGGGTCTGGAGTGACAGCATAAGGGGGAATGGCTTCAAACTGACTGAAAGCAGGGCTAGATGGGATATTGGGAAGAAATCCTTCCCTGTGAGGGTGCTGAGGTCTTGGGACAAGTAGCCCAGAGAAGTTGTGGCTGCCCCTGGATCCTTGGAGGTGTCCAAGGCCAGGCTGTGGATGGGGCTTGGAGCAACCTGGGACAGTGGAAGGTGTCCCTGCCCATGGCAGGGGAGGGACTGGATGTGCTTTAAGGTCCCTTCCAACCCAAACCATTCCATGATTCAGTTCTTGTCCTGCCAGACAGCCCTTTGTCCCTGTCTCCAGGGAGCCCTGGAACACAGGATGGTGCCCAGGATTGTGCCCAGCTTGCATGGCACCCACACCCCTCAAATCAACCAAGCTGACCCCAGCCCAGTGCCTGCTGCCCCTCGGCCTGCTCCTGACCCCACACCCTCCTCCTGCCTGAGGGAAAGCAGGAAAGCAGGAAAGCAGTCGCTGTACCCACTGTTGATCCAGTTGGATGTGGACTTTTCAAACAAAGCAAGTGACCCTTGTGCCCTCCCAGACCCAGGAACTGTCCCAGGAAGCAGAAGGGGAAAGCAGGAGTCCTGGAGGTTCCCATATGCAGAGAAGCTTATCATTATTAATGGGCTCCTCGCTCTGATTACTGAAGGCTCCCCGCGCTGTAATACAGGATGCAGGCACGGAGATCAAAGCCTCCTGCACACGCATAATCAGGGAGAATTGCTGCCGCAGAGCACGGAGCGGAGCAGGGCTGTGGCAGGGGCTGCCGGAGAACACAGGGCTGGAGGGAGCTGTCCCGGGTCGGGCTGAGCTGCGCTGCTGCTCCGCACCCAGCATGTGCCGCCTTTCAGGGGCTGCCTTTGTTCCTGCGATGATGTGGGAATGCCGCAGCTCTTTGTTCTGGATCGGCACTGGCAGTCTCAGGAGTGACAGATCATCCCTTCATGACTGCAGGAGATGCAGAACTGCTCAGGATCCTGACTTAATTAGCGCTGTGTTCTATCCCACAAAGTGAACATCAAAGGTCTGAAATGTAAGGGATGGCTGGGAAATAGCAGGAACTGCTGGAGAACAGCGCTCTGCTGAACTCTTCCATAATCCTGGCATCTACTGGAGAGCAGCAGCAGCCTCAGGCTTAGCAAGAGAAAGGTGGCTTTCAGTTCAGAGCCCTGGCTGCCAGTCCTGGAGCCTCCTTTTGCTGCAGACCCTCTGGAGGGGCAAGCACAGTTCACTCTTTTAGACATCACAATAATACAGAATGTTTTGGGTTGGCAGACACTCTACAAGGCTACAGAATAATTCTCCTGATTCCTTCTAATTGTGTTTCTTTTCAGCAGCAACATCAGTGCAGTCAGAGTGTCAGGTTTTGGGATGTTAAAACTGCAGTCAGGTAAGGGGAGAAAATCCCCTGTTTGTTTTCTCCCAGCTTTGTGAGCAGAAACGAATTCAGTGGAACCGAACTTTGATGAAGGGGGCTGAATCTCAGGGGAGTTTAGGTTGGATGTCAGGAAAAGGTTCTTCCCCCAGAGGGTGCTGGGCACTGCCCAGGCTCCCCAGGGAATGGGCACAGCCCCAGGGCAGCCAGAGCTCCAGGAGAGTTTGGACAATGCTCCCAGGGAAGGATGGCTGGGGTGTCTGTGCAGGGCCAGGAGCTGCATTGACGATCCAGCTCAGGATATTCCATGATTCTATGACTCATATGACACCATCCACCAGCCCAGCTGGCTCCAAGCCCCATCCAGCCTGGCCTTGGACACCTCCAGGGATCCAGGGGCAGCCACAGCTTCTCTGGGCACCCTGTGCCAGAGCCTCATCACCCTCAGAGGGAGGAATTTCTTCCCAGTATCCCACCTAACCCTGCCCTCTGTCTGATCCAAGCCACTTTTCCTTGTCCTGGCACTCCAGCTCCTGATGAACAGTCCCTCTCTGGCTCCCTGTGGGTCCCTTCAGATGCTGCTCTGAGCCTTCCAAGCAGGGATTGGGGAGAGCAGAACAAAGCCCTGGAGGGGAATTGCAGCTTTGTAAGCTTCAAGGGGAAAGAAAAGCCTATCAAACCCAGCTTGTAAGATTAAATGAGGTAAAATATGCTGTGGGCCTTTGTTGTTTTACAATCCCTTTCCCTCTGCTGTATTGTTTCACCTAATGAAGAAACATGATTTCATTCCAAGCAGGCTGTTACTCCCCACCACTTACCTGGGCTCCCAGGGGGCAGCCTGGATTCCAGGGACACAGGGAAATCTGTGGCTCTGGTCTCTGGGAGAGCTCTGGAGAGGGAAATCTCAGTCCAGAACAGGCTCTAAAGGAGCCACTACTTCAGTCCAAGGCAACACCCAGGTATTGAGACCTAAGGGATGAGCTTGGAGGGTCAGAGCTGAACAGCCTTCATCAGGTCCCAGAGCATCCCACAGCCCCTGAGCTCTGCCCCAGGAAAAGCCTCATTCATCCTTATTTCCCCCTGGACATCTGTACAGTTGTTAAACCCTGCATACAGCAATGCAGAGCTGTTCACAGTCATCATTCCTTACAGTTATGGAATGTCCTGAGCTGGAAGGGACCCACAGGCATCATCCAGTCCTGCCCAGGACATCCCAACAAATCCCACCCTGTGCCTCCATGGAAGTGTTTTCCCAAAGTTCCTGGAGCTGTGGCAGCCTTGTGGCTGTGCCCATTCCCTGGGGAGCCTGTTCAGTGCCCCACCACCCACTGGAGAAGAACCTTTTCCTGATATCCAACCTAAACCCCCCTGACAGAGCTCCATCCTGGTTCTGTCACCACTGGGCATCACCATCCCTCGTCACGGAGAGCAAAGACTGGAGCTGCTCCTCAAGAGGAAACTGCTGACCCAGTGAGGCCTCACTGATGGGGTTTTGTGATGTCTCTGCAGGGCCAGGAGTTGAACTTGATGATCTTTGTAGCTCCCTTCCAACTCAGGATATTCCACGATTCTGTGATTCCACCCTTGGGATGGCAAAGTCTGATCCACCTTCCCACCTCCCCTCCTCACCCCACAGCCCACCTGAGTAGGTGCCAAAAGCTGAGATGTGCTTCAGCTTCTCCCTAAAGCAATTCCCCACAGCAAAGCCAGCACTTTCAGGGAGCCTAAGCTGCTGCTCCTGCTGGAGTCACACAGCCAAGCCCTTTGTGGGGGCTGCCACATCCACACGGAAAATCCCCTCCGTGCCAAACTCAGGCAAAACCGCAGCCTTCCCAAGCCAAGGAGCACAGCCCAGCTCCATGAAACCAGGTGGATTATTTGTGCTGCCTTGAAGAAGGCCTGGCTGATCCAGCAGTGGCCACAGGCTCATGCATAATGCACTTGCAGCCGCCGATGGCAATAATGGATGGCTGCCATCGGAGCCGCTGGAGCGCAGCGCGGGGCACGCGGGATCATCGATGGAATTTCTTTATTGTTCCACGGCTGCTGCTGCCTTGTGTTTCCCTCGCTCAAGGTTAAATCATTTCTGTTTGGAGCAATCACTGCACTCTGCATTACACGCCGGCAAAATTAATGGGCCCCCCTGGGCCAGCAAACTTCACCCGCCTCTCCTGAGGATTCCCTCCGTTCCTCTCTCTGTGTAACCCTCAGTTTCTCCTCAGTTTCTCCCTCAGTTTCTCCTCAGTTCCTTCCTCAGTTCCTCCCTCAGTTCCTCCCTCAGTTTCTCCTCAATTCCTCCCTCAGTTCCTCCTCTGTTCATCTCTCAGTTCCTCCTCAATTCCTTCTCTGTTCCTCCTGCAGTTCCTCCCTCAGTTTCTCTTCAGTTCCTCCCTCAGTTTCTCTTCAGTTCCTCCCTCAGTTTCTCCTCAGTTCCTCCCTCAGTTCCTCCTCTGTTCATCTCTCAGTTCCTCCTCAATTCCTCCCTCAGTTTCTCCTCAGTTCCTCCCTCAGTTCCTCCTCTGTTCATCTCTCAGTTCCTCCTCAATTCCTCCCTCAGTTCCCCCTCATTTCCTCCCTCAGTTCCCCCTCAGTTCCCTCCTCAGTTCTTCCCTCAATTCCCCCTCAGTTCCTCCTTCCATTCCTCCTCTGTTTCTCCCTCCGTTCCCCCTCTGTTCCTCCCTCAGTTCCCCCTTTGTTCCTCCCTCAGTTTCTCCCTCAGTTCCTCCTGCAGGTGATTCCTACACCCTGGGCCTCTCACTAATTTGGGAACAGCCTGGCAATCAAATCAGGTGTTTGGCCCATTAACTACTGGGTAGAAAAGCCTGATAAGTGTGGGGATTTGTTTCTCTTTCTGGCAGCATTTCCCAGCAGAAGGAAAGGTTGCTGTCCTGGGAAGGGTGACAGGCTGTAGCTTTCCTACTGCAGAGGTTTCCGGCAGCCCATCAGAGAGGAGGCAATAGCTGTCCTTGGCAGGCTTAGCTGCTGATGGAGGGATGGGATGTGCCCTGGTCTCAGCACCAGAGACAAATCCCAGCTCCATGTTGGATGGCTGTTGGTTGTTATTTGCTTTCAGGAGCTGTGTGCCTCTCCCCACTGCCTTTGATCTCAGAACAGGCTTTTATCTTCCAACTGAAGGCTTCAACCACTGCCTCTGTCTCCCCTCAGCTTCATTTACTGCCCCCACCACTACACAACTCATCAGCTGGATGTTGTTCTCCTTCAAGGCTGGGTACCAATTCCAAATATCCAACTCCAGGTCAAAAACAACCAGGATATCATGAGGGGATATGGAAGTACATCAGCTCCAGCTGAGGAGCATGAGGCATGAGAAGCATTTGGTGGATCAGCAGACTACCAAAACTGGGTGTATATTCACCTTAAACCTGAAACTGGGCCCAAATCCCCCTCAGCTCAGTGGCAGAAATTCCTTCTCTCCCATGTAGCTCAAGCAAAAAGTGCAGATGCTTCTCTCCTCAGAGAGAAGACAAAGATCAGCGTGTCAAAGCCTGGCTTAGGGGGTCCTGGACTAACAGGGCAAGCACAGCAGGACCTTTGGCCCTGGGAGGAGGAGAGGAGGCTGCAGCAGCATCCCCAGCTCGAGCAATGTCACCCAGAGCCTGTTCCTGTGCAGCTGCATCATTCCCACCTCATCCCCCCTGCTCTGCTCCACTGGTGGCTGAAATGATGTGGGGCTCCTCAGAGGGTGAAGCTCTGCCCTCAGGTGTCCCCTCCCTGCTCTAACAGAGCCCTCTCCTCCTTGAACTCCGGGGTCAGCTTTGTTATCCTGGCAGGATCAGCAGCTCCCAAAGCTCTGAACGTGCTCAGCCACGGGAGAGGGCAGGGAAGAGCTGCAGAGCCTGGCTCTGGAAGAATTCCCTCTGGATAAAGCAGAACAAGAGAGCACTCTCAGTCTCTGGATTTATGTTACTGGCAGGAAAGCTTGAGAACAGCCAGGATGATGTTTCTTTTCATTACTTTTAATCTAGCTGAGATTTTACTTAGAAAAATCCTTTCCAAGATTAGTTTTGAAACTGATTTGAAAACATCTTTTCCACTGTGATCCTTAGCCATTTTTCCAAGGCTGCCAGAGCTCAAGGAACATTTGGACAATGCTCTCAGGCATTGGGAGATTGTTGGGGTGTTCTGTGTAGGACCAGGAGCTGGAACTTTGTGATGGGTCCCTTCCAGCTCAGAATATTCTGTGATTCTATGGTTCATAATATCAATGGGAAAAATATTATTTAGATTGTTCTGAAGTCATTCCATGAGCTTTTTAATGGGGACAAATAATCAAAGAGGGAAATGACTCAGTAATTTGCACAGCTCTTTTATGTCTGAGCTATGCCTGAATTCTCCTTCTCCCCAGTTTGAAAAGAGCTATGAAATAGTTCTCAGCAAAACTGCTGCATCCAGAGGATCCCAAAAAGCTCTGTCCCAGCTCCCCCACCTGAGCCCACATGAAGGGATTGCACTTTGAATCCCTGCCAGCCTTTGTGTGTCCATCAGCCCTGCAGGGTTGGGATGCTGTGAGCAGAGGGCCCTCCAAATCCCAGAGGGATGGGGGACATGGAGATGGCCCAGGAATGTCACAGGAGGCCTGCAGGGAGCCCAGCTCAGCCCCACAGTGCTCCTGCAGCTGCTGAAGAGCCTTGGGACCAAACCATCCCCACAGCCTTAGGATGCAGCGTGAAAACATTGGAGGGGAGCTCCTCCTTCTTCCTGAACCCAAACAAACCCAGTGGAGAAGATTTGGGACATACATGTCTGTGACTTTTCCCTCTAACTCACCAACCTCTCCTTCCAACCCATTTGTTCCAACTTCTATGATGCAGGGGGTTGGAACTGGAAAATCTTTAAGGTCCCTTCCAATCCAAACCATCCATAATTCTTGGGAAATCTAGACCTTCATGGGCTCAAAAATGTCAAGGAACAGCCAGACAGCACCAGGTCAGACTTGAACAGAGAACATGGATATAAACTTTGGTACCTGGGGCAAATTCCTGCAAATTTCCAAGGACTGGGATGGGGAAGAAAAACAAACCTTCTGTGCAATGAGGGGGAAGCAGGAGTGAACCTTTCCTAGTGTCAAAGCAAGACAAAAAATAAATATGGTGTCAAAGCCTGAAAGCAGCAGCACAATAAAGGCAGCAATAACTCCTGCTCGGTGACACCAGGCAGCCAAGCTCCACTGGGATAAATGACAGAGAACTTCCTCTGATAAACTAATAAAAGAGATTTCTAGGAGTAATCATTGATTTGACAGGAAGTCAAACAAATCTATCCATCACTGCTGACATGTGTCTACAACCTTCCAAACAAAGCGGCATCGGGAGGCAAAGCTGGAGCCAGCTGCCCACACTGTCTCAAATGCCACATAAAGACAGCCAGCAGCAGGCTCCTGGATCGAACACCCCCTGCCACTCACCCCTGGCTCCTTTCTGATCCTTCTGGATCCGCTTCTGAAGCCTCCAGACATCAGACAAAGCCTGCTTCTCCTCCCACATCCTGCCCCTGCGTGAGGCACTGTCTCCATCTCCACCAGAGATAAGGAGAACAAGGCCCTGGAGTGGTTCCATCCCACGCCTCTCCTGCTCAGTGGTGGCTGGTGATCTTCTCCAGGCCCTCTACTGGGGGGTCTGTCTGCTCAGACTCTGATCTCTGAGGCTCTGTGCACTCCCAGCTCTGGCTGTGGAGCTTTGGCCATGACCTAAATGCCAGCAGAACAAGCCTTGGCCACCTCCTTTGGGTCTGGGAATGGATCAGCCAGCAGCAAGCAAAGCAAACCATCTCTCAGTTAAAGAGCCATCCCACTGGGCTCCCTGGGAGGGGAGCAGTGTGGAGCTCAGCACGTCCCTGCAGCCCCAGCAGGGTGAGACATCGTCACCTTGCTCAGGCCCTGTGTCACTGAGGTGTGGCAGAAGCTCAAGGCACCCCAAAACCAGTCCCCTACCCAGACCAGCTCTCCAAGGGCTCTACATGCACTGCCTGCAGAGGTGCTGAGCCCCTTCAGAAGGGCCTGTTTGAGCAGGCACAGCACACACCCAGCCAGCACAGCAGAGCAGGCAGATGATGGGATTTTGGGATATCCACAGGTTTTCCTTGCCCTCCTATGAGCTCTTCCCCTGCACTCTGCCCAGCAGAGCTTTACACAAGAACAGTCTGAGTGCTCAACTGAGTGATGTCCCAAGCCTCCCTTGCCATTTGTCTTCTTCTGAACATCCCAGGTGCCCTGTGAGATCCCAGACTGGTTTGGAATGGGAGGCACCACAAAGTTCATCTCATTCTACCCCAACCTTGCACCAGGCCAGGCTGCTCAGAGCTCCATCCAGCCTGACCTTAAGGAGCAGCCCCATGTTGTCACTGTGCCAGAGAGCCCATGGCCAGGTTTTCCCAGCAGGACCTGGAAGCTGGGGCACAGCTCCCATCTATGACCTGGCAGCAAGAATTTTGCAGGGACAGCACAGCCTGAGTTGATTGGAGCAGTTTGGTTCTGCCCCAGCCTGAGTTAGGATCCCTTCCTGCACTGGGAACCCCAAATCCGCCCCAGAACAAAGTTCAGAGTCCTTTTCTCTTTTCACCCTGGCTTTCTGAGGTTCTTTAATCATCCCAAATCAGCCCCTCCACGCTGCTCTCCCTGGGCTGTCCTGGGCATCTGTGCTGGCACAGGACACAGCAGCAGCAGGGCTGCAGCACTCACTTCAGTCAGCACATCAAAAATGAGGGAGAAAATCCTGCTTCCAGCTCCTCCTCCAGCTCTGTTGGAGCACACAGCACTAACAGGCTGCCATTGGCAGACGGGGCTGGGTTGGTTTTTTAATTGTAGGTTTTATTTCTAATTTCAAAAGCAGTGTTTGATCCTGGAGTCGTCGAGGCTCAGATATTTATGACAGACTCAAACCCAACCCAGAGCACACACCTTTCTTCAAAACCACCCTGCTGGTAGACGCCTCTCCTTTTAAACACAGCAAATTTGGAACATTTATACACCATTTCTCAAGAACATGAGGTGATTTGAAGCAAAACATTAAGTGTTTGCACAAAATTTGCAAGCCACCCTCCTAAAAGAAACAAGTCAACCAAGTGAAACCCCCAAAGCAGCACCATTTTTGAGAGTGTTGCTCTGCCAAACCCCTTTTTGTTTGTTTTCCTTTAAAAGACAGACAAAACAGCTCGTAATATTTTTATTTTGTTTTAATTGGTAAGAAGAAAAGGAACTGAAAGCTTTCTGGGAAGCTGTGCTGCTAAAGATAAAAGGCATTCTGAGGATTCCCACTGAGCTCTCCTGCATTGCTGACACCAGGTGCCATCTCCATGCTGGGAACTCTCCCCTCCTCAGCAAAATTCCCTTTTCCTGCTGGCAACAGGCTCAGCATGCCCTGGGCTCTGGGAATGGGATTCACCTGGGCATGTCACACCAGATCTCCCATTCCTGAGATGTGGGAATGGGGGACAGAAATGGTGCAGCTCTGAGAGGAATAAAGGGAGGGTGGGGGACATTATGGAAGAACACCTTCCTCAGGGAATTGGAGCCAGCAGAGGTTGTTCCATCCAAAGATCCACTTGTTTCTTGGCTCCTCCATTGTTTCTTGTCCTCCTGTCCACCTAAATCTAACAGTGGAGAAGGAGACTCTGCTCCATGCCTCCCATCTTCATTAATCCAGCAACATCTGGGAAACAGGGTTTGTGTCCTCCTCCATCCTTCAGTGTGGCTTCCCTGGTTTCTCTGGTGTTCCCTGCTCCAGGCTGTCAGCACCTCCACAGCTCTGTGCTAGGACCACAAATGGTCCTGGATTCAGAAACTCCAAAATTACTGCAATCTCTGCATCCTGGACTCATCAGTTGAAAGCACTCAGGAAATCAATGGAAAAGGACTGTTCATGCTCCCTGAATGCAGTGAGGAATGGATGAAACATTCTTGTGCCAAGAGAAATGGGTGATCCAAAGGCTCCTGTGCTCAGCATAGCCACCAGACACTGAGGAAGGAAATTCCCAGGAATGCTGCAGCCCTGCCAAGGAGCAGTGATTGAAATCCCCAGCAAGCAGAGGGATTGGAAACTCCAGCTGCTGCTGGAACCACAGCTGATCCCTGAACTGCAGTGGAGGTTTCCCAACACCTTGTGATGTTTTGGGATCAATCCCTCTGACACAAGGGGGCTGCCAAGATGCAAAGTGCAACAGCAGCAGGTGACAGCAGGATATGGAGAAAGGAAATGCAAATATTTGGGAGAGCAGCCCAGAAGAGAGAGGAAAAGGCTGTTTGAGGCTTGGAACCTCCAGGCTGCCAGGGACAGCAGCTCATGGAAATACACATTAACAGGGGACTTCCAGCAGCCACCTGGGAGTGGGGGTGGCAGGACCTGAGACCTTGGATAAACACAGTTTGGATGTGGATGGGAACATCCTGGTGCCTGGCTGGAAGGAAAAAGGAAGAGTGAATATCCACATCCCAGCCTTGCTCAGGGGAAGAGATGAGAGACAGAAGGCAATGGAGAGAGAATCTCCTGAAATTGGGTGCTAATTCCCTGGAACAGGTGATTGCACACTCCCACCACACAGGAAACCACCCCAGGATGGTTCACAGAATTCACAGAACTCACAGAATGACTGGGTTGGAAGAGACCTTAAAGACCATTGAGCCCAACCCATGCCCTGACACCTCAACTAAACCATGGCACTGAGTGCCACATCCAATTTTTTTTAAACCCCCTCCAGGGATGCTGACTCCACTATCTCCCCAGGCAAACCATTCCAGAACTTTATCACCCTTTCTGTAAAAAGCTTCTTCCTAATATCCAACCTCTATTTCCCTTGGAATACAGGTTCTGTTCCTCTGAGCCACTGGAAGGCAGGAATTGCCTCCCAAGGGAAGGTGCTGCTGGCACGGGTGCCCAAGTGGCTGTTCCATGTGAGGGAGGGGAGCAGGCTGAGGTCCTAATTGGCACAGAGGGAAGGAGGGGGAATGTTGGAGTTCTGGGTTCCTCCTCCACTGTTCTGAAATCGGGAAATGCCAAATGTTGATATTCTCCACAAATATCTATTTAAAACCATTGCTTCCAGCGTTCCCACCCCCGCCCGTGGATGAGCACAAACCCTGGCTCAGCACAAAACCCAGCCCAGTTCAGGAACTGACCTTCAGCTTGGCTGGTTTTATCTCCTCTGTGCTCTCGTGTGCTTCCTCCCCATGGAAGTGAGCAAGCACCCCGGGGAAATGTTCTGAGGAGCCATGTGCAGGAAAGGGCAGCCAGCCTCCCACTCCCAAAATCCTGACACTCAGTGCGCATTCAGAACCAAAAAAATTGGTGTTGGAAAGGTCTCTACACACACTCACCAAACCCAGAAAATGCAGCTCCTAAATGCCAGGAATTACTATCAGTGTTTCTTGGGTTAATGTTAAAATCAGGATATTGGATGCAGGAGGGGTTTGAGCATCTTCATGTTGAATTTACAACTCAGAGAATCACTTGTAGGATCTCTCTGCTGACTAAAACCCCTCTCCCTCCACACCTAAGGAATAAGTGCCTCCAGCTGTGCCAAAAATTGGATAAGGTCTAATGAAAATTCAGAATTTCTTTGCTTAGGAGCTACAGGAAGCCACCAGGAATGGGGGGAACTGTGGGACTCCTCTTTCCAGCTGAATGGGAAACAGAAGGAAGGTCTCCAAAAGGAGTCCATACACACAGAAGAGTGATCCTAGAAGGGAGGGGGCTGAATCCCACCAAAGGACACCAAGAAGTCTCCAGTGGGGAGAGGGATCAAGATGGAAAACCAGCAGAGAAATGGAAATAGTCCCTTAGGAAAGTAGGAGTGAGGGAAAGGTATCAGGGTGAGAGTGTCCCAGCTGGAATCCTCACTCCATTCCTGCAGCATTCATTCTCTTCTTTAGCAGGAGGGAGATGTTAGTGAAACCAAGAGACTCCAAAGCTGTCACCAAAGGCAATCTGTGCCAAGGAGAAGCTGCAGGAAGCAGAGAGGGAGCGAGTGTGGCATTTCCCAGAGGAGCTCTGTAGAGAGCAGCAGCCAAGGAAAGGCTTTCAGTGCCTGGCAGGAGAGGATGAGGAGTCTGTTAGCACAATGCCTCTCAGCAGGAATTCTGGCCTCACCCAAAACCACAGCTTGGGAGCCAAGGTTGAGCTTTGGATTTTGATTTCACTTCGGTGAGGTGTGGATTAGTTCTTTAAAACCCCTGAGCTCTGAAATATTTGGATTAATGTCTCTTACAAAGAGAAAACACCAGAAATTGGCTGGGTTTTCACTCACAAATTCTCCCTCAAATCCTGAGCTTTGCAGAAGAGCTTCACCCTCCAGGGTGGCCAGTGAGCTGCCCCAGGGATCCAGTGGGAGATGCATCCCAAAAAGATGCAAAAGACATGATTTCTCCAGCTGGTCCATCTGAGCTGGCACCTGTGGTGCCTGCCAGGATTTCCAGCTGGAAACATCAAGCTCTCAAAGTAATTTGGGACATCTGGTTACTTGTCACCACCATCAGAGGTGCTCCCATCCTCGGAATCCTTTCCTCAGAATGTTTTCGTAAAGGCTTCATTTGGCTTGGTTCAATAAAACCACACATTTAAGCAGAGTAATTTAGATATTGATTCTGGTAACATTTAATGGGGATAATTTTGGCAGATGGAACATTTTGGCTGGAAGGAAATGTTTCACTTACAGAACAAACTTCAAGCAGTCAAAAAAAGAAACGTTCTCCAGAGCTGTGCTGGGCTGCACCTGAATATCCCACACGAAAACACGCTCAGATCTGAGTGTGATTCTGTGATTTACAGCCACCAAACTGCTCAGTTCCACCCTCTTGCCGTGACAAATGGGAGCAGAACCATCTCCTGACTCAGGGAATTCCTTCACAGCCTCAGCTCATCTCTCTGTGGCTCCTCACCAGGGTGCTGCTGCGGGATGCGCGTGGCTCATCAAGATCCAGAGCTGCCCTTCTCCAGAAGTCTTTTCACTCCCTGAAACCTCACCTCCTTGGAATGCAGAGGGTCCCCAAAACCCCCCTGGCTTCTCCCACCTTTCCCCTGGGAGTGTCTCTCCCTGAGAAGCCTTTGGGCAGGAGCATCCTTTGTGGAGCTGTGGTTGTTCCAGCAGAGAGCAAAGAGAAGCTATTTTCTGATAGCAAAGATAGTTTATCTCCCTTGACAGATTTCAAGGCAGCTTTAAAACTCCCAGCAAAATGCTGGATTTCCCCCATTCCAGCCCTGATGGCGGAGGAGAGATAAGAGACATCAGTGTTATTAACCTGAAAATGGGACAGAATTGGGGAGATAGAACCCACAGCCCATTAAAATTCTCCTTGTCCCCCAAGGGTCACGAAAATGAAGTGGAACATTTTAATGATGCCGTGCTGGGAGTGAAGTTCCCTCCCTCCTGACACCCTCACAGCCACACCCCACACATACAGAGTGTGTGAGGAGCCCCTGGTAAGACAAATGATGCCATATTTCCCATCCCAAGAGGATTCTTCCCTGTGCCTGACCCTGGCAGCCGGCCAGGGCTCTGGCAGGAGCTGCCCCACAAATCACACCTAAATGGTTCTTTGAACGTGCTGAAGTGAAGAACATCCTTTCTCTAAAGCACTCTTGCCTGGGTTGGAAGGGAGATAATTTTTCAGGCATCAATTCACCCTTCCTGGGAACACACAGGCCGTTTTCCAAAGTAATTCCAGATTTCCAAGGCCCTCCTTTAGCACAACAGTGCCTTGAAGAGGAAGAGCAGACAAAGAACAGGAGCAAATGCCTCTCCAAGCCCTTTCTGCTTCCTAATGAAAATTCACCGTGATAATTCCTTGCCCTGGGGGAGGACATGCCTAAAAAGCTTCTAGAAAGTAGGGATTCAGGTCTCAGCCCTCCAATATCTCAGGAATATTTAGAATTTAGTCTATCCCGCTCCTTTAGCTGTGGCAGGTGGGATGCTGGGTGGAAGAAGGGCAAGGGAGGCAAACCCAAATCCCTTTCTGGCCTCGAGGCGCTCACAGAGCCTGATTCCAAAAGCTGAGCATTTCCTTTCTAGCTGGAACAGGAGCAACATCAAAGACCAGGTAAAACTTAAATACCTGCAAGGTCTGGTACCACAATGAACGAGGTCCCAGCTGGGGGAGAGGCAGGAGCAATAACCTGGAGACAGAGGGATCAATGCTCCAGCAGAATCAGTTGCTGCTGCCTCGATTACCATAAGTAGGACAGACAGCTCTGAAGGTTAATAATGTTTAGCTGCAAAAAAAGAAGCTGTGAAAGAATTGGAAATAGATTTCAGGAAGATGCGGAGGTACATGGGGTCTGCACACATGTAAAAACTGCTGGAGGTTTATTTTAATATTACAGAGTATTATTGGGACTCTGACATCAGCTTAAGGGTGGTTCAGGTTACCCTGGATTTCTAACCTTGAGGTTAATTGACAATTGTCATTGAGAATGTCTCCACTAATTGGTGAGCTTGATTAGACTTAAAAATGTTGGCACTCTGTCTCCATATTTGGGTAAAAAAAAAGGCTTCCAGACTCATCACATACAATCAAGTGAAGTGAAATGACCTTCCTGCACCACTTTGATTGCTGTGCTTTATGAGCTGAATTTGACCATTTTTTTCCTCCTCTCCTTCAATGTCCCAGTGTCCTGTGTTTGGTTTTTGTTATCCAGCCTCAATCTTTGCATTGTGTTCAGTTGATGCCATGAATTAGGAAAGAGATCTCAGCTCTGTTGCCAGCTCAGATTTGTGCAGATTTCCACAGGCAAGGCTGGAAAAGAGGAGAATGCCCTGCCCAGGGCTCTCCAGGCTCTGCTAGGCCAGGCCTTGGTGGATTTTCACTGTTTGTTTTCCCTCGCTCTCCTGTTTGCTTTTCCAGCAGGTATCAGATCTCCTGTTTGGATAAGTCCAGCACAAGCTGGCACTGATCTCAGCAGAAGCTTTTTGAGTCCTGGGATCATCAAAACGCCAACAAATGCAGAATGTGCTGAAAATCACTCAGCTCCCTTGTTTTGCATTAAACCAGATCCAGTTAATGAAAAAATGGGAAGCAAGCACGGAGCTGGGGCTGGTTCCTCTATACATTATTCAGCCTGGCACTGCCACACTGCCTTGGCTGGGCTAAACATTTAATTACAGATTCATTTGCTTTTTGGGCTCCCTGATGACATTTAATCCTTTCAGCTGTAATAAATGACTCTGATGCTGGGTGCTCTTTAACCAAAGCACAAGGTTTTTTTTCATAACTGCTTTTTTATTGAAACATTTGGGGCTGGCTGACTTTTTTTAATCAAAGCTCGGGGTCGGATTGCCTGGCTGGCATCAGCAACCCAGCACTGACAATGGCAGAGTTATGTTCATTGAATATTCTGCCTTCATCCTGTGCCTTGGAGAAATCCAAAGAATGGCTCTGTTCTTGCCAAGCCCCTTTTCACCAACAAAGAGAGGAGATTTTCCTCACTTCTTTTCCCCTCCAATCTTTGCCCACCAGGACTGGCTTTTATTTTCCCACGCTCTGTCATCTCCACTTGTGGAAAGCACCAAAAGTAAATATTTCACTCTCCTCCTCCTTTTTATTTTTTTTTTTTCTAAAGAACAGCTGAAATCCAGCCAGACTTGTACGATTGGATTATCCTCATCCAAGGATACAGACATTTATCATCTGCTGACTCCTAAAGTCAGGCAAGTTATGCAGAGCTCTGTGCAGAGCTGCTTGAGTCACTCAGGGGGTGAATGGGGAGTGACAATGACAGAGATAAATTTGGGACCATTTCCAGATGCTGCCTGTGAATGGACATTCCCAGCACAGTGCAGTTCCCTGGCTCTCTCAGCAATTCCCCCAAGGTTTGGGACACATACAGGTGCACAAATCCTCTAGTGGGTCACAGTCCTGGCAAGGTTTGGGTTGGAGGGATCTTAAAGCTCATCCTATTCCAGCCATGGGCAGGGACACCTTCCACTATCCCAGGCTGCTCCAAACCCTTTCCAGCCTGGCCTTGGACACTGCCAGGGATTGAGCAGCCACAGCTTCTGTGGGCAGCCTGTAAGGTTTCCCTATTCTCTACAGGGAAGGATTTCTCCCTAATCTACCACCTAAGCTTGGGCAGGGCACGCTCTTCCCATAGGATTCAGATGATAAACTCCTACTCTTTTAGTTTAAAGCCATCCCCCTCGTCCCAGCACTGTCTGAGTACAAAGTCACTGTTCCTCTTTTTTATGAACTCCCTGGAAGTACTGAAAGGTCACAAATTGGATTTGACTTCCTCACTCCTCTTGGGTCACTGGGCAATGCAGAAGTGCTGCAGAAGTGCTCCTGGAAAAGTGGAACATGGATGAGCTGAGAAATTGATGTGAGGGGTTGGAGATTGCAAAAGCACAGCCAGGGGAGAAAATCCTGCTCCAACCTCTGCTCTCATCTCAGCAGGAACATCCAGTGGCAACAGAGGCACAAGCTGTAGGTGTCAGCTGGAACAAAGGGGGGGTTTAAGGCCCCTGCCAACCCAAAGCACTCCAGGATTCCATGATTCCCCCCCTTGCACAGGGCTGAGCCCTCAGTGGCTGGATCTGAGCTCCTGCACAGGGTTTATCCTCTGAATCCTTTGGGAAGGGCAGGCCCTGCCCAAAGGCAAGCAGTGCCAAGGATGGGAAGCCAAGGATGGCAAACACTGCTCAGAATATCCCCAACACCCTTGGTTTCCTCTCCTCCTGTCCTGCCCTGCTGACACCCCCAGTTCTCTGCTGTGTTTCTGTTTATTATAGAAATTATTTTATATATATTATTATAGATAATATATATATAATTATAGATTATATATATGTATATTATAGATAAATATATATATATATCTATTATAGAATTATTATATATATATATATATTATTATAAAAGCCAGGCTTTTCCTCTACAATCCACAGCAGCACTTGGCTTTCCAGGCAGGTGAGAGGAACAAAGGACACCATCCACACTTCCCAGGAAAGGGATTTATTCTGCAGAAACTCCTTTCCTGCTGTCTGTACAACTGCTGGTCCATCTGAGCAGCAGATTCCTACCTCTAGGAACTTAAACTTCCCCCAGACTGACAGAAGGCTGGGAGATAATTAAATACTGAGAAACCCTGGGAAAAAATATGGTGGGAATGGGGAAGAGACAGAGCCAAATGAGTGCCTTGGCTGTGATGTGAGCTGAGAAAACTGCTCCACGTGGCAACCTGTGAGTGCCAAGAGTGAAAGGACATGGAGGAAGGGGACAGGGACACATTGGCTCTCTGGGAAGAGATAATGTTATGAAGGGGGAGGCAGAGGTCAAGAAAGTGGGATACAAATCCAGGGGCTCATTAGTTCTGCTGCTTATGGAACAACTGCCTGGAATCACCTTCATTGCTGGCTGCTGAAACAGCAAAGTTTAGCTCAAAATGTCACAAAGCTCTCCAACACCCTGGGAAAGCAAAACACCCTTTTAACAAGCAACAAGGCAGGGAAAGGGCCCAAAAAGCAGGAACAGTGTCCTTCACCAAGAGCTGGGGGGAGAACCAGCAAGGGCAGAGTGTGACCACTCGATGTTTAGGGGCTCTGCCAATTTCAGGGACATGTTCAACACCCTGCAGCTGTGACCTGCAGCCACCACCCTGCAGTGCCTCGAGCTCAGAACCTCAGACAGGACCTGGCCCTGGCCCAGCTGCTGCTACAAACCCAAAATTACCCAATTTACTCAGGCTGCAAACACAGAGATACTCAACAAGGAATATGAGCTCTGGGGGGACCAGAATTAAGGGATACAACAATGAGATGAGGCAGCCTGGCCTTTGTGAAGGAGAAGATTAGAAAGAAGCAACATTCCAGGTCCCAGCATTCCACGTTCCACAAATGTTTGGCACATTCACCCCCAATATATCATAGAATACTGGAATAGATTGGGTTGGGAGGGACCTTAAAGCCCATCCAGTTCCACCCCCTGCCATGGGCAGGGACACCTTCTGTAGACCAGGGTGCTCCAAGCCCTGTCCAACCTGGCCTTGGACAATTCCAGGGATCCAGGGGCACTCAGAGCTGCTGTGGGCAGTTGTGCCAGGGCCTCATCACCCTCACAGGAACAATTCCTTCACAATATCCAACCTAACCCTGCCCTCTGGCAGTGGAGGCCATTCCCCTTGTCCTGCCACCCCATCCCTTGGAAAGAGTCTCTCTCCATGCTTCTTGTAGCTCCTTCAGGCACTGAAGGCCACAATGAGACCATCCCAGAGCTTCTCCAGGCTGAGCAATCCCAGTTCTCCCAGCCTTTCCTCCCAGCAGAGCTGCTCCATCCCTCTGATCATCCTGGTGCCTCCTCTGGACTCTCTCCAGCACTTGAGTTGTGCTTTGAGAACAGCTTTCTCCTCTGCCAATCCTCCTACTCTTTTCTGTCATTTCCCTGTTTCCCACTGTTTCCAGCCACCCATTTTGAACCTCACTGGCTTCTTCTCCCTGTCTCTCTGTGAGTTTTTTGGGCAATAAATATTCCTGGCTGCTCCTTCTCCTTGCTGGTCTCCCAAACCCCGAAGAGCTGCGTCTGTCAGCTGAGCAGCCTCTCCCAGCCCCCTGCCAGGCCTGACACAGCCTGTTCCCACTGACAGGGAATGTCTGGCAGCTCCCTGGGAGCCACCTGCCTGTGCAAACAGCCCAGCAACCACAGCATTCCCTGCACAATCCAGAGTGCACTGGGGAGGGCCATGGGCTGGGATCACTGTGAGCACAGCAATGAGAATGTGGGACTCTCAGATCCTGGCCTGGTCCAGCTCAGTGGGACAGAGCTGTCCTTCCCACCAGCAGTCCCTTCTGCTGCAGCTCTCAGCCCAGCACCAGGATCATCCCATCCTGGCCAGGATGAAGCTGCTGCTTTGAGATACATCTGGGTGATCCATCTGGATGATTTCTCCCTTTCTCCATGCAGCTTTCCCAGCCAACCTAAGAGACCACCTGGAGACCACTCCTCACCTTGGCAGGGGATGAGGGACTTTTGTGTGCCAGCCTGGGCTTCATGTCCTGGCTGACAGGGAGAAAGCACCAGGGACATCAAGCACAGCAGCTGGATAATCCTTGGAGAGGATGGCTCAGGAAGCCATGGGATCTGCTGTGGAACAAACTCTCTGGGGAGCTTTGACAGGAGCAGCCCCCACTTTCCAGCAGTGCCCTGGGGGCCTGTGGAAAATCCCAGCCCTGCAGCAGCTCCAAGGCTGAATCCAGGGTGTGCTGCTTGGCTCCAGCACCTAATGGCCATGGCAGCAGCAGGATCCATCTGTCCCTCTTCAGAAGGAAATCTAAAGGTGCAGAGGCTTCTTTCCCAAGGAATTGCACCCCAAAGACAGCATCTCGGTTTTCCTGAGATGAGGAATGTGCCCTTGTGTCAGGCTGAAGGAAATGGAATAGCAATATCTGCTACATCACAGGGAGGTAGAGATTTTTTGTTAACTCCTGAAATGCTGTTTGGAGTCAGCCTCGCCCTGGGGCTTTCCTGCCACAACACCCACCCCGAATTACACATGGGATTTGGCACAGGCTGGTGCTATGCCAGCATCTCCCATAGGCTCCCTGGTACAGCTTCATACAGAGGGGACCAAATCCTGCTGCTCTCTGCTGTCATTCCCCCCAGCTCCTCTGGCACAGGTCACTTGTGTTGGGTTTGGCTAATCCAGGGCCTGGATAAACACAGCGGCCCCAGTCCAGCCTCTGCCTCAGAATCCACCCACCACCCCAGTGGAAAAGAGAGCAGTGAATCAACCAACCCCCACGTGTTTGTCAGGTCTTCCCTGTCACTTCCCTCTTGACATTTCCATAATCCTGCTGTGCCTGCAATTAAGAACTTCAACAAAACGCCCGCTGCTCTCCTCCTCCTCCGCAGCACCGAGCAGCAAAGCTGCACAGGCACCGACTCCTGCTGAAACCAAACGAGCAAAATGAGCAGCCCAGGTCAGAGGCTTCTTCACAGCTGCTGAGGGATGTGAGAGATAAAAGGCCAGGGGTGTCAGAATTCCCTCCTCGGGTTGTGCAAGTGCAGCACGCAGCCTGATTGCGTATTTATTTATGGGGAGCTGCTCTGATAGCATCTGTCAGAGCTGCTCTGGCTCAGCCCTCCTCCCTCCCAATCAGCACCAGGAGATGCCTTCAGAGCTTGGCTCAGCCATTGCTGGATCAAGCCAGGGCCCAGCAGAAGGCTCAGCTGCCTGAAGAGCCCTCACACCTTGGCTCCAGGGACACAGAAGGCTCCAGTTTATTGCAGTGCCTGTTCTTTTCCTCTGGGGTCAAACACAGGGATGGGAGGGATGAAGAGCAGTCTCCAGATTTTCACCCCCAGGTAAGGTCTCCCCATGGCTTCTGCATGAAGAGATGTCCTCCAGTCCAGCATATTCCTCATGGAAGGGGTTGTCAGGCATTGGAAGGGGCTGGTAGAGTCCCCATCCCTGGAGGTGTCCAAGGAAGGCCTGGATGTGGCACTCAGTGCTCTGGGCTGGGGACAAGGTGGGGATGGGGCACAGGTTGGACGCGACGGTCTTGGAAGGCTTCTCCAACCTCAGTGGTCCTGGGATCCCACAGTCTGGGTCAGAGGTGCTTGGCACACTTGGGGAGAGTCTCCTTTCTCCCTGGAGCAGCTTGGGAAGGGCTTATGGGGCCAACAGGATGCCCAGCATCAGTGGCACTCAAATGTTCCAACCAGGCACGCATGGTGTAACTGGTCCTGCACGTGAAGCAGATCTCATCCTTCCCCTCCCTAAACCACCTCACTCACCCTTCTGAGTGACCCAAACTCCACTCTAGGAGCCCTGACTCTCCCTCCTCACCTGGTTTCCTGCACCAATTATTATTTCTGCCTGTTTGCCATCCTCTAATTCCTCAAATCCCCCCTGGTTCTGACTGCCCATTGTAATTGTGTCACATGCACATCTCTCCAGCTTAATTCCACGCTGATAAATGTCTTAACTTCAGATAAAGAGTGGGGAGAGCCAGGACCAATAACTGCTCATTATTTCCCCATTATTTTTGCTTTGGTGCTATGCAAATTAGCCGAGGAGCTCTGCACTCCCCTGTTTTGACAATTCAATGGCAGCAGCCATTTCAGCAGTTGCTTTAACAATCCTAATTTGCCAGGTTTATTTCCAAGAAATTCTGCCACCAGCAATTTGTCCATTTGCTCGCACACCCTTTGGCATTCCTTGTGCAAGGCTCTGCCTGCACATCCTGCTGCAGAGGCTCCAGACTTTGCAGGCTTCCATCGTGTGATCCTCATTCTGCAGAACACAAAGGAATCATGATTAAAGAAAAATCCAAAATTACAACTGCAAACTAAAAAGAGCAAGAGAAATCTTTGAATGGGTCCTTTTTGCAGAGGATTAAAGGAGAAAAAGGAGTCCCATGTCTCACTCAATTATTTCTTATCTGTTTTGGGGCTGTAATATGGGTTTGAATAATTTGTCAGAGTGGGATGAGCACATCCATTATTTATGTATTTATCAGTTTTGGAGAGTTACCTGGTGGCCATTTTGCTCCGTGGAGCTGCCAATCAGCTGAGCTCCAGAGCAGCTACAGCAAAGAGTCATGGAATATCCTCAGTGGGAAGGACACACAGGGATTGTGGAGTGTCACTCCTGGCCCTGCACAGACACCCCGACAATCCCACCCTGGGTCTGAGAGCATTGTCCAAACACTCCTGGAGCTCTGGCAGCCCTGGGGCTGTGCCCATTCCCTGGGGAGCCTGGGCAGTGCCCAGCACCCTCTGGGGGAAAAACCTTTCCTTGATCTCCAACCTAAACCCCCCGACACAGCTCCAGCCATTTCTGGGGTCCTGGGATCAAGCCCCTCAAGCTGGGAACAGCAGCTGAGGTACAGCCTCACACAGATGAAGAATTCCAGAGATGAACCATCCTTGGGAGCTGCTGAAAGACTCACAGAGCAAAAAGGTTTTGCTGGAAAAGCCTCAGGGCCAACACTCAGGGTTGAACTCAGCACTCTCCAATGCAGGAACAAAACACAAACAAAAATAATATAAAGCAAAGGAGATTTCACACCTTGGGAAGCCAGAGCCCTCTGGAAGTCCATGTTTATGGCTGCCATAGGGGACTGGAGCGTCTCCCCTATGGAGACAGGCTGGGAGAGCTGGGGCTGCTCAGCCTGGAGAAGGAAAGGTTGTGGGGAGACCTCAGAGCCACTTCCAGTGTCTGCAGGAGCTACAGGGAAGCTGGACAGGGACTTTTCAGCAGGAACTGGAGTGCCAGAAGAAGGGGGATCAAACTGAAAGAGGGGAAATTCAGCTTAGATATTGGGAAGAAACTCCTGGCTGTGCAGATGGGGAGGCCCTGGCACAGGGTGCCCAGAGAAGCTGTGGCTGCCCCTGGATCCCTGGAAGTGTCCAAGGCCAGGCTGGATGGGGATTGGAGCACCCTGGGCTAGTGGAGGGTGTCCCATGGCAGTGGTGGGACTGGATGGGCTTTAAGGTCCCTTCCAACCCAAAGCATTCCTTGATTCTACATTGTCCATCAGGAGCATTTGGTGCTGCTGCCAAGGGAGGCAGGGACAACACCTCAGGATAACAAACAGAAGTTACAGAGCTGTGCTATCAGACTGCTCAGACACAGGCCAGCACCCCCAGTGCACCCCAGACCCCTCCAGCCTGGGGCTAACAGCATCAATGGCTCTGCTCTGGCAGTTCCAGCTGCACTCTGAGCACCAGCCCTCTCCTGCTGCAACCAGGGATGTCAGACAGCTCCCAGTGCACACACACAGCCACAGATTCCCAAACTCAGGAACACAGGAACAGGTTCAGGATCTTGTCCCTTGTCCTTGTTCCCACACCAGGAACAGGTTCAGGATCTTGTCATTCCCCTCAGCAGGAGGGGAAAAAAAATATATCTAAAAAAGGAGTGCTGTCACCCAGGCATTTTGAGCCAAGAGGTCACAAAGCCAATCACTCTGCCCTACCCAGGAGCTGCTGGATGAGGAGTCCAGTAGCCAAACAATACATTTTTTTTCCTTGATTGATTTGCACATTGTGAAAGTTGGGAGTGAGAAGAAGAGAGCAAAGGCAAAGCTATTCTGCCTTGACTACAATATCTGCTTCCACAAAATTGAAAAACTCTTTTTGGAGCACTTCTGAACGTCTCAAAAATCAAGTTAAGGAAAGGTCTGAAATGAAAAGTCAGCTCAACAGAAAAGAAGCAAAAAGAGTTTGCAGAAATGTCAGCAGAAAGTACTTGTCTTTTTCTCCCTGGGGGTTTTTGTTCTAAAACAATCTGGTCAAATCACTCCAGAGTCACGATTAGCATCAGTGTTAGCAAATCTTCATTCTGTGCAAAAACAAATCAAATGCATTAAAATGCCTGCAAGCACAGTTCTTGTGGGAAAAGGAGGGCCCAGCTCTGGACTGGCAGGAAACACGTTTAGATTGGAAATTAGGAAGGAATTCTTTACTCAGAGGGGTCTGAGGCCCTGGCACAGGGTGCCCAGAAAAGCTGTGGCTGCCCCTGGATCCCTGGAAGTGTCCAAAGCCAGGCTGGACAGGGCTTGGAGCAATGTGGGACAGTGGGAGGTGTCCCTGCCCATGGCAGGGGGTGGCACTGGATGGTTTTAAGATCCCTTCCAACCCAAACCACCCCAAGTTTCCTTCAACAGCTCAAATGCAGGTGTTGTGGCTTTGCAAGCAGCCCTCCCTGGGCTGGTGGAGCCGAGCATGGGGAAGGAGAAGCAGGAATGAGGGATTCACAGGATTCTCCCTGCCACTGTTCAGTGCTCCACTGACCCTTGGCACAGCAGGAGCTCTGGGGCAGCACTGCCCTTCATTCCCAATGGGATCTTGGCAAGGGAGCAAATGAATCCCTCATTCCTGAGCACCTGGTTTGCACATTCCAGTGCTGAGTAACCCTGCTGTGAGCACTGCTGCTGGCATCCCAGCAGCCTGTGCTGAGGGGACACTTCTGTCTCTGGTGCTGATACTTGAAGAGAATTCCTGCAGCATTGAGCTCCAAGCACCTTCCAAAATCCATCTGCACCCTGGAGCTCCTCATGTGCACTGCAGCTCTCCCACAAATCATGGAATGGCCTGGGTTGGAGGGGACCTTAAAGATCATTCATTCCCATCCTCTGCCATGGCAGGGACACCTTCCACTAGCCCACGTTGCTCCAAGCCCTGTCCAACCTGGCCTTGGACACTGCCAGGGATCCAGGGGCAGCCACAGCTGCTCTGGGCACCCTGTGCCAGGGCCTCACACCCTCACAGGGAACAATTTCTTCCCAGTATCCCATCTAGCCCTGCTTTCAGTCATTTTGAAGCCATTCCCCTAGTCCTGGCACTCCATCCCTTGTCAATATTCTCTCTCCGTGTCTCCTGTCAGCTCCTTCCGGCCCTGGAAGGCCACACTGAGGTCACCCCACAGCTTCTCCAGGCTGAACAGCCCCAGCTGTGCCAGCCTTTCCTCCCAGCAGAGCTGCTCCATCCCTCTGCTCACCCTGGTGCCTCCTCTGGGCTCTCTCAGCAGCTCCAGGCCCTTCCTGTGCTGGGCCCCAGGGCTGGGGCAGCTCTGCAGGTGGGGTCTCACCTCAGCAGGGCAGAGGGGCACAATCCCAACCCCGTTCCTGCTGCCCACCCTGGGATCAGCCCTGCACAGGGCTGGACTGGAGGTGGCTCTGGGAGTGACAGCACTGAGCAGCTCCAGGGCTGCAGAGAGCAGCGCACGAGGAGTGCACAGAAATGATCAAAAGTGACACTTGCAGGTAAATTCTGGGGTCATCCCACACAGGGCATGGACAGGATGAGCAGCCAGAGCCAGGAGATGTGGGAAGAGATGCCTCTCTCAGCCACAAAGTTCATGGACTGAGCACTCAAACCCCTGCAGCTCCGAGGGCTGCATCCCTGCCTGGAATAACAATAACTCCCAGGAACGACTGCTGCCTTTGGTTCCTGCTATCGTGGAAGAACAGCTCCTGCTATCACAGCCAAGCACAGAGGGAACAGGAGCAGGACAGAAAAAACACAGCCCCAAGAGCACAAAAAAGCCGGAATTTGCTCAGTTCAGGGCTCGGCAAACCCAACCCATCCAATCACTGCACACAAATGTGATTACCAGGGTCTGCCTGGCACTGCAGGAAGGCTTTCCTTCCCCTCCCCTCTCTCCAAGGATTCCACTTAAGGAGGAGGGCAGGGAGGGGGAAGTGAGGAGTGTCCCCAGATCGCGACAATCGGCCCTCGCTGCTTCCAGCTGAGTGTTTTATCAGCGAGCTGGTTGTGTCAGGAACCGCGCGGAGCGCAGGCACCGGGGGAGTTACCCCAGCCTCATCCATCCATCCATCCATCCATCCATCCATCCATCCATCCATCCATCCATCCATCCATCCATCCATCCGTCCATCCGTCCGTCCGTCCCGGCTGCCGCGGGCAAACGAAGGCTGCTGCTGCCACCTGCAGCCCGCAGCTCCGGCCGCGGCTCCGTGCCCGAAGCCGGCTCGGCTCCCACAGCGGGACCGGCTTTGGGCTAACAGAGGGGTCAGCGCTGCCAAGGAGGAGCCCGCCCAGGTTTCCATGGAGGCAGGATCCTGCTGTCCCACGGCTTGTGCCCTCCTGGGGTGCCAAACCATGTGGAGCGCTCCCCTGCTCTGCATGACCCTCCAGGATGATGGGAAGTCCAGCAGAAATCTGGTTTAGAAAGAGGTGGCAGAAATCTTTGAGGAGAACAATGGAGGTAGAGATCACGCGCCTGGATATTGGTTTTATTCTGTTGCCACCCAAAAATAACCCCCAAAGAGCTTTCCCAGAGCAGCTGTGGCTGCCCCTGGATCCCTGGAGGTGTCCAGGGCCAGTTGGATGGGGCTTGAAGCACCCTGGGATCGTGGAAGCTGTCCCTGCCCATGGAATGAGATGAGCTTTAAGATCTCTTCCAACCCAAACCATTCCATGATTCTGTGATCCAATGAAAGCCTCCACGTGCAAATGCAGCAGCTCCAGCAGCAAGGGGGTTTTTTGAGTTTTTTTGTATTTTTTTTTTTTCCAGCAGGGAGCATCAGGATAACCCAGAGGTTTTGTGCAAAGGGGGTGATTGGAATCTGAGATGTGCAATTAATACTGGAGCACAGATTGGGTACCTGGCAGCTCTCCCAAAGCCCGAGGTAACATCAAGCATCTCCTCCTCTATAAAAAGACAGAACTTAATCTCAAAGGACTCTGGATGCTCACATCCTGGGAAGGCACAGTGCCAAGAATACAGTTATTTTCTTTACAAAACCTGGCCTAATCCCATTTTACTCCTAAATTCCCCTCTGAAGGAAATTGAGTCTGGACATAAAGAAACAGTTCTGCCCTGAAAAACCCCACCAAACACCATCCCCACCCTACTGAGAGCCTGCAGAGCAGGCACACACAGCCATAAACCTCTGCTCTCCACATGCCAAAAAACAAAATACCAGGAAAACTGAAACAGGAGAGAAAAAGCTGTAAACTGTCCCTTGGACTCTGCAATGACATAAGGAAATAACCCACATGACCCCAAAACAAGTGGCAAAAAGCAATGGGTGTGGTACCAAAGGCTTTTTGCTAATTAACAGGAAATTTCACCATCTGTAAAATGCCCCCCAGGTTCAGTACATCAATCATTCTCTGCTTTGAGAGGGAAGGAAACGTCGACCAAATAATTCTTTCAGAAATATGAACCTGAAAGCCTCTGCAAGAGTTAATAAGGGGGATGAGAACCCCAGGGTCTACACACAAAATAAAAGGAGTCCTAAAGCACTGGATTCATATTTCAGCCTGACTTTAGTGCTAAATGTCGACCAATTTTGACAGAAATCCATCACCCAAATAAAATTTGAAGGTCTGAAGCATAGAGTTGAAGCATAAAAATATACTGCAAAGGCACAGTTAAAGCCCAGGTCTAAAATTAGTTGTTTGACAAAGGGAGTTTTAACAGTGCTGCAATCCCCCCTTCCTGCACTGATTTTATTCTCTAAGCTCACACAAGACTAAAAACATTTTTTAAGAAGTTATAACTTAAAAGGAAGGATTCTCCTCAGTGTTCTGCTGTATTAGGACAGGTTTCACCATTTAACACAAGTTTGCCAGGAAAAATGGAAGTTCCCAGGTTTGCTGACCACTTCCCCAGGATTTAATAAAATTACAAGTTGTTCAGCCCAGCTCTGCAAATTTGACAAGAAATGCATTTAACAATTTCAGTAAGTTATTTCTTCATACCAAAGCCGGGTGATATTCATCTCTTCTTTTTAAAAAAGGATGTCTTATCCTCTTCCTAATACAGAGGAAAGATGTAAAGATCCCCAAATCTTTGAAGGAAGGTGTCTTCAAACCCTCCACACTACTCGTGCATGAGAATAAATCCATTGGAAAAGAGGAGCTCATGCTTGGAATGTTAACATATTGTAGCATCAATTATGATATTTATCATGCAGGGAATGAGAAGTTAGCAACCAATTCCAGTAAACATTAGTGCCTTTCCCAGCACATACACACACCCCCACGATTAATCACAGGGAAAACTCTCCCCGGATAAATCTGAGCTGCTTCACAGAGGTGGCTTTGTTCTCCCCATCTCCACTGAGTGTTTTACAAGGAATGACCCCCCCCCACCCCATCCCAGATCCTCAGAGAAACCACTGGGAAGACTTTTCCTTGCTCCCTGTGGGGAGCTGCTTGTTCTGAGGAGGAGCAGCAATGCTGGGGGCTGCAGGGGCTGCCTGTGGCACCAGTGGCACCAACAGCCCATGGAGGGGTTTGAAGGCACCTGGGAGAGGTGGCTGAGGAGCAGCCGTGCCTGCAGGGTCCTCTCTGGTCCCAAGGGGCCAGGACAATTCTCCAGCCACTGCAGAAGGAGATGTCCAAGTGTTTGACATGACCTGGAACAGGCAGACCCAGCATCAGCCACACAAGTGGAGCACCAATGCACAAAATCAAAGTTTTCCTCTAAAAGCACAACCCAAAGGACACAAAACAAGATAAGTGACCTGGAACTCTGAGCCCCAGCCCTTAGCAAGGCCATTGCCCACCAGCAGCACCAGTCTGGGGCTGGTTTTACCCCTGGAGCTGGAGAGGGACATGCAGAGGTGGGACCTCAATGAGCATTAGAAGATCCCCCAGGAGAACACCTGGAGCATCCCCACAACCCCCAGGCACCCAGCACAAAGTCCCAGACCAGGGACCTTCCACATCACCTCCCCACACCCCCCCAGAGCAGGGACTCCCCACACCTTGTCCCCTTGAATCCCAATTCAGGGACTCCCCCTGAACCTCCAGACCAGGGACTGCAACACCACCTCCCCATAAACCCCAGTCCAGGGAACCCCAACGCCCCTAGACCAGGGAACATCCCCAGACTCACAGAGCAAGGACCCCCACACCACCTCCCCCTAAACCCCAATTCAGGGGCCCCCCTAAACCTCCACACCAGGGACCCCAGCATGGTCTCACCCCAAACCCTCAGCCCAGTGACCCCAACACCACCTCCCCCCAAACCCCCAAGCCAGGGAAACCCCCAAGGCTCCAGACTAGGGTGCCCCTCCACAGCCCCAGCTCAGGGACCTCCCAAACCATCCACAGCATCACCTTTCAAACCTCCCACCCAGGGATCCTCCCCAAAGCCCAAACCAGGGACCCCCAAAACCACCTGGGCCAGGGACCCCAACACCTCACTCAGAGCCCTTGCCAGGAGCACCTCAGCAAACAGGCTCCTCCCAGGCTAACAGGGAGGTTAAATAAATAATAGGTTCAGCATAAAATTAGGGGATGTGGGTCAAGGGGGAGATGCTTAAGGAAAACGGGAAGCAGAAGGCTTCGCTCCAAAGGGAGATCCAGGGGAGACAGGAAAAGACAGAGCACAACCAAAAGGGGGCAGAGGGAGTCAGCGCTGTGCCTGCAGCCTGTGGATCACAGAATCCTTAAGGAATCACAGAATCCTTATGGAATCACAGAATCCTCGAGGCTGGAAAAACCCCAACCTCACCAAGTGCCCCCGTTGCCATCAGGAGCTGAGCAGAGCCATAATCCTGCCCCGTGGGAAGCAGGAGCTGAGCCCTCCTGCTGCTCTCCCAACCATATTCTCCACAAAAGAGGAATTTCCAGGAGGGTTTTCCCCCCTCCATTCCCACATCCTCCGTGTTGTTATTGTTTGGGTTCAGAGTTGCCATGAGAACGTGCAGCCAATGTTAATTTAATGGAATTATTGTGTGTGGAAAAGGACCATGGCCAGAGCCTGGCTCCCTGGTTCATTCCCCCACAAGCAGGCCCTGAGCAGATATTCCATGGAATGCTGACCAGTCAGGGCTTCCAGGCTTAGCTCACCCCTGCACAGCTCTTCCCAGAATTAATAAACCAGGATATTCCTTTCAAAACCGCTTTTCTGATGGAAAAAAAGCCCTGAAGGAGGGCCTGAAATGCAGAGCTGCCTCATCACTCCCACACTGAATGGATCCTTAGCACTGGGAAGCTCAGCTCAGGAGTTTCTGGGCAGATTTAGAGTTTTCCTTTGTTTCTTCCCTCAGTCTCTGTGGAACCCATTGCAGCTGTTCCCTCCTCAGCAATCACAGAGCAAGGTGTGGGAATCAGACCCACACAAGCCTTCCATGACTCAGTTTCCACGTCAGCTTTTTCCTTATTTACCTCAGAGCTCAGGGTGCTTTCAGCCTGGGGGACCAAAGCAAGAGTCCAAGGGAAAAGATGGATTTTCCTATCCAAGTTTGGGTGACAGATGTGAGCTCTGTGGTGACAGAGAAGTGCACAGGGCCAGGAGAGAGGACACAGATCTGTGGCTGCCACTCCTGTCTGGGGTCCCTGTGAGATCCTCCAGAGGGATACCCTGGTTTTCCTGCCACCTCAGAGGCAAAACTTGCCATTTTCCCCACTTCCCAGGGAAGGGAAGCCAATGCAACAAGGCTGAGGGAGAAAAGACACCAGATGGAGTAGCCCAGGGTCTCTGAGGCTTAAACCAGAGCGTGTTAGTTGTAGATAAGGCCCTTCAAAGCCGTTGTTTTATTCCTTTAAACCACGCTGGCTGCAGCCAGAGCTGTGAATTCACGGAGCAAAGCTCTTTCCCAAGGCCAATATTGCCTGTCCGGATGATCCTGTAATTCCACTGAGGTCCAACTTTTCATTTGGCCTCCCCAACAGACCTGACCTTGCAGGAATATTTTCTTGGCGTGGACCACAGAGAAACTGTGAGGAGAAAGTATTAAATGTTTTCAAAGGAGACAAGAGCAGAAGGGTTTTTTTTGTTTCTCCCTGTCTACTCAGTGATAAAGAGACAAAAAAAAAAAAAAGCCAGAATTTCATAAAACTCTGTTTGTTAATGATCAGGAAATGCAAAGCCTGACTAGAGAATTATGCTGCTCTTTTGAAGGAGCTTCTGGTGGCTTCTGCAAAAGAAAACAGAGCCAACTAATGCCAATAATAGGCTAAATAATTAAAAGAGATGCTTTCTCTCTTGAGAGTGGAAGCCAACAAGGGGATTAATGAAGGAAGAGGGATAAAGTGAGGAAAAACTCTTGTATTTTCAGTAAAAGTGATGAGTCTATTACAAGTATATTAAAAAAAATGAGACGCCATTGATGGGCCCTGGACTTTCGTCCTAAATTGGGATGTCTCAGTAAACCACACCAAAAATCTACCCTCACTCTGAATAATCTGTGCAGTGCTCACCAGACCTGGGAAAAGCCCATCTAAAGGAGCTTCAAGGGGCTTGTGGAACCCCCAGTGGGTGGAGAGAAAAAAAACCAAGATTCTGCTGGCTTACTGAGATTCCTTCAGGTGCTGCATATCCAGGGAATTTTAGCTCAAATAACTTTGGGTTAGAACCACTCACTGTGCCCTGCAGGGTGGTTTGGGTTGGACAACAGGAAGAATTTCTTCCTGGAAAGGGTGGTCAGGCATTGGCAGTGGCTGCCCAGGGAGGTTTGGAGTCCCCATCCCTGGAGATGTCCAGGGAAGGCCTGGATGTGGCACTCATTGCCATGGGCTGGGTGACACGGTGGGGATCAGTCACAGGTTGGACTGGATGGTTTTGGGGGGCTTTTCCAACCAAAATGATTCTATAATTCCATTATTCTTTTTTGGGGGGGAGTCTTTTTCGAGCACCTACAAGGTGGCTCTGGCTGGGGGAATCTTGGATCCCACTTCTCTTTGTGTGGCTCAAAGTCAGTTCTTTGGTTTCCCTCCGTCCTCCCAAAGCTTCCAGCTTTGAGAAAGGCACGATCGACCTCCTGGTGCCTCCCCAGCCACCAATCACATCCCATCTCAGAGCTGTGGCTGTGGACTGCAATCCCAGCTGTACCAAAGCCCAGGAGCAGCCCCTCCTGCTTGATTTCCAGAGCCAGTTTACATCCCTTGCCCGTGGGTAGGAAGTGTGGTTAAAATGTCTCCAAACTTGGAATTATTCTATCCCTGCAGGTAGAGATTTCCAACCCGAGGTCACCCAAAGCAGGATTTCAAAGGCAAATCCCCATTTCTCTTCAGCAAGAAAAATATCCTGACAATATTTGGCTTTGACCTTCTTGAAGTGTTTTAATAAGACTGAAACAATCCATATTAACGGAGATTGAAATGTTTCATTTCCACACTGCTGCTCCAATTGCTGCCTGATACGAGAGGAATAGAGCACAGCAATTTTACAAATGGTTTCAATAATGTCCCACTAAAGTCTGGCAAAAATCAATTTCTGAGCTGAGGGCTCTTTTCCTAGGGAAAATCTCCCTGGGGCTGTAATGCCAGGGTATGTGGAGAGGGTGAGCTCTGAGGACACCCTGCAAACCCCAGTGCTCCAGCAGCTCTCTGTGCTTGGAAGTTGTGACAAAGGGAATGAGACCTTGAGTTGCTTTTGCAACTCCTGATGCTACTGCAGAAGTAGCAACAACGACATTAACAACAGGTTTTTGTCCCTCTTAATTCAAACCAGGAATCCATGTCCTTGCAGAACAGATTCCCAGGCACCTGCCCACCTTTGGACATTGCAGGCATACAAGGTGTGCAGTTCCCTTTATGGAGCCAGGAAGAGCAAAAGATGTTTTGGACACCCAAATCTGCTTGCAAATCCTCCTGGGAATCAGACAGGAGCCTCAGGTCAGGATCCTTTTCACTTAAATTCTGCACTTCCATGGAGCTGCTGGAGAGAGTCCAGAGGAGGCACCAGGGTGAGCAGAGGGATGGAGCAGCTCTGCTGGGAGGAAAGGCTGGCACAGCTGGGATTGCTCAGCCTGGAGGAGAAAAGCTTTGGGGTGACCAAATCATGGCCTTCCAGGAACTGAAAGAGCCAAGAAGAAATAGGGAGAGAGAATATTGACAAGGGATGGAGTGCCAGGATGAAAGGGAATGGCTTCCCACTGCCAGAGGGCAGGGTTAGATGGGATATTGGGAAGGAATTGCTCCCTGTGAGGGTGGTGAGACCCTGGCACAGGGTGCCCAGAGCAGCTGTGGCTGCCCCTGGATCCCTGGCAGTGCCCAAGGCCAGGCTGGACAGGGCTGGGAGCCCCCTGGGACAGTGGGAGGTGTCCCTGCCAACCTGAGCACCCCCTCAGCTCGGGAGGACAGGGAAGGGTTTCAGATCGCTGCCTGCCAGGTGTATCCTTTCCTTCTTTAAATTTCTCTCTGACTTCCTCTCCTCTTTCTCTGCAAAAATCTTCCTGCCACCTCCTGGAAGAAGCTGCAACTGCTGCAGTGCCTCTGCAGAAGGGGAATAAATTCTCTGGATGTGCTGGAAAGCTCTCCAGGTTCGGGAGGAGGTGGGAGCTCCTGGGTGGATTTCCAGCCTCTCCTTTGTGTCTTTTCCCCCTGCCGTTCTTTTCTCTCTCCAGGAGTGCCTGCCTTGCTTTTTTCTTGGCGTTATCTGTGCTAAATGCCGGTGCTTCCCCTCAGTCACTGCTTTCTTTTCAAGGAGAAGACAATAAGGGAATTCAGCTAAAGCGCAGGAAATTAGGGAGAGTAATTAAGATGCACACCTTTGTGGCGTGGCTTTGTGTTCCTGTCCAGCCAACGAGGCAAATTTGGGTGTCATTATTTGTGTTACAAAGGGAATGCCAAACAACCTGACAGAGGTCCCCATCAGGGGTTATCCAAACACAGTACATTACCTCTGTCCCTAAAAAGGCAGAAGTAAGAATAAAATTAAATGGTCGATTTACTCAGGTGATGGGAAATTTTGAAGCTAAAAAGCAACAAACTGTTTCTGACAATCAGATAAATATTGGAATGCATTTAGACAATGCCCTCAGGCACAGGGTGGGAATTTGGGACATCCTGTGCAGGGCCAGGGGTTGGACTGGGTGATCCTTGTGGGTCCTTTCCAGTTCAGGATATTCCACTTAAATCATATTCTGTGATACAATTTCAGCAAGTTGATGCCTGTCATTTGGGATATCTGCATTTAACAGCAGTGTTGTTTCAGCTGGATTTTTACCTGGGATAATCCCCTCAGCCTCGGACACTCACTTTATCCATGAGCATCCTTTTCTCTCACTGACTCCCATATCCATCCAGTCAGTTTTATTTTCCAGCAAAATCCTAGGGCATGTTGCTAAACACAGCAGTGGCTCATAGGAAGTGCTGAGGTCAGGGAGTTGTGCTGGATAACAACACAATTCATTGGGATTTCATTAGGATTATTATGCCAAAGCTCTGTAGAATCTCACTCACATTTATCCCAAGTTGATCCTGTGTGGAGAGAAGGATCAACAAATCTTCCAGAAAATCTGAGGGGTCTGGTCTTGGAGAGGTTCAGTATTGAGTGTATAGGGACTGATTTAAACACCAAAATCAGCTGTGTTTTCACATCTGGAGAGCTGCACAGGATATATTCCTTAAACAGGGGGTCTGGGATGTTTCCTGCTCCTCTGCAGCTTCCAAAATACCCCAAAAATGATGTTGGTGGGTAACAAAAGTCTCCACATTCTTTTGTAGTCAGAGGAGTTATAAATATCGTGGATTTCAAGGTTGGCATCTCTCTATTAAATCCTTTGGCCAGGTAGAGTTTCCCTGTCTTTAAGCAGCTCCTTTGAAGACTGTAGGATTTTTCCTACCTTGATAATTTATTTGTTTTTTCATCTTCCCAGTCCCTGCCAGACAGCTTGGATTGCTCCAGAAGAGTACTGGCCCTCTAGAAAAGGAAAGAGGAATGAATGAAACCTCAATTTTTCTGGATCTAATAATGTATTATTGGTTTTAATTCATCTGTACTTTGCTCCAGCACCAATTCCCCAGCATTTCCCTGTTTCTCACCTCCCTGGAGATTTTATGCCCAATGTAAAGCTAGAGAAGAGACATTTATATTTTCTTTCTGGGGTTATAGGGCCTGAATTGTGTCCCCTTCACATGTGGGTGAACTCAGACTTTCAGGGTGATTGTGGGGGGACAAACAGGCCCAGCATGGTCACAACACCTCAAGTGCACTGGAATCCAAGCTGGAAGGCAAAACCATCCAGCTTTTCTGTGTGGCATCATTTGGAATTGTTTTTATATCCAGTCTGGGATGGCTTGTACAGCAGATGGTGCCTCAGTGCCCTTTTTGGGAGGGAAGTGGCTCTGAGGGTGGCACAGGGGCTGTGCTGCAGCTCCAGCTCACCTGGGTGCCATTCCTGCATGTTCTGGACAAGGCCCTGGGGATCACTGCAGCTCCAGCTCACCTGGATGCCATTCCTGCATGTTCTGGATACATCCCTGGGGATCACTGCAGCTCCAGCTCACCTGGATGCCATTCCTGCATGTTCTGGGCAAATCCCTGGGGATCACTGCAGCTCCAGCTCACCTGGGTGCCATTCCTGCATGCTCTGGACAAAGCCCTGGGGATCACTGCAGCTCTGGTGGCTGCAAACACCAGGGGACACTGTGAGACTGAGCAGTGGCCGGGCTGGACGTGGCCACAGCCTCTGCCACCCCCAGCCCTGCAGGGACACGGGCACAGCCCTGCCCTGGGCTCCTCCAGGGCCGGGTGACACCGGATCAGTGTCCCCTGCAAGGAGGGGGTGTGGGGGCCAGCAGGGGCCCCACGATGGATGGGCACATTCCCTACACCCTTCAGAGTGGGATGAGGACACGGGGTGACACCCAGGACAGCCCTCACCTGCCTCTGAGTGCTCTCCTGCAGCATTCCAGCTGGGAAGTGCAGCTTGGGCTACCCAGGTGGGAGGGCACAGGGCAGCAGGTGTGGTGGGGACAGGGCAGGTGGCACTTGGCAAGTGCTGTGGGTGAAGCCAGAGGTGCTGCTGGACCACTGGGAGCAGGGGAGGGGAATGGAGGGGTCAGCTGGGCTCCCAGTTTGTGCCAAAGGCATCCTTGCATCATTTCTGAGCACAGCCACGTGTTTTGTCCCCAGATGCCTTGGAAGGACCAAGTGCAGGCTAAAAGGGGCTGCAAAGTTTGGCTGCTGGGAGCAGAGTTGGTGCTTTCCCTGTCACACCTGTCTGATGGCTCCTTGTCCCAGTGCCCTGCTGTGGCAGCACACGGAAGGACCTCTCTGGGAAGGGTGCAAGCATAACTCCCATTTCTCCTCTTTACATGGCCTTTAAATTCCTGTCTTTATTTACACAACTTGGGGGTGTTCAGCCTGGAGAAACAAAGGTTCTGAGGAGACCTTAAAACCCCTTCCTGTGCCTAAAGGGGCTCCAAGAGAGCTGGAGAGGGACTTTGGACAAGAGATTGAGTGACAAAACAAGGGGGAATGGCTTTAAGCTGACAGAGGGCAGGGGTATATGGAATTTTGGGAAGAAATTCCTCCCTGTGAGGGTGGTGAGGCCCTGGCACAGGTTGCTCAGAGCAGCTGAGGCTGCCCCATCCCTGGGAGCATTCAAGGCCAGGCTGTTTGAGGCTTGGAGGAACCTGGGACAGTGGAAGGTGTCCCTGCCCCTGGCAGGGGTGGGACTGGATGGGCTTTAAGGTCCCTTCCACCCCAAGCCATTCTGGGATTCTGGAATTTGCCTCAGGGGAACCCTGCTCAGAGCTGTTCTATGCCATGGGGTGGCTCTCCTGGCAGGATGGGACCCAGCTGTCACTGCCCACCCAAGCCAGCCCAGAGGGAGCAGGACAGCACCCACCAGTGGATTCTGTGAATATTTGGAAAACAGCACAGGAATGTGGGGAGAGGGCAATGGAACCAAAGCCAGCAGGGCTCAGCTCCCTGGAAGAAGAGCTTGTTTAATGGCTCTGCTGAACCAGGGCCCAGGAGCAGCTCCATGTCCATCAGGTGATGGAATGACACTGGGTCAGCTGAGCTGGTGATGCCAGGGGGTGAAGGCATCTCCAAAGGCTTGGGGAGCCAATGGCTTGCAAGGATGCCAGAGGAGGAGCTGGCAAAGCAAAGCCTCCAGCGGGCTGGGCTTGCCAAAAGCCTCCTCCCACACAGTAAATTCACCCCCAATTAAAAATGTATCTGTTTGCTTTCCTGAGATTGATCACACATTTAATCAGGCACTGCTCAGATATAGAGTAGCACTGAAAGGCAGAGATAATAAAGAAATCATTCTTTTAAAGGAGTAGCTGCATTGCAGATCAATTTCTTCAAAACCTTCATGTGCACAGAAATCCTCTGGGATGAATATTTCATAAGGGGAATAACACTGTTAAATTAATAAAACCCCTGCATGCCTAGTTATGAACTACAAAGATTGCTGAAGTTGTTCTAAAAAAATCCTCCTGTTCATACTTTGTACATCAATTTATGACAGAGTCATAGCTGGACCCCGAGGGAAATGGAGGAGAGAAAGGGACCCTTTTGATGTGAGGAATTTTCAGCAAGTGGGAAGAGTTGCATGGACCCAACTGCCCAGCGAGGGCAGGCAGCCCTGCTGGGAAGGGGAAACTGGATTCTCCAGTGGGAGCATGGGCATGCTGGAATTAATTATGCTGAATATCCTTCCTGCCTCTCTCTGGCTGTGTGTGAGTGACCTGAGGAGCTGGAGTGGCCTGAGGTGAGGGATAGGTGGGATCCCAGGTATCCATCTCCAGATATTCCTGGGTATCACTGCCAGTCCCTCATCTGGTGGGGGTGGGAGAGTCTTCATCCAGCTGAGGCCTCTTGGTCTGTTCAGCTGGAGAAGAGGAGCCTGAGGGCAGAGCTCATCCTGATCCAAAGCTTCCTCTTGAGGGGCAGCTCCAATCTCTGCTCTGTGAGCAGGGACAGGACCTGGGGAGCTGCTGGAGATGTGTTAGGGGAGTTTTGGTTGAAGATCAGGAAAAGACTCTTCCCTCAGAGGATGCTGGAACAGCCTCTCCAGAAAATGGGCATGGCCCCAGGGCTGCCAGAGCTGCAGAAGAGTTTGTACAATGCTCTCAGGGATGCCCAGGGTGGGATTGTTGAGGTGTCTGTGCAGGGCCAGGAGCTGGACTTCGATCCTTGTGTGTCCATTCTAGCTCAGGTTATTCCATGATTCTGTGTTTCCTTGATTCTGTGATTCCATGATTTCTGTGATTCCTTGGGACCAGAATTGTGGTGTTCATCTAGATCAGGGGAACCTGAATCAGCACAACAGGGGTCTCCATCCTCCTCCCTGGCCATGCCTCCCCAGAAATCCCATCCTGGTTGTCACTGCTCCCTCCATTCCCATGCTAAGACCCTACCTTAGACTTCCCAGGGGAAAATAAACTTCCACTGGAAAATTACCAGCTTCTCTTCCCGTCCCTTCTATCACTGCAAACCTCGTTCCCCTCGCGCTTCTGCTCCGCAGCGAGCTCCGCGCTGTCTCGGTGGCAGCTTAGCAGAGCCTTCTCCTGCAGGCTGCTCCCAAACTTGAGAGGAACTCATCAGCTTTTAGCAGGCAAAGACAGAGAAAGCTCAAACCCACCATATTGATCTTCCTTTCCCTTTGAAATTTTCCCGAAGTAGCGCCAAATAAAAATAGAACAAAAATATGTATCCCCGCTTCCCTACTTGTAGCTGATTTGTCTACTTGGCATTATTTTCTTCAGCAGGGAAGAGGGTGAGGCTCACAAAGGGGACAGAGGCACGGGATAAATAAGTAAGAATGTAAAATTGGGTGTTTTGAATTTTTTTTTTTAATGTTAACCAGATAATGTATTCATAATCTTCCCTGCTTACGACTAAAAAATGAGTGCTCGCCTTTTGAAGCCCTCATCTGGCAGGGAGAGATAACAGATTTCTAAGAGCATTTTTTATGCTCCTTTGATGACTGCGAGGGGAAAAAAAAAATATTCAGAGAGCCGAAATGACATTTTTCTATAAATTTCACACAGCTCTGCAGGCATGTAGGCATGGAGGCATTCATTAAGATTAGTTGGAATTACTTAAGCACCGTGAATTTTCTCCATCAAGTTGGTAACTGGAACACTGCGGATTAGTTATTGATCAGCTGCCATTAATACTTGGGGCTCTTTCCATGCCTGTTGTTGGGCTTTTTGTTGCTCCTTCCCCCCTCTCTTGTGCGAGGCGAAGCTGTGAAATTCTCAAATTAAACAGACGCTCTTCAGTCTCTCCTTTGTTTTGGGGAACAAAAAAAAAAACCCGAACAGAAAATAGAACTCCTTTGTTCCTGCAAATCTTTATCTGCTCTGCTTCACTGCTTTCCTCCCCCCTCTGCTCCCTACAGCTGCCCAAACTTGGGGTGGCTCTCAGGCCTGCTGCTGCAGTCCTTCCAGAGAATCATGGGGTGGTTTGGGTGGGAAGGGGCTGTGAAGACCCCCTAATTGCACCCCTTTCCATGGGCAGGGACATCTTCCACTAGGCCAGGTTTCTCCAAGTCCTGTCCAACCTGGCCTTGGACACTTCCAGGGCTGGGGAGGGCAGTGCCTTTCCAGCAGGGCCTCACAGTGGGATTTCAGCCCTGCAGATGGATTTGGAGAGGCCACAAGTTGGAATTCTGGCTGTGTACAGCTCTGACCTTTGTGAGAGGCCCTGGAGGTAGCAGGGATGCACTCCCAGCATCTTTTTCCCACACAGGGCTATGTGCCAGGCTACCAAGTCATTTCCCAGAGCTGTGAAGATCCCTGCTGACCCCAGCCCACCCACAGCCAGGGCCTGGACTGGGCACCAGCAGCTCCCAATCTCATTGCTGGTTATGGGATTTGGCTGAGGCTGAAAACTGAATTTGAACTGCGTGGGACCTTCAAAGATCACCCTCTCCATCTCTCCAGGCCACCTACTTTTCTCCTGATCTTTGATTGCTATTGGAAAGCTCCTGGGGTTTAGTGATGCCCATTCCTAGTGAGGAGCACTGTGATGGAGTTGGGTTTTTCCCAGACAAACTTCAGCCCTGCCAAGCTGGAGACACAGAAGGGTTTTGTACATTTAAGCAACAGAGCTGTCCCAGAACTCCAGTGGGATTTCCTCTTCTGATCCAGGTGCCTGACCAAGGCCTTCAGCTCTGTGGGGTGTGATCCTCCCCACACACTGCTCTGCTAAGGCACAGCCCTTTCTCACAGGAGCCAGGTCCCACAAGGTTTTCCTGAGCCTCTTTGGGCACCTGGACACCAAACCCTGACTTTCCCTGGAGCCTTCAGAGCCTGCAGGACCTGCACACTGAGGGTGAGGAGGCGCCACCGCGGCAAGAAGGAGGAGGCAGCAGCAAACTTGAAACGCTCACTGCAGAATAAACCCCAAAGGAATTGTGCTTGGCTGGACCCATTCTCCAACCAGCAAAGCTCCAGTCCCACAGCAACTCTGCAGGGAGGTGATTCTGGCTGTTCTGTGTCCAAACCACCAGCTCCTGTCACCTTCACTTCTTCCTTTTCCTTTGCCAGAAATCCCCTGCCCCAAATCCAAAGAGCCCTGTGGAGGATTTGCCACATTTCTCATTGAAACAGCTGCTCCTCAGCAGGTTCTGAAATAAATGACCAAGGATGACTTTGCAAATGAGCCTCCAAAGGAGCTCCAGGCAGCTGCTGCTGCAGGAGGAAAAGAAGGCTTTCCTTTCCCTTTCTCTTCCTCTTCCCCTTCCCCTTCCCCTTCCCACAGCTCCTGAAATGGTTTCTGTTCTTCCACAAGGATCTGCCACCAGCAGGACTGGAGTGGGACCTTCAGGGTGTCCCCTCAGGCTGAGGGAAGCTCAGGGATGGGGTGGGACACAATCTCCATTATCCAAACAGGGACTAAACCAGCTCAATTCACACTGCAGTTTCAAACCTGCAGTTTAAAGAGGGGGGTGTGACAAACAGGAGAGCCCTGTGTCAGTGACAGGGACAGTGGGAGTCTCTTGCAGCTCTGAGGTGATGGCTCCATTCTCATCAGGGTGATTTGCCTCCTCCTCATGGGGAAGGCAAGAGTGTCACCTTCCCCAGGCCCAGGCCTTGTGGGGTGGGAAGGAAGATGTGCCAGTTCAAGCACTACACCTGGAAGAGCCAGATTTGGGCCCAGAATTTTTACTCTTTGGCCTTTCTAGGCACCAACTTCCAGCTTTACAATGGAATTTATGGAGCATCCCTGGCATGTTAAGACCACTGAAAGTGAAATTTGTCATTCCTCTGTCCCTTGCTGCTCTGTAATGCTCAGGGAAGCTCCAGGGCTGCCTCAGGACCTTCTCTTTAGCCATTCCTGTGGTGCCTAAATTCCCTTCCATGAGGTACAGTCAGGAGCAGAGGGTTTATGGGGACACTGTCAGCTTTTCAGCAGGATCCTGGAGCTCACAGAGAGCCACAACAACTCCAGAGGCCCTGACTCTTTGTCAGCTCTATTGAACCCATGGTCAGACTGAAAGAGGAGGAATTTAGGTGGGATATTGGGGAGGAATTCCTCCCTGTGAGGGTGGTGAGGCCCTGGCACAGGGCACCCAGACAGCTGTGGCTGCCCCTGGATCCCTGGGAGTGTCCAAGGCCAGGCTGGAGGGAGCATGGAGCAGCCTGGGATAGTGGAAGGTGTAGTGGTGGAAGATGGAATGAGAGGATCTTTAAGTTCCCTTCCAACCCAAATCATTCCATGAGTCTGTGGTCCTAATTGTGAGCTGGCTGGGATGGTGAAGGTGCTGGGATGGGACTCCAGAGGCTCCATCAGGAAGGAAACGTGTCTGACCTGGAAGCTGTCCCTTGTTTAGGCTGTCTGGCAGCACAGCAGTTCCTGAGGCTGGGAGGAGAGCTCTGAATTATCTCTCCTCAGGGATGTATAAAGTCCTGAGGAATGTCCTGCCTGGAATGTCTGCTCCTTTCCCTCACAATGGCCATTTCATGGGGTATTTGTCCCAAGGGGTGCCTGGACATGGCTGGACTCACTTTATGCCCCCCTCTCTGGCTCTGGTTCTCCAGGGACATTCCACCTGGTGTATATTCCCAAGTCCTCCTGGGATCTGCACAAAAGCCAGGGAATATAATTTATTTCCTGCTGGGTTGTCACATTCCCTGCTTCCCATCTGCTGTGTGTCCCAGGGAATCCCAAAGCCCTCTCTGGTTTTGCTGAGCTGCAGCAGGAGCCCAGGGCGCAGGCTTTGCTCCAACCTGAGGGGATGCAGGCCCAGAGCAAGCTGGATTTGCATTCCTGACTGGGTCAGCTGTTAAACAAAGAAATGTTATTTCTGAGATGCTGAGCAATAAAAAACATGGAAATGAAACAGCGAGGTAATTCCTAAGGGAACCATGTCACAGGGAGAAAATCCTGGAGCATTACTTTTTGCACATTCCAAATCCATCCCTCTCTCTCCTCTCCCTTTCCTTCCTTTTTATTTTTTTTGGCAAGAAAACAGCTCATCAAGTGAAATCGAAGTCTAAAAATCTCTGTAAAAATCCTTTATGCTGGGGAAAAGAATATTTCAATGAAAAACAAGTCTGCCAGAATTACATTCAATACTTCTAACAAAGTTAAAGGAGATATCACTGGGAAACAGTGTCCCTTGATGGAACATGGTTAGGAGAGCTGGGAAGGATGGGAATCCTCATGGGGAGAGGGAGGCAGAGGAGGACTGGAAACATCCTGGTCTGTGAGGAGAAAAGAGAAATATCAAAGGTTTTCCAAAGCCTCCCTGTGTGTGGAATACTGAGGGTGGCTGAGGGCTGTGGAAGGAGGGGATAGGGATGAGTTTCCCATCCCACCCATGAGCTGTGGAGCTGTGAAACAGGACACAGGCACATTTTTCCAGGTCCACAGGGAGCCAAGCCACCAACCCACTCCCCACACCAAGTCTCTGGCTCCTGAAGCTTTGGTCTGGACTAAGGAAAAATCTCCATGAAGCTGCACCCTGAGTGTCTGGGGCCGCTTCCCACACTCCTGCTCAGAGCAGGAAGCAAAACAAAGCAGATTGAGCCTGGCAAAGGTTCTGAACCTGCCTGGAGGAGTCCACAGGAGCCCTCCTGGTCACCCTCAGCATCTCTGGATACTCCCTGAAGCAACAAGAAGCAGCTCAGGCTCGCAGCCAAAACTCACCTCAGGTTAAGTGCAGGGTTTGTTGTTCTGGGGGAGCAGGGAAATTGTCAGCACCACAGACACCTTCATTAAAACCAAACCCTGAATTATTCAGCTCGAAGCAGCCAGAGCTGCAGCACAGGTGGGAGGGATTTCTCCTCCCTCCTGCCCAGCCAAGCCCCTGCAGCCCTTGGCTCATGGAGCCACCACGGCAGAGCCCAGGAGCTCCCTGGTTTTGAGCAGGACAGCACATGGCTGTGGCCCTGGCAGAGCTGTATTCCAAGGGAATACAGGGAAAAACACAAATCAAAAGCATGGGCAGTGTTTTCCCAGCCTGTGTGGCTTCATCTCCCAGTTTTCCTCAGGAAAAATGATTTCTGGAGGAGCAGGAACAGTTTTTCACACTTGGAAAGTCAATCTTTGTGAGAGCTGCCAGTTTTTAGTGGGAATGAATGGCCACGTGGTTCTGACCATCAGCACATGAGCTCCCACCCAGGGAGAGTTTTCCAGGTGTTTTTGGCCACATGAAGTTCCTCTCCAAGGGTGGAATAGTTGAACAACAGTTTGACAAAAACCTCTCACATCTCACAAAAAGCCACCCCACAGAATCACAAGATCATGGAATTGTTTGTTTTGGAAAAGCCCTCTGAATTCATTGAGCCCAACCATTTCCTCAGCCAAGGCCAAGGCCAACACTGATCCATGTCCCCAGGTGCCACATCCACAGGATTTTGAAATCCCTCCAGGGATGGGGACTCCACCAGTGCCCTGAGCAGCTGTGCCAAGGCCTGAGCACCCTTTCCATGGAGAAATTCCTCCTGATGTCCAGCTTGAACCTCCCCTGACTCAACTTCAGGCCGTTTCCTCTCCTCCTGTCCCTGTTCCTGGGAGCAGAGCCTGACCCCCCCCAGCTGTCCCCTCCTGTCAGGAGCTGTGCAGAGCCACAAGGGCCCCCCTGAGCCTCCTTTGCTCCAGGCTGAGCCCCTTTCCCAGCTCCCTCAGCCTCTCCTGGTGCTCCATTCCCTTCCCCAGCTCTGTTCCCTTCCCTGGACACGCTCCAGCCCCTCCATGTCCTTCCTGAATTGCTGGGCCCAGAACTGACTCCAGGATTTGAGGTGTAGCCTCAAAATAAGTCCAGGCTTGCCAGTTACATAAGTTCCTGTATTCATTAACTTTCTGAAATAATCAGTATTAAATGTTCTTTTTATTTTTTGGCTGAAAGGGGACTGCAGATATTTTTTGGAGTTCAGTCGTCATTACTTCCAATTCCTCTTTCTTCCTAGGGGCATATGCTTGGTTTGAAGCTGTGGGAATATCTTCACTAGTGCCAATGAAATATTTAGGACTGTCTAAGTAGATTCAGCATAAATTTTCCCTAAAATATGCCCCCAAACAGAAGAACAGATGGGTTTTGGTGCCGGTTGGGGCAGACCCTTGTCTCCACCAGCCTTTACTTCCTTGGGACATGCCCAAAACACAGCAGCAGCTCTTCCTCTCAGGGGTTTTTACTTCTGATTCCAAGCCTGGAGACCCTAAGCTCCCTTTCCAAGTCAGTTTCTTCCCAGCAGCCCGAGGACACTTTGTTTTCCCAAAGTACCCATGGAAAACATGGAGTGTTTCCATGAGTACTGCAGTGCCCAGAGGAGTCTGCCTCCTGATTTAGCAAAATATCCAGGCAGGGACGAACTGGGATATTCTGATATTCTCAGGAGCCACTGGCAGAGCATCTTCATCTCTCCCTGACTGCTGATATCCCACAGCTCTTCCAGAAAGGGAATTATCTTTGAGTTACAGAGCCTGTGGCTGCTTCCATGTCTTGTGGAAAGTTCCCTGCCCATGGCAGGGCTTGGGAGCTGGATGATCTCCAGGGTCCATCCCAACCCAAACCATTCTGTGATTCCATGGGCCATGGCCAGAAGACAGGAATTACTCCCTGAAGGAAGAGCCCAAAGGCTGCCACATGCACATGGCCTGGCAGAGCAGTGGTGGGACCACAAATTCTTCAGGAATTTGATGCAAAAAGCCCTCACTGAGCTAAGCCTGTGGATTACAGCCCCTGCTGGGGCTCCCTAAATCCCTGTCACAAGGTGTGCTCCTCACCCATGTAAACGTCCCATTCTGTGTTTGCAGCCTGCCAAGTTTTCAGCCTCAGCAAAATCTCCTGGCACTGATTTCCAGCAGCTAATTGTGTGAAAAAAAAAAAAAAATTAAAAAAAAAAAGGAAGTCTTCCCTTTCATCAATTTTCTATGCACTTCCCTTGCTCTCAGCTGAGGAGAACAGAAGTTCCCAATCTGCTCACTTTATTTCACAGGATATTTTGCATCCCAGCCTGGCCACGTATGGCATCACCATCCTGTGGAGCCTGTTCCATGCTGGCAGGGGAAAAGCTGCAGCGGGCAGGGAGCTGAAAATGATCTGGGAATATCAAATAAATGTGGAAGCAAAGCAAATAACGCCAGGCAGTGCTGCTGATGGGCTTCCCCCCCTCTGAATTCCTATAATGCCTCTGTTCCTCACGAAGCTGCCACAGAAAGCTGTGCTGCTTTCCAGGGAATTTGCTGGAAAACCAAAGACCACATAGATGGGAAGGAAGATGGGCCTCATGTCTGCCTTATTGTCCCCTCTGCCTGCAGGTGACTCCTGCAGAGGGGACTTCTCAGGCTGCTTCTCTCCCCTGCACCTCCCCGGGCGGATCTGCCAAGTGTGTTTTACACATGCACCGGTGCAATTCCTGCCTCCATTTGTATTCCATCTGTCTCCAACAAATTCTGAAAGCCTTGCCTGGGCTGCCTCATTTGTATGCACTTAATCTGGCTTTATCCTGTTTTATGGAGCGTCTTCTTTAAATTGATTCAGGCAAAAGCATAGCAGGGGCTTTGCATAGATTTCGCATGCATGACATTTCTGCACAGTTGGGCCCATTATGCACCATCCTGAGCACATTCTGCCCGTAAAAACTCCATATTAAACCAGGGGAAAATGCAGCAAAATGAAGAGAGCCACGGGAGGAGCGGTGTGAGCAGAGCTGACCACTCCCTGCTTCTCCAGTGCAGTTATGGGAAGCAGCTCCCAGTGTTCAGGGGCATCAGATTTATGCCTCCTCTGTCCAGAGTTGTGTTTCACTCTGCTGAGCTTTGTGGAGCCCACACCCTGCCTAATTCCAAATCATCCTCATCCCCTCTGTGACTCCTGCAGAGAGTGTGTTGGAGCTGGGCACAAGATCCAGGGGGTTGGAGTGGGATGGCAGCATGGTCAGAACATTTTCACCTCATCACATGGCACTGGGAGCACAAATCCCTCCCCCCATGTGGTAATGAACCACACCAGGAGAGGAAAAATAACACTGCAAGAGTTGGAGCAGGGAGTGACAGGACAAGGAAAATGGATTCAAAATGACAGAGAGCAGGTTTGAATGGATATTGGGAAGGAATCCTTCCCTGTGAACATGGGGAGGCCCTGGTTGTCCTGAGAATCTGTGGCTGCCCCTGGATCCTTGGAAGTGTCCAAGTGTCCAGGTTGGATGGGGCTTGGAGCCACCTGGGATAGTGGAAGGCATCCCATCTCCTGGAATGAGATGGGCTTTAAGGTCCCTTCCAACCCAAACCATTCTGTGATTCCACCATTCCGTGAATTCAGCCTCCGTCATTGCAATCCAGTCCACCGAACCTGTGGAACTCCAGTTTTCACCCTTCCCAGCACACACATTCCCTAGCCCTGAACTCTGAGCAGCCCCAGGTGTGCCAGGATGGATGCTGGGGGTTCAGCATGGCCAGGCCACAGCCAAGGGTGTAAGTCACTGTTTCATTAGGGGGAATTAATCCTTCTTTAAGGGCCTGCTAATGATTTGACAATATTATTGTTATGTTAAGGTTGGGGGAATTAGAGAAAGAGCACTTGTGTGAATATGTCAACACATTAAAAACGCAGCTCCATTTAGGCAGACACTCAGGTTAATGTGTTACATATTAAAAAGTCCAATTTCCTTTGCTGGCTGCAAATAACAACGGAGATTATTGACACTGAATGATTTGCAATGTTCTCGCTTGCTTTTCCCCTCTTGTGTTTGTGTGCTCTGCCTGATTTATAATGATTGGAGCTCTGGCTCTATAAATTTTCCCTGTTAGGAAAATGTGGAGCTGGGTTTTTAAGATACAAGAAGAAAGGGGAAAACAAAGCGTGCTGCCATGCACGGATATGGGAATGAGAACGGGATCTGGTTTTTTATAAACACCAATAAACCCCTTCTCCTAATTAAATCAGCATCTTGCTCCTCTGGTAGGAGCTCAGTGGATCTACCCACAGGAGTTTCTGCACCTCTGGTTCTGCCTGTGGTGTCCTTAAGGAAGGTTCCAGAGACCCCAGTGGGACACATCCCAGTGTGATGCATGAGCACAAAGGGGTCCTCAATGACCAGCCCTGCTGGGACACAAAGCCCCACCAGAAACCCTATAAATGCCCATCCCTCTGCCCAGGAGGAGCAAAAAGCCCTGTCACTATTGGCCTTCCCTGTGCCAGACCATGGAAGGCAAATCCAACACTTTTCCCCAAGTGCAAATGGGAGAAAGGGAAAATCAGAGGCTCTGGGGAGCAAACCAGGCACAGGTGGAAGGTTTGCAAACAGCTGATGACAGGGCAAGGTTTGTGTTGGTCAAAAGCAAGCAAAAATCCTAAAACTGCCCTCCCAAATCCCCAGCCAGAGGAAAACCTGCCCCAGTTTTTCCCAGGATGGTGCAAGCACTGCCATGGATAAGTTGGGACTGGTGGCCAGCCCTGATATCCCAAAGTTGTGGCTTTGTCACCTGCTTCAGGCTAAAGCAGGGTGTCACAGGAGACTTCTCAGAGCCACCCTGAGACATGAGCCTGTAAATGTGTCAATAAGAGGTGAAAAACCTAAAACCCCACGGGTCCGAAAGGCATTTCTGCAGAATATGGAGGGCACAAGGAAGGGACAGCTCAGCTCCTCTTGTTGCTACCATGGAATCCTGTGATAACATCACCAACTCAGGTGCACGTTTTGGGTCTGAAAAAACAGATATTCACATTTAAAGCTACTGCTCTTGCTGCTTGCATCAGGTAGATGTGGAATTTTAGTGGTTTGGCTCAGGGAATCCACCTGCTCCTGAGAGCACAGCTGGGGAGCACTTTAGGTTCTGCCCTCATTAAATCAGTGTCAGGTAATTATCCAATCTCTCTGAGGACTCACAAATATTGGAGCCTGGAGAGGCACTGTGGACATTTCTGACTTCCAGACTGGGTAGCAGAGGGTGATGGCCTTCCCTCTGACACTGCTGCATTTCACCCCATGTCCTTGCAGGACGGTCCTCCAGGAGATGTGGGGCAACTCTTGAATTTAGATGGCACCCAAAGCGTGCTGAGGAGAAAAGGCAGATATTTATGTGTCTGGCTGAGCTGTGACTCAAAGCCCCAAGAGCTGGGTGCACACTCCTGAGATGAATTGGATGCACAGTTCAAAATTGACTTTATAGACTCCTCATCAATAAATCCTCAAAGGCTCTGGTATCAGAATCCAAAGCAGCTCTGGAAATCATTAGATCTGCAGTCAGTAATTGATAACACGCATTTCAAACGTGGAAACGAATTAGCCTTTGGCATAGGGGGGGTTCAGACTGTATCCAATTTCATTAGGCAAGAAATTCAAATGATCAACGAGTGGCCTTTATTGTTCTGCTCAGGGAAGGGAGCCCTTTGTTATCTCTTTGCCTTTTTCTGCTTGGCTACAAAGTTTCAAAAGAAACCTGTGGTTTAGGAAGATGCTGACATCTGATTTCCCACCTCTCTCCAGAGCTCAGGATTTGGGATTGGGCACACATAGGGTGCTTTGCACCCATCATTAACAGCTCACTTTCTGCTGGCAGTGCCACAAAATGCCAAACAAAAACTCTTTCCCAAGCCCTGATGGGTGAGGTGTGAGTAAAAGCCCCTCTGCCAGCCACATCCACATCTTCTCTCACCAAATAAATGTTTGCAGGCCATCCCCCTGCTCAGAAACTTCCAGACATTGCTCTCACTAACTTCAAAACACACAGAAAAAGCAAATTTTCAACCTCCTGTTGGACCAGGGAGCGTGGCAGGAGCAGCTCCTCCACCCCAAGATGAGCTGCAGGATCCAGACTGGTTCTTCTCCCCCTCCATCCCACTCCCAGCAGGACTCTGGCCATGCTTGAGCACATTTTAGCGAGCAGGGAATGTGGAACAGTTGGTGGTGCTGCTGCTCGGGCCAGTGGAAATAATTCATCTTGGGTTTCCACAGTGAAAGAAAAGGAAAAGACGCCCCCTCCCAGCATTGTTTTGGTTTATTTTAGCTGCACAACGAGGCAGACTTGAAGTTGCCCATCTCAGTGTGTCACAAGGCAGAGTTTGCACAGTTTAGGCTTGGTTTTCCTCTTCAGAAGAAAAAGGTCAGGAAAACTAAAAGATAGGAGACTCTCCTGTAAAAAAAAAAATAAAGTAATAATTTTGGACCAATATTTGGAGGAACCATTCACTGTTTCTGCTCCAGTTCCACCCACCAGCATGGAGATATTTTTGCCTGCAAGACACACCAATCCTTCAGATGTGTCCCTTTCCCAGAACGTGCTGCACCTCCCTCCCCGTTCTCCTCCCTGGACCCACGGAACCAAACCTTTCTTTTTGCCTGCACTAAAATTGTATTCCCATGGTGTGGCACGTTTTCCCTGTCGTGTTCTCTTCTGTGGCTTAATCACCCCCAATTCCCTCAATTTTTCCTACCTTAGTGTATTTTTTACCTCTCTGCCCACTCCTGTTGCCCCCCCTTGGTTCCCTCCATCCACCTCCTTGGGAAATCTGGGGAACAGTGCCTGGGGACCCCTGCCCAGCCCAATTATTCTGCAGGTTTGGCCTCCCTGTTTTACACCCCTGGAAGGATCCAGACCTTCTTCACAGCCATGGGAAGTTGGTGCTTAAGGGCTGTGCCTGATGGGTGACATCCCCTAGACCTTTCCAGCTGCTGTTGGCAGACAGGATCTCATCCCTGCGGTCCCTCTGGAAGACTTTGCCCTTATCCCTGCTAAATTCTGTTCTGGTTTTATTTTCAGACCTTTTTATTACATTATCAGCATCCTCCTGTGTTCAAACCCTGTCCTCCGGTTCCTCTACAGTCCCACAGTTTGGGAAGTGTCCACCACATCCCCCAGAAGTGTTCTGCAGGACCAGACCTGAGACCAGCTCCTGCAAAAGCTCATTTTTAAGTGTCTTGAGATGCTTTTTGGAGGTAAGAAAATGATTCCTCTTCTCCTTGGATATCTGACAGGCAGACAGACCTGATGGGACGCGTCAGTCTCACATCTGCTCTCCTCAGGGTGGTCACACAGACTTTAGGGCTGCTGGAGGGAGAGACAGGCCCCCAGCTTGGTGATTCATGGAATTCTGGTGTGGGTGACCTCCAAAAGTGTGAAAAACTGAGCACTGGGAGGACTTTTAATTTGTCCCAAGCCGGCAGCAGTCTGGAGGAAGAGACGGATGCTGTCCTGGCAGCTCCAAGCAATCCATTTCCTTCCTCATCCCTCTTTAATCAGATAAAAAACCTGTACAGACTCCACAGGCATAAATCTGAAATTCGTCACATTTATAGGAGCAAAAAAGCAAAAAAGCAAAAGAAAAACCCCACAGCTCCTCTTTTGTTTGCTCTGGGCAGCATCCCAAACTCACCCCAAAGTGCAGGAGTGATCTTAGTTGGGCCATTAGAGGAATTGAATCCAGACCTCTCAAAATATCACTGAAAATCACAGAGAAACCCAGATGGTCCAAGAGAACTCAAGTCAGGCACTCCAGAGTGAGGAAATCTGGGATCTGAGGTGCTGGCAAATGCTCTTGGAAGAGGGATGGCAGGACCTGGTCAGAGACACGGCCTGGGTGCTTCCTCAGCACCGTGCTCTTCCAGGGGAATGAGGTTCTAATGGATTCCTTTAACCTGTCTGAGGCACGAGGGTGTTTTTCCCCTTCCCTTGCTCTGAGCTCCAGAGGGAGACGCCTCCCCACTGGATCATGCCAGGACCCCGCTGTGCTGCTGCTCAGCAAAGCAAACTCCTCCTGGCTGAGCTTCAGGAGGGTGGGAGGCTGTTAGAAATTCTACTTGAAGAAGGTCCAGAAACATCAAAAGTCCTCAGTGGTTGCTGTGGACCCCTGGGGTCATCCCGGTGTGCCAAAATCAATAGTGCCCTTCCATATTGATCCTGAAATTTGAGATTAAAGCCGTTTTCTGCTGCCAGCTGCCGGCTGGAAAAGCGAAGGAGGAATGACAAGTTCTCACCAGAAGAAACAAAAGCAAAGCAAGAAGAAAAGGGATTGAGTTGTGCTCCTTTGTAGGGAATAATCAGCTTTAAGCAAGATGAGGTTTAGGTCTCAGCACGCTGAGCACAACCAGGGCTGGTTCATTATCACCCAGCCAATGAGTTTGCAATGCAGGATTAACAACATCTTAAACAGATGCTTCCAATGAACTTCCCAAAATATATGGGGTGGGGTGGCTTTTTTCTCTCTACCAGGGATTAGAAGGCTGGAGGGTAATTAGTTCTGAAATATTTTGGCTGGATTACTGCATGCTGCTGTCGGAAGGGATGTAACTCTCTCTCACCAGTCTGCCTAATTCGTTCCATTTTGTATCTCAAATTCATTTATATTGTCTGTGGATTTGCTGAAGGTATAAATAGAACCAAATCCCAGTTTTCACTTGGAATTTGTCAGTGCACTTTTTTTCCTTGAGAGCCATCTCAAAAAGCAATTTTTAAACTTCTTATTTTTTTTGCTGTAACATTGCAGAGCCAGAGTTATGCCCCAGATTTTCTCAGATGCCCCCTGGTCTTGCATTTGCAGTTTTGAGGTGTTTGATCTTGGACAAATCAGGAGAGCCACGGTGATTTTGTTGATGAAGCCCTCAGGAAATGAGACAATTTGAGACACAATGAGTGATTTGGCATGAGGGTATCCTTGGACCCACTTTCTGGAATGGTTGAGCATCCAAACAGGATGATCAGGAAGCCCAGCATGAGGTGGCAGCACTCAGCACCTCTCAGGGACAGCCACTGCTCCCACAATTGGAGAACCCTTGCCCCAGGCCAAGCTGGAGACCATTCCTGAGACATGCAGAATTCCTGATCCTGGTTGTTTCCTTCTTTGGGGAAAGGAAGGGGGCTGAGCTGGATGAGAGGCAATTCACCTCCAGGGAGCTGTGGTTCAGCACATGGAAATCTCACTCCTGGTCATGGGAACTGCCTGGGAGTGCAGTCCCTTATCCAGGATGGACTTGCAGGAGTTAGTCAGGAAGCACTGCAAAGTTGCAAGGCTCCAAAACCACTTGTCTGCTCCCAGGCAAATTAAATACCAAGGAAAACTCAGCCCTAAATAATCAAATGAGTGACTCCAAATGAGTTATGGTCCCTTTCCTGTTGGATACTGGGTGTCAGCCATGCCTGGAAGTGGACAGGGCTTGGGAAGATGGCAAATCCCAATAACAGACATGTTGTCTTGATGGAGAGGAGGGGGAATTCTCCTGTTGGTCCCTCCAGTGACATTCCCACCTTGCCTGGGCTGAGATGTGCACATTGCAATGGCATTGCTTCCCATTGCAATTCCAGGTTCTCCTCCAGTCCAGAACAGCAAAGATCCCCTGGGCTGGCTGAAACCCAGGCCTCTCTGGGAATGAGAGAACCCCACATTTACCCTCCAGGAGCAGGATAAGAGAACTAACATCACACTGTCATTTCCATGTGATACACAATTCCTCTCCAAACTGAATGTGTTTAGTCCTCAGAGTGTTTTTTGCCAAGGACAAAATCTTCCTTTGCCAGATGCTAATAAAATGAGCTCTCCCCACACCTGATTCTCCCTGATCCCATCAGTCCCTGCAATTCCCTTCATTCCAGCATCAGTTGTTGCTCTTGGTTCCAGAGAGAGTGTGAAATATTTACAACAATCCCCCCTTTATTTTCCAGGTCACCCTATCACTGGGATTTGGCAACCTTCAGGGAAGATGAAAGCAAAGGATCTTTATCACAGAGCCCAGAAGAATTTACAGTCCAAATAAACCAATTTGGAGGAGCAGGAGACGGGGCTTTGGAGGTCTGAGCTGTAACTTGTCTGCATTCCACTGCCTCAGAATAAAATAGGATATTTATAGGAAGGAAAAGTGTATCCATTTAGGCTGACATTTGGAGGCAACCTTCTTGTTTCTACATATTCATGAAACAAGGAGAGTGTGTGAGCATCTCTGCAGCCAGGAGAACACTCCTTCCCAGCATTTTCCACATCATTCTGCTTTGCATTGATTCCATTTTGTCTGGGTTTGTGTGGCTCCTCTTCATTACATGGGTCTGACATGCAGGGATGTGTGACAGTGGTGATCTCTGCAGTGGGGAACTGGTGCTTTGTGTTCAGTCTTCAGAGTGGGTTTTGTTTTGGTGAGTGTTGCATCCTGGTGTTCTGGCCGGCAGTGAGCCCAGGGCCATGGGCTGTGCCCTCCACATCTGGCACTGAGCACCACGCCATGCCCTCCACATCTGGCACTGAGCACCACGCCATGCCCTCCACATCTGGCACCAGACACTGCCACGGGCTGTGCCCTCCACATCTGGCACTGAGCACCATGCCATGCCCTCCACATCTGGCACTGAGCACCATGCCATGCCCTCCACATCTGGCACCAGACACTGACACATGCCGTGCCCTCCACATCTGGCACTGAGCACCATGCCATGCCCTCCACACCTGGCACCATGAGCAGACTGTTCTTCTCCTCATGTCTCAGCTTTGTCAAGTGTGAGTGCCATCTTTGAAGGGTGGGGACCCTTCACTAAAATATCCCATTTATCCAGGCGTGTTCACCCTTTCCTTAATCCCACTTTCCACCCATGAACCCAGAGGTGCTCTGTATCTCCCTGACCTTGTTTGGAAGCTTTTCTTTGCCCATCTCCCTGGTGCCTGAGCTGAATGAAGCATTTGCAGGAGCCTGGGGCCGGGGCTTCTGCAGACCCATTGCTCGTGCACAAAAAAATTGAATTATTTGTTCCTCTTTTCCCTTTCTTTGATTGCCCCTGCTCATCTCCACAGGTCTCCTGCTTCTGCTGTGATTGGAAAGGGCTGTGGTTCCAGTTTTCCTGCCTGTCCCCTCTGTCCTGGGCAGGATTTGTGCTCCTCTTCATCTTCCCTGCTGCAGAACAGCCTCTGCCTTTCACTTCTTCAATTTTTACCTCCTTGCTCTTCCCAGTGTCCAACTCATGAGGAAATCCAACCACCCAGAGCCTTCAGAAACCCTCACAAACACAGAATTTCTGCCCACCCATCACCATTATGTCCAGGTTTTTATTCTATATTTTTCTCCAGCTCTGAGGCTGGTTTATATGTGCATATATTTGACCTCAGAGGGATTATTGCAGCCACAAGAGTAAATAATGCAGTGGTGAATTATAAAAGTGAATACCTGGAGATGAAACCTGCCCTATCCCACTCACTGCTTCCTAATGGGAATGCCTGTGATTTATGACCTTCTGATAAAGGCATCCTGATGGAGAAAAGATGCAGTTAGAGGCAGGCAGGAAAAGGTGTCACGTAGTTTATGGGCTTTGAACTTTTATTCTGGGGCTAGAAACACAGATCTAAAAGGCTATTTATCAGAGCCAGGGGAAACATGAAGATATTTGCTGATATTTTTAACATATTACTTTCAAATATTGCTGAAAAAGTTGGGTTTTCCAGCAAGAAATTTCTGACCAGGTTGTAAATATGTTTTCTCCCCAAATATTGATATTTGTTCCCATTTATTTTGGCCCTGACAACGAGGATTGCTGCAAAATGCAATTTTTTTGCTCTTAATGTATAGGACGATGTATCGATACTTTGGGAAAATGAAGATGTTGGAGCCTTTAGGCCTAGAAGTGATAAATGGGGACTGTCTAGGGTGAGATAATTACAAAAGAGTTGCAATTATTGCTGAAAATCCGGGCTAATTTGCATGCAAGGCTGCCAGGTTCTGTTTCGAGAAGGTGAACGAGCTGGATTGACAAATTTGTTAAATCTGCTGGAGAAGCACAGTTTAAAATAATAACAATAATTAGCAGTAATATAATTGATCTATTTTGCTCTGTGCATGACAGGAATTCACTTCCAATTGAACCAGCAAATTAAAGCAACATTTAGCATACTAAACAATATTGCTGCAGAAAACCTCTATTTATATCTGCCAATAATTGTTATCTAACTGGGAGGGATGCAGCCGCTCCGCAGTCACCTTGGGGTGCAGCAGACGTGGGAATTGCTGGAAAACTGCTGGAATTTTCCAATAAAAGGGACCATAGCTGGAGCATCAAGACAGGGCAATCATCCACTGCTCCTTGTGCTGTCGGTGAGCTGGGATTTTTTGTGTTAGGAGGTTAAATAAAATTCAATTTGGTGGCCCAGCCTGTGTTCTCTGGTTTGAAGTTGAATACATTGAACGTGCAAGTGTGAGGAGAGGATGGATTGAAACACCCACCACAGCAGTCAGTCTGTGGTGCCCCTCATGCCATCAATGTCCAGGAGATTCCGTGGAATTCAGCTTGATGTCCATATGGATATCTTCTGGTTAGAAATCAAATAAATTAAACCTGCAAGTGTGGGGAGAGGATGGATGGGAAAAAAAACCCACCACAACAGTCACTTTGGGGGGAAAACAGCCTTTGGAAATAAAAGCAGTGAAAGTTCAGCAAGATCCTGGGAAAACAAAAGGGGCAAATCCTCTTTTATTCCTTCTGGAGTTTTTTGGGTGGAATCAGGAGGTTTTTCCATCTGGCTGTATGAGGATGTATCTCTGCTGTCATTCGGAGCCGAGTTATAAAACTCAAAGCTGGGTTTTGGACCTTGTCAGGTCCAAGCCAGAAGAGACAAAGCTCAATGGAAAGCTCAGCTCAGCAAAGCCTTGCCCAGGGCCAGGCTTGTGCCATCCCAGGAGAGCTCTGCCACCCCAATGCCCAGGCTGCTGCCCAGGCCCTGGCTCTCCCAGCCTCTGGAAGCTGCTCCAGAGGGCAGGTGCAGGAGGTTGGCACATGGGCTGTGCCAGCTGGTTTGGACAAGACAGAGCCTTTCCATCCTCCCTGCCTGAAGAAAAGGGTTTGAAGAGATTCCATTATGGCCTGGAGGCCGCCGTGTCCAGCTGGAGCAAACCGGAGCTTTCAGCCACAGTGCCCTGAGGAGATGCTGCCCACAGGCCCTGCTGATCCCTTGGTCACCCTTCACAAACTGGGTCATTAAATGTCTCAATACTAATTTTATTCTGTGAATCAACCCCTCCACAACACTTGGCAGTTTTGTCCCTCCCCACTCCCTCCCTTGGCTTTGCCTCCCTTTGACAGGAGGTCAAGGTCTGCAGTGCAGACAAACCCTGTCTGAGGGGTCCTTGGTGAAGTAGGAACAGGTTGGATTTTTTAATCTTTTTTTTCCAATATCTGACCAGGAAAATGCACCATCCTGTCAGTGTTCACCACAGGCAACTCCTCTCTGGTGTCCTGGGTCATGTATTCCCATGTGCTCCCTCTTTCCAGGGGGAAATGTCTCCTTCCCACCCCATCAATTCCCAGGAAGCGGGCAGGTGTGTTGTGGAGGAAAGCAAAGTTCTCCAGGGGAAAGGAGCTGCTCTGCAGCCCAGGTGGTCCCACACAGCCTGGGTGGGGACAGGAGCTGGGTCCTGCTGTGCCTGGAGCCTCCAGGTGGAATTCTCTGGGACAAATCATTTACATCCTTGGGTGGGGAGCTGCTGGAGAGAGTCCAGAGGAGGCACCAGGGTGAGCAGAGGGATAGAGCAGCTCTGCTGGGAGGAAAGGCTGGCACAGCTGGGGTTGCTCAGCCTGGAGGAGAAAAGCTCTGGGTGATCTAATGGTGGCTTTCCAGTACCTGAAGGAGCCAACAGGAAACATGGAGAGAGAATATTCCCAAGGGTCTGGAGTGCCCAAACAAGGGGAATGTGTTCCCACTTCCAGAGGGCAGGGTTAGATGGGATATTGGGAAAGAATTCCTCCCTGTGAGGGTGGGGAGGCCCTGGCAGAGGGTGCCCAGAGCAGCTGAGGCTGCTCCATCCCTGGAATTGTTCCAGGCCAGGCTGGACGGGGCTTGGAGCCCCCTGGGATAGTGGAAGGTGTCCCTGCCATGGCATTGGATGGTGTTTAAGGTGTCTCCAGGAGAGCTTCTCTCCCTTGGCACTCCCTGGAGTCGAGTCAATAAAGTTAATGGAGCTCAGAGAGGGAGTCATCCAACCAAAGGAGAGTTTTAATTCTTGTTCCCATTTCAGGAAATGATGAAAACTGTCATAGACTCTGCTCTCAGCAAGCGCTGTCTGAGTCCTGGTGGAAGATTTCCTTAGATACCCTACTTCCAGCCCAAGGAATCCCAGCCCCATGGGAGCCCCGTGGGAGCCCCAGCCCTGACAAGAAAATTGTTTCCCCCTCCTAGACCTGGTCTAGACCTCATCTGTATGCCAGAGCTAATCCCACCATTTTGATTTAGGTGGGATATTGGGAAGGAATTGCTCCCTCTGAGGGTGCTGAGGCCCTGGCACAAGGTGCCCAGAGCAGCTGTGGCTGCCCCTGGATCCCTGGCAGTGTCCAAGGCCAGGCTGGACAAGGCTTGGAGCCACCTGGGACAGTGGAAGGTGTCCTTGCCCATGGCAGGGGGTGTAACTGGGTGGCTTTAAGGTCCCCCCCAACCCAAACCATTCCATGATTTCAAGCAGCTCCTGCAGTCTGATTCAAAGTCTGTCCATAGGGGTCCTTCTGCAGACTTGGCTGGTGTGTGGATGAGACCTTCAAGGCTCTGGCTAATTTCTCCTTCCCAGCATTGCATCCCACCCCTAAGGGAAATACCAGGTTGAAAGAGTCAGGACAGTGCCCAAACTGAGCCTGAGAGGTCCTGACAGATCTCCATGGCACATGTCAGACTCCACCTGGCTCCTCATTTAATAAGTGACCTGCTTTCCCAGGGACTGACATTAGCGAGCAAACTGCTTAATTGTCCTGATTAATTAACGCAGGGAGGAGGTGTGACCTTGCTGTGGAGGTGTTAATGTTCCTTAGTGCACCACGAGGGGATGGTTTCAATCTGTGACCCCGGAGCACCTGGATCATTCCTGCCTGTTGAACAGACACCAGAATCCCCTTTCCTGTGGGCAACGTGGGCGAGCCAAGCACTCAGGAAAGGAATTCTCTGCTTTATGGCACCAGGAGATCAGGAGATAAGGACAGAGCAGGAAGGGCATGAAGTGCATGCCTGTCTCCAGGAACATCAGCCAGCCACGTGCCAGGAATTTCGGGCAGGAAGCTCTGCTCTGTCCAAAGGAGGAGTTGAAAGGAAAGCCGAGGAAACTTTGCCTTTTGTTCTCGGGTGATCAGAGTGAGGGAGGGGGAGGGAGGGGGGAGATGGTTCTGAACGTGAGGCAGCAGCAGCAGCAGGGCAGGGAATCCACCCTCTTGGGGCCTGGGACCACATCCCGAGTGTTGGGATGGATTTACAGCCCACTGAGCTCTCCTGGGGGTTCTGGAGACCCAGCAGGCCTGTGGATAGACAGGGGAGCATGTAAGAGCCTGAATGAGGGAGGTGGGACTCCAGGCAGCTCTCCAAAATGCAGTTTATTGTATCCAAGATGCAGTTTATGGTATCCAAAATGCAGTTTATGGTATCCAAGAGGTTACAGCAGCCCAGGGTCGTGGGTGACAGAGCCTGCGCCTACAGATGTCAGCTCCAGCTGCAGGCAGGCCTGGAGACCCTTTGGTTTTGGTTACAATGCATTATAGACTTTTCTTTGCTGAGCATCTTCATGCAGTAGAACCAATCTATACTTTAACTGTTATCTATAGCCTATCATAACTACTATCACTACCATATTCATGTTACTGTTCTCCAATCACTAAAAGTTAGTACATTACAGTTTAAGCTAGAAGTTGCTTTTCAGTTTTCTTGCAGTGGAAAATTCTGAGATCTTTTTTCTACTTGCAACTTTGCTGCCTTGTTTGCCTGTGCTGTCTTTCTGCTTGGTAAAAACATCTTGTTTGGGGTGGGTTTATCCTTTGCTCTAAGCCATAAAAACCCCTTCTAGCTCACACACCCTTTGCCTCCTTGGTTAGCCAGTAAGACTGGCTCAGCAATTCTTTTCTTCTATATCAAAACTTGCTTCCACCTCTATTCCTTCATCAGACTCTACATTCAAAAATCTTTCTGCTAAGCACCCATATCTGTGAGACTTTCCTGTCAAACTTCCATCCTTCCCCACAGGAGCAGGAGCTGCTCCTCAGCCTTTGGCTGGGTTGTGGCTGTGACCAGGGGCTTGGGCACCTTCCCCTGCCCCATTTGGTGGTGGCAGTTTGGGTTTGGTGCTGGTGACAGGGCTGGTGGCGGCCCTGGCTCAGCACTGACCAGGCCAATCCTTCAGATACCAATGCCAGGGAGCTTTTCCCTCCCTCAAGGTCTGGTTATAAAGGAGGGATGAGGTTAAAGACCCAGGCACCCTCAGCATGGGCTGTGTTTTCATCCTCGGGAAATGAATTCAGTTACTGCAATTGCAATTCCATTTCCTACTTCAGTCCTTGTCTTTCCGTAAGATCAAAAACACTTTGGTGACAAATTGCTCTGACTCCTTCTTCTCTTTTTTCTACATTTGAAGCAATTTACCTCTGCAAATTCCTGCTCTGGTGCCTGTTAACCATCCTTCCCCTCATCCTGTTATCCCTGCACAGAGCTCAGCAGCTCTGCCTTCTGCAGGACTCTTCCCATGGCAAGGTCAAAGGGGCTGAGATGCCACCACCACCATCCTGTTTTCCCACTCTCCTTTGGAACAATCTGGATGCCTCTTCCTCCTTTTCCATCATGATACAGACATAATGGATGCATTTTCAATATTCAATCTGACAATACCTTCTTCCCTAGTCCTCCCTCCAGACCTGCTCCCAGCTTTTTGTGGTAAATCCAGCACCAGATCCAGGAGGAAGCGTCTCAGGCGAATATTGTGGAGTTTCTTCCCCCGTAGGAAAATGTAGTCGGACTGAAATCAAAACATTTTGAAGGAAACGTGTTGATTTCGACTGGGAAGTATCAAAACAGATTGTTTCAACTCTCTCGGTTTGTTTTGACAGTATCAAAATGTTTCATTTCCATGAGGTAAAAACATTTGGGGTTGATTTTGCTCTCAGTTTCGTCTTGATTTTCCCTTTCCTTGAAATCATTGTGTTTTTGTCATGAAAATCTTGAATAGAAGCTTGTGGAAGTGTCCAAATGCCCAAATGGGAACCCTTCAGTGTTCTCCTTCCTCCTGGTCACCCCCAGCCCATCCCAGCCCCCCAAACAGGGCAGAAATAAACCCAAACCCACCTCTGGAGCCAGGGCTGAGGAGAAGGAACCACAGTCAGTGCCTTTCCTCACTTTATTTCCTCACATCCTGATGTTTGCTGCCAACCCTTTGGGGTGCTGCTGGAATTCCCCACCCTGTGCTAAAAAAGCTTTATGGAAGCCATGAAAGCCAAGCCACATCTTCATTTCTCACCTCGGCTGTTAACAGCTTTTGTTCCTGGAAGGAAGGAAGTGTTTTATGTCCTTCAGTGAGGCAGATCCATCAGCAGACTAAGGAAAACAATTAAAGCAAGGTAACACGTAGGAATTAACCTTTGGGGGTAGACCCAGCTCAAATGACTCCTCTTCCTCGGCCTATCTGCATCCCAAGGTGGTGATCAATTTCTCCCTGCTGCTCATTACCATGCTCTAAAGACTGGAGAAAATTAGGAGGGAGCTTGAAAAAAATCCCCGAGCTTCAAAAGGTTTGATTTCGTGGGGCCCATTTTTTCCCCTGCTTTCCCACTGGCTGATTTCCCACGCTGCTTTTCCCGGGCATTTGGGGATGTATTTGCCTCTTGTGCATCATCATGGCTTGGGAAAAAAATGGGTTTCTTTCCAAAGTGACTTTTTTTGGTGCCTCTCAGCCATGCCTGAATGATGTGCATTGCTTTAGGTGGGGGAGATGAGGGGTGAATGACCTGCAAACTCGACTTCCCCCTCTCCGTGGGGATATTACTAAAGTGCCTCTTTCTCTCTTCTACCTCTGAGTGTTTTAGGAGGTTTGGTATTTTGGAAACTCCTTTCTTCCAGCAGCTGAGGTTAAAACTGGCAGAGATGAGAAAGGCACATCCCATAAGCTTTATTTCTGAGAAATCCAGAGAGTTACGGGAGTTTGGGTGGATGGGTGCTGGGCCTGGGGGGAAAAAGACTCAAAAGTGGAAAGCAACAGGTCCAAGGCCTGCAGAGAGCAAAAGGAGGAGATGGAGACCTCAAAATAATGCACAGAGTCCTTTGTCTAAGCACAAAGAGCACAAGTGCAGCTTCTTCTGAGAGCCAAAGCAAACCCCCTGTACCTGGAGCCCTGCCCGGGGTTAATTTAATGGGTCCAGCCCAATCCCTCGTCCCACAGTGCTGAGGCCAAGGGGTCACATGGAGTGTGAGTGGTTTAGGAACACTTTAGGAGTAGGCTCTGGGCTGGAGTCCCTTAAACAAGCAAAAGGCCCAGCAGAAAGCTTCTCCCCACCACCATTAAAGGCAAGTTTGTGCACACAGTTTTGGGGATGCAGATGCCTCTGATCCCTGGCCCTCCTCTGCCCCTCACCACAGGACACAGCCAACAGCCTTGGACAAATGACAGCATGAAACCACATCCCTGGCTTAAAAAGGGGGAGAAAGCAAGACTGAGGGGGAACGAAATGGGGCTGCAGCAGGAGGGAAAACAAACCCTCACTGAGCTGTTATTCCAGCCTCGGTGGAAGCCCAAGACCACTCACAGGAGCCCTCAGAAGTTCATAAACACCTTTGTTTGTAGTTTCCACTTTGACTTTGCTCGGTCTGGAGGGGACAAATGTGTTCCTGTCACTGGCTGCTGATTCTGCTACTTCTCCAGGAAGAAATGGCTTCGCCTTCCTCCAGCGCGTGCCTCATAAAACAGGGATTAAGAGCACTTTTTCCAAACATCGTTTTTGTAATAGCACGGCCCCAAACCCCTTCAATCAGCAAACTTGAGCACGGCCTGACAGCCTAAACTGCCATTCCTTAACCCACAGGACAAGAAGTGCCATTTGCACATGGCTGAGTGGTGAGCAGCAGAGATTCATGTTGGCTGCTAATTGCCTTTGGCTCCCAGCCACGGCACAAACCCTGCAGCACCCAGACCATTCCTCCTCCCCATCCCATCCTGGGAAATGGCTCTGCCTGGATTTCAATGACTCAGGGGTGTGTGGAGCCAGAATTGTTGCAGGAAGGTGGGCAAGGAAAGGACAGCCTGGAGGAAAAGCTCTCAGGCAATGCCTCAGGAGGGGAGACAGGAGCTCCTGGGCACAAGGCTCCAGCTAAAGCCTGCTGTGAATATCCCATGTGTGGAAAGAGCACATGGAAGAACTCCTCTGGCCTTCCAAATCCTCTGGTGGAAGGTGTCCTTGCCCATGGCAGGGGTTGGAGCGAGCTGGGCTTTAAGGTCCCTCCCAACCCAAACCATTCTGTGATTCCATGACATTCCACCCTAAACCACGTGTCCCAGGGCTGTTGGAGGTCTCTGAATCTACCTGGGATGGACACACAGGACTGGAAGATAACACAGAGGAATTACAAGGTCCCATCAGGTGACTTTCAGCAGCCCTGAGGTGGATGTTCCTTCAAATGACCCCATCCATCTCCATAGGCAGCTGGAACCACCTGCCCCAGGTCCTTTTCTGCTGCAGAATATCCCAGGCCAGCCCAAAGCTGGGCCCAGTTCCAGCCCTGCCTCATTCCCAAGCCCTGATCCCTCAAAACTGAGTCAGGATTGAAGGGATAACTCCACCAACCCTTGTCCACAGAGCACTGCAGGAGAAATGACCAGTTCTGGGATCTGGGCCAGAATCTGCAGCAAATAATGTGAACAAGGCTTGGGAATGTTCAGATTTAGCAAAAACCTGAGCAAGCCTCCTTGAAACTGGGGAGAGGTGGGACCTTGAGGGTCCTTCAGGGGAGAGGAAGGTGATGTTGGCAGTGGGGTGAAGGAGGTGACTGTCCAGGGAACCCAGGTGAGAGACCAAGGTGGGGGTGCAAGGAGATTATGAACTGCTTCACTACACACTCTGCCACCCTCAGAGGAAAATCCTTGTATTTTATACACTTGTAAAATTCTACTAATAACTTCCAAAACCTATTTGTAGAAATAAAATTCTACAAATAACTTTTGGGGTGCTTGGTATGAATATTCCCAAAAAAAAAAAAAAAAAAAAAAAACCAAACCAAACCTGGGACTTCCAGGAGTCTGCACAATCTGCTCTGATAAACTTCATTATTTAAAAGTTATTGATAAAATTCATTAAATCCTCAGATGGTTTATGTTGGAAGGGACCTTAAGGATCATCCAGTCTGCCCCTGCCACTTGTTGGATTTGTCATTCCTGAGGAGAGATTTTGATTTCCTGTATGCTTCTGTTCTCATTGGTGATGTTTTGTAATGAAATATGACTGGCATGGATTTTCTTTTAATGGATTTAATTGAAATGATGGCAAATCATTCCAGCTGAAGTGTGGGATATAAAATAGGAGTCTACTCCCATATTTACACTCCTAACAACACAAAATGTGGGGTTTCATGGCAACAAGGAGCTCTCATGGAAAGAGCCCAGCACTGCCTCCAAACACTGATTTCAGTTGATTCTGTGCTCGGTACCTCCAGGCAAAACAGCACATGCAGGCCCTAAAGCAGGAGCAGAGAGGATCTGGCAAAGTTAGCTGCATCCACAGAGGATGGAACCAGCCAGGGATGCCATGAGGATAATGCCAGACTTTCCAGCTGAGTGACAGGGAAGGATCCACAGGGAGAACTGAACAGGGTTTCCCTGGGGGGGACAAGCCAAGCTAAAACTCCCTGTGCTGAGCAGGCAGAGCTGGACCTGCTCCATCAACCCCGGGCTTGGGTCAGAACTGCAGAATTTTAAAATCTCCATCAGGAGTTGTAGCAATAGGATAAGAAGGAATGGCTTCAAACTGAAATAGAGCAGGGTTAGGTGGGATATTGGGGAAAAATCCTTCTTGTGAGGGTGCTGAGGCCCTGGCACAGGGTGCCCAGAGCAGCTGTGGCTGCCCCTGGATCCCTGAAAGTGCCCAAGGCCAGGCTGGACAGGGCTTGGAGCCACCTGGGATAGTGGAAACTGTCCCTGCCCATGGCAGGGGGTGGATCTGAATCATCCTTAAGGCCCCTTGAACCCAAAGCATTCTGTGATTCCACAATTCTCTGAAGCCCTGGAGATTTTCTGGCACATGATGGGACAGCAGGAGCACTGTGTGGTGCTGCCAGGGTTTGTGGTACCTATTTTCCCAGAAATAGCTGCAGAAGCTGGGCATTCTCTGTGGATTTGGGAGTGCCACCACCTCCCTGCCCTCTGCAATGCTCCTCAGAGCCCCCTCAGGTCACAGTGCCCTGACCTGCTGCCTCCCCCAGTGCGTTTGACAATTAAATGTGAAGGAGGAGCAGCTCCAGGAAGAACACTCTGCTGGTTTGGGGCCAGATCAGCACCTTTTAATCTTTATTAGATGAAAGATGATCCTCTTACCCTCACCAGGAATTCCTTTGCACGTTGCCACTCCCAGCTCCCATCCTGCTCTCATTCAGGGGGTGATGCAGGAGGCTCCTGCAGCTGGAACCAGGCTGGGGCTTTCCTTCCAGTTCTGGGGGAAAAATGCAAAGAGAGGGGTGCAGTGGCATGGAGACCTCAGAGAAATGGGGGAACTAATGAGGAAAATTGTAATTTTCCAGCTGAGAGAGGCTGCTCCACCTGGCAAAGGCTCATACCAGGGATAAGTCAGAGATAATAAATCTCCCCTCCATTACCAGGGACAGCCTGAAAATATAACTATTCTATATCTGAAACTATAACTATTCTATATCTGAGTGGGTCTTCTTCCTGCTAGAATAACCAGCATGAGACAAAAATTCAGAGTGATACCAGACTTAGAAATCAGTTAGTTCTGACTCCAAGTCAATGTTTTCCTTCATGCCTTTTACTAATTAGCATTAAATCAAAACAGTTTGTTCAAGTCTTTAATGTGTTTCCCCTTATTTTCAAAGCAGGATGCATTTCTCTCCCTTCTGGATTAAAAGCTCTTTTAGGGAAAACATCTCCAAGTGCCTCATTTCTCTGCTTTTGTTTTCTACCTGTTAGGAATAAAAGCGCTTTCTTAATAAGCATGAGAGATTTGTGCATCAGGAGCAGAGATTTGATTTGTGAATAGCTGCTTAGAAATGCTCTTCTGAGGCATAGCAGATGTGTCCAAATCAGGGATCAAACCTATTCAAATCAGCTGGGAAAGCTCTGTGTGCTGCTCCCAGCCCAGGACACCTGGACAGGGTGGGTAAGGAAAGGACCAGGTCTGTGGTGCTGATCTTCCCTGGCTCCTAAAGAAAGTGTTCCCTGAGGATTCACTTCTGGCTGTAAAATACAGTTTTACTGACCACTTTTCTGCTCTCATCTCCTCACAGCAAGTGGTGGGAAGAAGCAGGAGCAGGGGGAGGCTCCTACTCCATGGATTTACCTCCTCTGCCACTGTCAGGGATGGAGGAGGCCTGAGCTCAGTCCTGGAGTCATCCATAAACCACCAGCAAGTCAGAGCAGCCCCTCAGCTGTTTGCAGGTGCATCCACCATCTCTGGAGTCCTGGGGACACAGAACAAATACATTTATATTCCAGGGAAACCAAACAAATGGGAAAGTGTTTTTCTGTGGAAGCAGGAGCCAGGGTAGCTGGCGGTGGGAGCACAGCTGCTCTCCCAGCAGAGGGATAATCAGCCCTCCTGCAGATTCCTGCCCTGCACACTCCTCTGTGGCTGTAGGGACACAGAAGGGACTGGAGCAGCATTTTTATCCTCACAGAGGGAGCTGCAGCTGAGGATTTCAGCAGCATCACAGCCTGGCTGGGTCCTTCTCATGGAGCTCCAGTGACCTGGAGCTGCTTTGGCTCAGCCCTCACAGGCTGGGAAGGAAGTCTCATTTCAATCTGCCTCAGGAGGGGACCTGGGAGAGTGCATTTCCTACAGGAGATGAACTGGGATGTGTTCATAATGCAGCGTGTGATCCCTCAGGCTGCGTCAGCCTGCAGGAGACAGCAAACAATTCCACTGCCAGCTGGCAGAGCATTCCCAGAGGGAAAGCAGCCTCTCCTGGTCCTACCTGCAGCAGGAAGGCTGAGCTGGACCTGTGTGCTCAGACACAGCACTGGGCTGGCTCAGATGAGGACAATCGTGTGACAGAAGCTCAGATGCAAATCCCTGCCCATTCCTGGGCTGGAATCCCCAGTCCAAGCAAGCTCGTGGGACCTGGAGGTGGAGGACAAGCCCAGCCTCTCAGAGCCTTTCCTCCTTTGCTCTCCTGCATCTCCTGCATTTCCAGGCATTTCCTGCAGAGCTTGGCAAGGAGCCTTTGACTCCCAGACCTGAGTTTTGATGGGAATGCTGCTGGTGGAAACCAGGCAGAGCTGTTCCAGCACAGGAAGAACATTGCAAGGAATGCAATGCCATGGAGAGGTTTAAAACAACCTCCAGCCAGGGCTGCAAGAGAAGCTCCTGCCTCTCTGGGGCTTTCAGGGGCCTCAGCTCCTTCTGTCCAGCTCATGTGCAGGAAGATCCTCAGATGTTATGGACCAGACAAGTCTGGGCAAAAGTTCTCCAGGGGTGTCAGAAGCCACATTTGTGACTCCCTGCCAGATTTCAAATCCTTGTTCTGAGCACTGGAGGTCTGAGTTTCTCAAAGAAACCAGTGTCAGGATTTGTTTAAAATGAATGAAACTCTACTTTTTTCCTGATCTTGTTTATATTGATCCCTCCTATGAAATCAAGGAACATGTAATCAGCTTTTCTATATATCACAGGCTGCTAAAGGTCACCCAGATATCTACATCAAGCCAAAATGTGAATGATGGCAAATATTTCCACCCTAAACACAGAATATATCTATTACAGCCAAGGACAGAAGAGAGAAGGATGTTATCAACATCTATTTTATCAAATGGCATGGAAGAGAAAAGCCCTGAACAAGCACCCTGTACCTGCTCAATTTAATGAATGCCACTTTTCACCTGGAGCTCAGCTGGGTTCCTAAAGCTTCAGGTTGTGGAGGGATTTTCCAGACCTGGATGTTGCCATTATATCACAAGGGTTCTATTGCCATTACATTGCAAGGGTTCCTACCTAGAGTTTCCTACCTCCTTGATGTTTCATGCAGGCAGCTCCTCTGGGCACTGACTCTTCCTCATCCTCACAGCAGCCAACTGAGGTCAGTTCCCCCACCAATCCACTCTTTTATAACACTCTTCTGATTGGCTACAGCTGTGGCCTGTTAACATCAGGCCTGCTCCTAATCTCTAATAATTAACCCAGCTGCAACTCTTTAGGGGGTAAAATTACTTTCTATACCACCTTTATTTACTTATATTCTATCCCCCTACACCTGGATGCTTTGGGAGCAGATTTGTTGAATCTGTTCCCTACTTCTTGTTGGCCTTGAAGCAGTGATGATACAAACTTGACACACCACCCAGGAGATGCTCCCCAGCCTTGCCCAAGCACACCAGGGACTGCACATGATTTTGGGAGGTGAGGAGTTGAGGAGGAGCTGGAGCACACCAAGGATGACCCTTGATGTCTCTACTCTGTGGCTTCCAGCTTTCAGGCTACAGATCCCAGCTCTGCCTGGGGAAAGGGGTGGGGAATGGTCTGCTTCACTTTCAGGATTGCCCACAGCCCTGTCTGCTGCTTGCCCAAAGTCTGCACTGATTTACAGCCTGTGCTGCTGGAGATGGATCCCTCTGTCCCCAAGTCTCATTGGGAATGACCCAGAGCTGCAATAGGTCTGTCCTCAGCACCAGCCTTCACCTTCCAGCCTGGGTGTGAAGGGTTAAATTCCAGACGTTGGCAGCTCCTAATCCAGGGAGCTCGTGAAGGCTGAGGAAGCCTGGACAGTTTATGATTTCATTCTGGAGGAGGATGAGATGCTGAGGCTGCAGAGCTGATGACTGAGGCCTCTTCTTCCTCCTGGGTGGGATTCCAAAAGCAGGAGGGACCTCTGTGGCCACGAGTGCTGGGCTCCACTTCTCCCCACCCTGCCCAGATGTGATGGAGTAGAGCCATGTGCCAGATGTGTTTTCAGTCTAAATGCTGAACTATTCACTAAGGAAATTAGGAAGTACCAGCTTAGGCAGCCAGAGTTTCTGGATAGTCCTTGGAATGGCTTCTCCTTCCAGGCTGGAGCCATGTCCATCTCCTTGGGATGGGGAAGGATAACTGATTCCTGCCAGCCTTCAAAACTGCCTTGTAAAGAACAACAAACTCTTGGATGGTCGAGGAAGATGTGGATTTGTTTTTCCAGATCCTTTTCCATTTGTTTGTAATGCCCACGGACATTCCAGAGGCTGCATGGCTGAGTGCTTAAATGAGAAAACACTTCCTGGAGAAAATGACCCATGGAACCCTCCCAGAGCTCTGGGACACAGCAGCAGAAGAGGCAAAGATTACTAAACAGGCAAAAATTCCATCCAGGTACAGCTCCAGCTCCCAGCAGGTGGTGGGAATAAAAGATGATGAAGGCAGAGATGAATGTGGTGTCTCCTGACGGTGGGAGATGAAAGCACACTGGAGTCAGGCCTTTGTGTCTGTCTGTTCTCCAGGAACTCTTGGAAAGAGGGTTCTGCCTGTGTTTTGTTGGAATAGAAGCCAGACTGCATAAAAAAGATCATTAGGGGCTGTGTTGTTTTTATTATCTGTGATTTTTTTTGCCTCGTGCTAATGAATCCCAGACCATCCCAGCCCGAACCTCGCTGGGGGGAGAGCTGGAGGGATCCCTCCCTCTGCCAAGGCTGAGCTGCTGAGCATTTAATCACAACCAGGAGATGGGAACCAAGCCCAGAGCTCTTCAATGGCCACTTCCCACGGAGAAAGAAGGATTTGAAAGCATTCCAAAGTGTCCAAAGGCAGCTTGGATCCAGCTGTTCCAAACAGGGCTCAGAGGTGAGCACACCTGAAGACACCAGTGAGACCCCTGGGGCCCTTCCCATTCTGTACCTGGAGCAAGGAGCAGGAAAACTGGAGCAGAGCTTTCTACAGCAACCTGGGCTACAAATCCATTGGTATTCCTGGATAATCCTTCTTCCTGTACAAGAACAAGAGGATCAGAAAGGACATGAGTGGTTCAGGCAAGCAGGAGGAGATGGGTTTCACCCATTCCCTGGATGCTGTTCATGACAAAGGATATGGTGACTGCTGAGAGTCCACTTGGATCAGGGAGAAAAATCCATGAATACAGAGAAACTAGGGCCTCCAATTGCTCCACCTCTGGCTGAGGTTGGATATTAGGGAAAATTTCTTCACTAAAAGGTTGGTCAGACCCTGGAGCAGCTGCCCAAGGCTCTGGGGGAGTCATGTCCGTGGAGGGATTTAAAAGACATGGATGTGGCACTTGGGGACGTGGGTCAGTGGTGCAGGAATGGTTGGACTCAGTCTTGGAGTGTTTTTCCAACCTTAATGATTCCATGATTCTACACATAGACAACAAACCCCTTGAGCTGGAGTTTGTGGGGAATGCTACCTGGCTCTGAACTCAACCTACACTGGAACAGATCCTTCACCCAAACATCTCTGTTCTGCCAAGGCCCAGGGTGCTGATGCTGCTGGTACAGCCTTTCTCCCTCTCCCTGCTTGGTCCAGGTCCTCCCCAAATCCTCTAAAACTGCCCTGGAGGCAGGCTGGATTCTTTATTTACCAATCCCAATTCTCCCAGCTGGGAAAGTCCTGCTGTCCAATGGATCACACCTTGTCCAGTGAATGCAAGCGGACATCGCTCCTTACGTTCAGTACACGGCCAGAATATTTCTGCCAAGCAGAATTCCTTACAGAATTCCTCACTGGGACCTGATGCCAGCCGGTCAGGAAGACAAAACAAGTCTTGCCTCATGAATATGGAGCAGGGAGAAGGCTGCTCCAGGGAGGGAGGGAACGTGGGGAGCATCAGGGATTCTTGGAGCACTCCAAACAGGAGCGCAACACACCAGAACTGCAAATGTCGATGATTCCAGCAGGCTGGGGGCAACACTTAGGGAGAAATGGACACTTTGGAAAGGCAAATTCTCTGCTGCCTCAGAGCTCATTCTGAGCTTGGCACCAAAACGAGGGAAATGCCTGGGGCAGGCATAAGGATTCCTGAAATGTTCCTTTTATCGAGCTGTGGGCTGGTGGCTGCCGGCCGTGTTTATGGGCAGTGCATTAACCCCTGGCTGGCTGAAACGATTGGCATCAGCAACTTCCCAGTGCCCTTCCCACTCTGCTAAATCCAGCAGCAGAGAATGGGATGTGTCCAGCACATGGCTAATGTGGGACTGCAGCGGGAGCCCCATTGGAAATGGAGAAAGCCCTGCAAGAGGTGGTGTGAATTCATTAGGAGCCCGTGTGGCTCCAATGGAGAATATGGAAGCAGTGACCTTCATACAAAATGTATCGTGCAATGCTCTCTATTAAAATAATCATAAACACAGTCAGCAGTAAGCAAAACAATCCAAATGTGCCTGGAAAACAAATGCAGCCAGGGGATGGTGGATGGAGCAGGGATTAAATTTCCATTTAGGTATCACAGGCCATGAAGGGTTTTTTTTTTTGCCTTTTCTCTTTTCAAGCAGTGTTTCCAAAATCAATAGCAGGGGGAGGGAAATGGGGTGATTTGGAACATGGGGAGGAATTGCTCCGGTTTGTCACTGCTTGTGTTCTGTGTTGCAGCATCCATGAGGGGAGCAGGCTGCTGAAGCCAGCCCCAGTCAATATTTGTCCAGAGCACAGGGAAAATCCTGCAGTTCTGTGGGCTTTTGGATCCCATGCTTCCCCTCTGCCAACATCTGTCCTTCCCATGGGGATGAGAACAAGGGATGCAGGATCAAACCACTGTGGTACAGATGACACAGGAACACACAGAGCATGGCAAAGCCAGGCTGGGATCGGTGGGATGGCAAAACAGAGCTAAGAGAGACTTCCAGAGGGAGGGATGAGGCTGTGCCAGACCCTGAGTCCTCCCAGGGGCCGTGGCAGTGTCAAAGCTGGAGTAAAAGATCTTTTTGTCTGCCTGAGATGCTACAAATTAAGTCCTGCTGCAATTTTCAGCCCTATGCTTGCAGGAAAGGTGATGCCCCAGAGGAGAAGCCAAGGTTCCTTTGTGCATCAGGTAGAGAAACTCAAGGCCAGTGTCTGCTGAGAATCCCAGAGTGGTGGCTGCTCTCTGCTGGATACACCCAGCTGTCCCCAAAAACAGAGAGCTGGGAGCATAGAGCAGGAGCAGGGTGGTCATGGCAGCCCAGTGAGGAACATCATTCCCAGAGGGTGAGCTATGACCTTGGGAATGTTCACAGAATCCCAGGAGGGTTTGAGTTGGAAGGGAATTTAAAGACCATCCACTTTCTAAAGTAAGAAACAAGGTCACCAACCTGCTGAGCATCTGACCTGCCAATGATCAGGGACCCCATTTCTGACCCTTCAGAGAGTCTCAGCATGGTTTGGGTGGGAAGAAACCTTAAAGCCCATCCAGTGCCACCCCTGCCATGGGCAGGGACACCATTGCACTAACCCAGGTTGCTCCAAGCTCTGTCCAACCTGGCCTTGGGACACTGCCAGGGATCCAGGGGCAGCCACAGCTGCTCTGGACACCCTGTTCCAGGGCCTGCCCACCCTCACAGGGAGGAATTCTGTCCCAATAACCCATCTGACCCTGCCCTCTGGCAGTGGGAAGCCATTCCCCCTTGCCCTGTCACTCCATCCCTTGGAAGGAGTCTCTCTCCACGTTGGTTGTCAGCTCCTTCAGGTACTGGAAAGCCACGATGAGATCACCTGGAGCTTTTCTTCTCCATGCTGAACAATCCCAGTTCTCCCAGCCTTTCCTCATTATCTTGGAAGGGTCTCCTTCCCTGTCAGTAATCCCCACGTGGTTCCACCAGTGCCCACCTTGCTTTGAAGCCATGCCAGCTTGGAGGTTTCCCCCATTTTCCACAAGTTTTTTCAAAACCTTCAGTTTTTCATTCCAGACCCGTTGCAGTTTCTGCAGGAGCAGACTCAGAGTGTCTCATCTGCTGCAGTCCCTGCTTTTCTCTTCCATGCCCTCAGGCCCTGCCTTAGCTCTTCCATTGGATGATGTTCCCACCATCCCTTGCCAGGATGCAAAACCACGGGGAGGATCTCAGGAGTCAAGATGGACACAATTCCCCTCTCCTGCCCTCATCCCACAGCCTGAGTTGCCCCATCATTGTCATTCTTCATCCAGCTCTGTTCTGTTCCCTCAGCTCTGCTCTGCCTCCAGCACCAGCCCTAGGAACAAAATCATTTTCAGTCAGGGCCTTCCTGGATCAGCTGCAGTCTTTAGCTACACAAGGGAAGGACAAGGAAGAGAAAAGGCTCCAGGGACAGCCCTTTGTTGGAGATTTTAATATATTTTGCCAGTTTCAGTGAAGTTTGAATTTCTCAATTTTCATTCTCTCCTGACATTTCCCAACTTTTGTGCCACATCTTTTTTGCATGATCAGCCTTTTTTTTCATCCTTTCTGCTCCTTTCTCCTTTTGGGCAGGTTCCCATCTTGCTGCTAATATGTTTAGTCACCCTGCCATAGCTGGAATTTTTTGCAACATATTTTCCCAGTTACAGACCAGCCAAGTTCCAGATTGCCTCCTTAACTTTCAGGCCCCCAAATTCTCCAGCAAGTTTCTACCAAATTTCCTGTATTTGCCCATGTGATTTGAGAGAGATCCACGTGGGAGATCTTTCTTCCCCTCTGCTTTCAAATGATTTTCTAATGGTTTGTCACCACAGTTGTTTCCTGTGGCCACCTCAGCAGCTATAACAATTTCACCAAGTTTCAGGATTCTGAGATGACAATGAATTTGTTGGATTGGATCCCATCTGAAGAAACCTCATCCCATCCACAGTGTGATTGCTTTTCTGATCTCCCCTTTCCTTGGTGTGCCAGGAGATCCTGGGCTGCCCTCCATGTCTGGCTGCATTCCCAGCACTCCCAACTTGTGAGGTTCAAACCAGTGTCCAGCACATTCCCACTGGAAATCCTCCCCCTGCCCTTCCCTCTCCCCTGTTCCTCACCTGCTGCCCCTATGTGCTCTCATAATTGATTACAATGCTCATTGTATGATCTCATCTGCAGTTTCTCCCTTCTTTCCCAGGGAATGAGGCAGGTTTGACATTTGCTTCCAGAGCCTTTCCAGGGCTCCCACATCAGTGAAATCACTCACCCTAAAAAGCACTTCTTTAAGTGAGCATTACCAACGAGCTGCCATCGATGCCTTCCCCCTGATTAGCACTAATGAATCTAACAGGCTGCTGTTATCAGGATCCTCGCACATCATATGGTTTATTGATGGACTTGGGTGCCTATTTGCTCTAATGAAAACCATGGAATTGCAGATCCATCATGCCTAAGTGGTGATGGAGCCCAGAGCCAGCTGTAATTGTTGATTCCTTCGCTGAGAAGGGGATTTGAGAAGCTCTAACTACAAAAAGCCATCGAGTTTTTTTTTTTTTTTCTCCTAATGAATAACCCACTTTCCCATAAAGGCAGAAAATTCACACTGATAAAGGAAAATAAATGTTCATGTAGAACATAATTAGTTAGTGGGACTTGTCACCATGGAAAGTTATTTGGCCCAAGGATGGGAGGAGTGGAAAAAGCTCAGGGATTAGATGGACAGGCAGAAGGCCACAGCTACAGCCCTGGCTGGAAAGGGGTGGGAAGGACCCAGAACTGCATCTCCCAGGTTTGATACATTCTCCCACAGACCATGATGAGCCTTCAGGTGGGGCAGGAAAGACAGAAAGGCTTGTGCCACTTTCTAAAGGAGCTGGGGAGAGACAAGGTCACCAACCTGCTGAGCATCTGAGCTGCCAGTGCTCAGGGACCCCATTTCTGACCTTTCATGGAGTCCCAGCATGGTTTGGGTGGGAAGAAACCTTAAAGCCCATCCAGTGCCACCCCTGCCATGACAGGGACACCTTCCACTGTCCCAGGTGGCTCCAAACCCCATCCAGCCTGGCCTTGGGCACTGCCAGGGATCCAGGGGCAGCCACAGCTGCTCTGGGCACCCTGTGCCAGGGCCTCACCTCCCTCACAGAATCAGGAATTCCATCCCAATATCCCATTTAACCCAGCCCTGTGGCAGTGAGAAGCCATTTCCCCTTCTTAATTCTTATTTAAGCTGCCACATTCCCCTGTTTATAATGAAATAACTTCCTTCAGTTCCTTATACATTAAAATGAGTTGTTAACAATCCTTATCTATAATGTGAACTCAGCAGTCAGTATTAGAATAAATGCAATAAACAACTGGCATGCTTCAGAAAATTGGGCAGTTTCAGCTGAATATTTTTTAATCTAAAGGAAACCTTGGGGTCTGTAAAATCTGAACTTTTTCACACTTTTTGTAAAAATTCAAAATAATTTCCCACTTTTTTCCCAACCAAAATCTGGGTGCTAAGGGTTGTACAGAAGAGGGTGATTGTAAAGGCTGAATTATATTTGATCAAAATGTGTTTCCAGGTGGGACAGGGGGGTTCAGGGGTCATTGTTGGTCACACTCATGGTCAGCACAGGTGTGGGGGATTCATTCTTGACCTGTGTCCAGCAGGAATCCCAAACCCACTCAGGCTGTCCATGCACATTTCTGCCTGGGTGACCACCAGCACCCAGTTTTGAAGACCCCCGTGACTCTGGGGACAGGTGCTCCCTGCAAAGTCAGAAATTCCCTGGACAAACCAACCTGTGGCTGTCATTCCAGAGAGAGACAGTGGAGAGTCTGCAGGGACAAAGCCTTCATTCCATTTCCTCCTGGCTTTTCCTCTGATTCCTGGCATGACCCAGGCTGTGCTTGGCCCTGGCCTGCCCTGGAGAACTGTCACCCTGCTCTTCTGAGTTCTTCTAAGCCTCCTGATGTTTGCATTCTTGTAATGGAGTTTATCACGCACTTTTATGTAAATAATTATTGTTTTACACTCCTCTCTGGGAGAAGAGAAATTTGATGGACTGTTGGTTTGGCCAGTGTCATTGGAGAGGTGGCACTGTCATCCTCCAATCCACTGTCACTTCTGAAAGTCTATAAATATTGGAGTCAGAGAATAAACCTCCCTTCTTTTTTGCCTTGGAGGTTCCAGTGTCTGTGTCGTTTTATTTCGTGTCCTGTTGCAACAGGGGACACTCAGGGGACCTGAAGGTGAAGCCAGCTGTGCCACATCTGGCAGGTGTCACGGCTGCACGGAGTAACCCTGACATCTAGTGGCTTCCAGAGCCCTGGACATCCCGAGCTGGGTGGAGCAGGGATGGGCAGGAGGCACCCACAGCCTGTCCAAGGCCCCTTCCCATGGATGCAGCCAACGGGGCACAACAGGTGCCACTCCACCAGCTGGGCAGGGCTGCTCTGGAACTCCCTGGCACAAGCCCAGGGGGCCCAGCCCGGAGCTGGGGGAGGTGAGGCAGGTCTGGGATGGGGTGGGATGGGATGGGGTGGGGTGGGGTGGGATGGGATGGGATGGGATGGGAGGGACGGGATGGGATGGATGGGATAGGATGGGATGGGAGGGACGGGATGGGATGGGATGGGATGGGATGGGATGGGATGGGATGGGATGGGATGGGATGGGATGGGATGGGATGGGATGGGATGGGATGGGATGGGATGGGATGGGATGGGATGGGATGGGATGGGATGGGGTGGGATGGGATGGGATGGGATGGGGTGGGATGGGATGGAGCACATCCCTCCACATGCACTGTAACATCCCTGTGCTCATGGTGTTCATCCATAACCCCTCCTGGACACCTCAGGAACCCTGGATCCTGCCTCCTTCTCCTGCTGCAGCCATGGGGAGATCAGGCAGCCCAGGCTGCTCCATGTGCATTTGGAGAAGGTGAGGATGAGAATGAGGATTTGCTCCAAGCACTGCTGAGGGATGCAGTGGCTGGGGGTGTAAAAGCTCTGCCCCAAACTTACAGAACCCCCCAAGGTCCCCAGGGAGGGTTCCCATAGAGAACTCCCATCTCCCCACCCAAATCAAGCCTTTCCTCCTCTCCTCCTGTCATCCCTCTTCCCTGGACAGAAGTTTCCATGATTTTCCATCCCCTTCCAGCTGTGTTTATAGCCACAGGATTCCTTCCCCCTCCTGAAAGTCACTCCCAGGGTGAAATTTGAGGTTGTAAATTATTAAAATGCTATCAAGAGTGTGGAGACTTGCCCATTTTTTTTTTCCTGGTGGTGAAGAAGCTGATGTATAATTCAATTTTTCCCCCACACTTTCTTCAGTAATACTTAAAAACTTTCCATGCACACACACACACGGAGGCAGATCCAAACCTTATTTCCATTTATTTCAAAGTCTCTTTGGGCCAGAGGCTTTATCTTCTCTCTTTCTGCTCAGAGCTGAGAAAAGTCTGGGTGTTGTCATTATATGAATAATATATAGTAATAATAAAGCATTCTTCCTTTCAGAATGTTTCTTCATAAGAAATGATTTTAAATGCTTTTTCTGAGGGAGAAGAAGCAGGTGAGAGCACATATATGGCACACAATTATTACTGTTCTCTAATAGAAAGAGCAAAGCCAGCTTTAATTTACAGTTTCCTGACAGGATCTCCTTAAATCAAAACATAATCCTGCTTATCATTTTCTAGATTTTAATTCCTGGGGCTGAAACTTCCTTGGCTGGTGTCTAAGAGGGCTCAGCTTTCCTTAAAACAGGAAGGAAGCAAATGCTTCTTTTTCCAAACTCTTCTTTTCTCCTCTTACATTTAAGCAATTTTAGAACCTTGAGGGATTTTTGTGCTCCCAGGAAAAAAAAAAAAAAAAGAACAAAAACCTTGGCTATTTGACAGAGCAGCTGAGGTCAATAGGGGCCTCTTGGAAATACATCCAAATTTAGTCCCGGCCAAAAGCTCCTGGAAAATCCAGGTTGCACCATCCCTGTAGCTCTTTGCTGGTGACTGGAAGCTGAAACCTCCAAATCTGGGCTCTACCCAAGGGGGAAATGCAGTGAAAGGATGGGAAGGAGGAAGGAGGGCAATAGCATGAGGGCTGAGCAGTGGGAGAGGGCTAGAAAAGCTGCAGAGGAGGAGATGGGGTGAGGTTCAAAGCCCCCTCCAGCCTGGCCTTGGGCACTGCCAGGGATCCAGGGGCAGCCACAGCTGCTCTGGGCACCCTGTGCCAGGGCCTCAGAACCCTCATAGCCAGAAATTCCTTCCCAAAATCCCATCTAAACCTCCTCTCTTCCAGCTTAAAGCCATTCCCTGTGTCCTGTCCCTCCATCCCTGGTCCCCAGTCCCTCTCCAGCTCTCCTGGAGCCCCCTTAGGCACTGGAAGGGCTCTGAGCTCTCCCTGGAGCCTTCTCCTCTCCAGATGAGCACCCCCAGGTCTCCCAGCCTGGCTCCCAGAGCAGAGAACCTCCAGCACTTGGAGCATCTCGGTGACCTCCCATGGACCCCCTCCAGCAGCTCCAGGATCCTTCTGGTGTTGGCCCCAGGGCTGGAGGCAGCTCTGCAGGTGAGGCTGCACCAGAGCAGAGCAGAGAGGGAGAATCACCTCCCTCAACCATTGTCACTTCTTTACAATAACACATAAATAATTGTTGAAGGTTGCAGTGCAAGATGTTTTCCATTCCCATCTGTATGGCAGATTACCTTTGTCAAGGGCAGTTTGCCTGATCTCTCTCTTTGAGTGACCACATTCACACCTCCCTCAGGAGGGGACATTGCTGATAACAGCTATTGAATGTCACTGCATGGCTGATAAGAACTACAGCATCCCATTGGGAGATGTGAGCCCAGAGGGAGGAGCCAAGCATTCCTACCTGGATATAATCCAGAGGTTTTGAGACACCAGCACGGCTTCTCCACGGGATTTCCCAGAGGAACAGCAGCTGCCTCTTCCACTGGATCTTTGGAGGCAGAATCCATCCTTCTCTACAGGATCCCTGCTCCAACAGAACCACCCCTGACACTGCAGGAGGGCTGAGCCACAATTCCAATGGCACTGCTGCCAACACCCTGACCCACAGGGTGTCAGGCTGGGTTCTGACTCTGTCACTGTTGTTCTACTGTACTGCATTGTTTATTTTATCCTTTTTTCCCCCTTTTCCCTATTAAAGAACTGTTATTTCCTGCCTCACATTTTTGCCTGAGAGCCCCTTAATTTAAAATTTACAGCAATTCAGAGGGGTGGGGAGGGTTTACATTCCCCATTCCAGGGGAGGCTCCTGCCTTCCTTAGCAGCCTCCTGTCTTTCCAAACCAAGACAATAATATATCAAACACACCATGAGTACAATGCGTGTCCTACAGAGCACCCAGCCCCCTTCAGCAGGAGAAGCTCTTGCAGGAGGACTCACACTGCCTGTTCTGTTGTGTTTGGGAGGTGCCCTGTGGCAGGAAGCAATGATGAATCTGACTCCATGTTCTTAGAAGGCTAATTTATTGTTTTATGATACTATATTATATAAAAGAATACTAAACTAAACAATGCTAAAGAATAGAGAAAGGATGCAGACAGAAGGCTAAAAGATACTAAAGAAAACTCATGACTCCTTCCAGAGCCCTGACACATCTTGGCCCTGATTGGTCATTAAGTCAAAACAATTCACATGAAACCAATCAAACCACCACGTGTTAAATGGTAAACAATGTCCAAACACATTCCACTGCAGCAAAACACAGGAGAAGAAAATCAGATAATTATTGTTTTCATTTTTCTCTGAGGCTTCTCAGCTTTCCAGGAGAAAATCCTGGGCAAAGAGATTTTTCAGAAAGTATGATGGTGACACCTGTTCCAGGAGTTCTCTTCCTACACCAGGGATTTCTGCCCTTTGGGTCCTGCAGGGAGCTTGAGCTGGGAGATCAGTGGTAAGGCGCAGTGATATCCCCCCCCGATCCAGTGCTCTCCACAAAGCTGCTCTGATCCACATTCTGCAGCTGGGCAAGGGGCTTTTCTCACCCTTCTGCAGCTTTTCCTGTGCTCCTCTTCCGAGCATTTTGGTGGCACACATTCCCAGAGCTGCCACATCTCTCTCCAGGAGCCCAAGCAGCATCCTGGAGGGAATAGAGCATCAGCAGAAGCATTCCCACTGCACATCTGGCAAGTCTGGCACTTTGGGAACATCAAGGAGATCCTAATGTGTGAGCACATCCCAGGAACACAGTTCAGAGTGAAACATAGCCTGGTAAATGCTCTCCTGATTGGGGTTTGAGAGCTCAAAAGCTGCCAGAGAGCTCCCAGCCAACCTGGGCTCTCCATCCACAGGCAGCACTGCAACCCCAGAGGGAGGAAAAACTGGGGAGAGGATGGGGCTGTGAATAACAGGGGATGATAAATGGGGCTGTGAATAACAGGGAGTGAGCTGTACATGGATTTTTGAGCAAAGAGCACCCAGGGCACAGCTGGGGAGGGACAGCTCTGAGCTCACCCTGACATTTGTGTCCCTTGTCCACGTTTCCAACAAAAATCTGCCTCCTCCTCCAGAGGGAACTCTACCAGAATGGATGAGGAGGTTGTCAGCTGCCTCCAGCAGCAGCATTAGGGGAGGATTCGTTTTGAAGGATTGTTTTCTCTCCTTCTAATGGAAACCAGTCCATCGAGGTGCTTCTCACCTTGCTGAAGTAACAAAGAGGCTTTTTAATGCATCCCCCAGCCTGGCTCTGCCTTTCCCATCTCTCCTTAATGAATCTCCCAATATATGATGGGAACTGCAGGTACAGATCAGCAGCAGGCTGGGACTGCAAATCCATATTCCTAAAAAGGCCTTTTTTTGACCCAAACAGGTCCCTCCTCCTCAGAGTACACTGATCTTCTCCCAGGTGGACTTGCAAGGAGAAGGAGACAAACAGCATGGACCAAGGGAAGGTTTGGGTTGGAGGGAACCTTAAAAATCCTCGAGTTCCAACCCTTGCATTGATGCCAATCATTAATTTCATTAATTGCCTTCCTGTTTATGGAACACAAACATGGATGCAGACTCAATCTAAGAATTTAATTACGAGCAGAAATCACTTTTCTCTGCTGAACTTGGAAATTTAAAGTCACCTTTCATGCAAAGAAAGTAAATATCTTTCAACCACGACAAATTTTTGTGAGTTTTTAAAATTATTTGTGCTTTTTCCCACTCACTTGCTGCCTTTCTATTCATTCTTGGAAGTGAGAAAAGAAATAATTAACCAGAACAAGAGAGGCACCACAAGCACTGAAGTCGTTCAGCTGAGAGAGGAGAATGAGAAGTGATTTGATTGTGAGGGATGATGAGCAGTAATAAGAATTTACAATTATTTCCTAGAAGCAACGGGGATGGAGTGTGCTCCTCTGTTAAAGCACAGCAAAGTCAATATTTTTAACTCAGAGCCTGGCGCTGGAATGGCAGAGGAAGAAGGAACTTGACTAAAACCCAGTGCAAGGTCTGCTGTGTCCTCTCAGCTCGGAATTGAGTCATTTCTCCCCGAGGTGTGAAGCTGCAGTGCCAAGGCCTGTCCTTCTGTTTGCTCTTAGGAAAAAAATGCAGATTTATGGCCGTGGACTCACCTCGGAGTGGTTTACCCTGCTATCTGCTTCCCAGATAAGTGGATAAATGGGATAAATGGGAGCTGCTCCCTGCGTGCAGAGAGCCCTGTCAGTAAATATGCATTATTGCTGGGATTAGCCCGAGGAATCAGAGGCATTGCTCATGCTTTGCTCGCTGCACACTCCCCCTAATTCACTGCTAAAAGCCCATCTGTTTAAATGAGCTCACTGTTCCCGGTAATCAATAGGAATGCCGGGATGTGCTGGGAGCAGCGGATTGGGGAACCCCAGCCCCAGCCAGGCACACCAGGGGCTGCCCTGGGAAAGCTGGAGAGATCCTAAACCCAGTTTCCTGTCAATTGTTTCTCAGCTGGGACATCACCCCAAAACCTGACCCCAAATCACTGTCTGGCCACTCTGCACTTCTGCAGCTTCCCCTCCACTCTGTTCCTGCAGGGCAGGAGAGATTCCTTACAGTCCTGAGGCTTTTAGGGATGGGATTTGAGACCCCCAAACCTCTGCAACCTGGCACTTGCCAGTCCCCATGGCTGGGCATGGCCCCAAGCCCCACAGAAGCCACGCTGCTGCAGAGAGGCTCTGGGGGTGGCAGCCCCAAAATGCAGCTCTGGAGGCACCACACTGTGATAAATGAGCGATGAGGTGGTTGGCTCTCACAATTAAAAAGTAAATATCATGTACAGTTATGCTTTATCCCCTTGGCAGTGTTATCAGGGGCTTGGGACCCTGGATTTGGGAGGATCAGCTTGTTACTATGGCAGCAGCTGACCTCCAATTCCTAAAGAAGTGAACTCCACCACTGGACAGAGAAGGAGGAGTGGATGGACAGAACTTTGGGAGAGACTAAAGGATTAAAAGGTAAAACCTCCATTGTGTGGACAAGCACATGGCAGGAAAAATTCTCTTGTCCCAGCACCGTAATACTTTATTCAGTCTTCTGTTTTATTGTTTTGATAAGGTTTTAAAAAACCGTTTTAATTTTTTGGAATTGGGCATCATTTCTCACAACACTGGTGTGGCAGGGACCTGTGGGGCTCCAGGGGCTCGGGCTGCCTTGTCCCCCTCTCCAGGAGCATGCTGGTGGCTCAGGCAGCTGGAAGGCTCAAACTGTGCCAAGGGAAATGTAGATCGGATATTAGGAAAAAGTTTTTCACAGAAAGAGTGATAAAGTACTGGAATGGCCTGCCTGGGGAGGTGGTGGGGTCACCACCCCTGGATGGGTTTAAAAAAAGCCTGGATGTGGCACTGGGTGTGCCAGGGTTTAGTTGAGGTGTTGGGGCTGGGCTGGACTCGATGATCTTGAAGGTCTCTTCCAACCCAGTGATTCTGTGAATTCTGTGAATTCTGTGATTCTGTGAATTCTGTGATTCTGTGATTCTGTAATTCTGTGATTCTGTGACTCTGTCATTCTGTGACTCTGTCATTTTGTGAATTCTGTGATTCTGTGAATTCTGTGATTCTGTGAATTCTGTGATTCTGGGACTGTGATTCTGGGACCCTGTGATTCTGTGAATTCTGTGATTCTGTAATTCGTTGATTCTGTGACTCTGTGACTGTGATTCTGTGACTGTCATTCTGTGACTCTGCGATTCTGTGAATTCTGTGACTCTGCGATTCTGTAATTCTTTGATTTTGTGATTCTGTGACTCTGGGATTCTGTGGCTCTGAGAATTCTGTGACTCTGCGATTCTGCAGCTCTGTGATTCTGTGACTCTGTCATTCTGTGAATTTTGTGACTCTGTCATTCTGTGAATTCTGTGACTCTGTTCTCCAGGCTGCCAGGGGAGCTGTGGCTCTGCTGGAGCCCATCCCCACCTGCAGCCCAGCCTGATGGAGACCCCTCCACGATCCATGTTCCTTAATTGCCAGAGCATCTGCCTCACTCCAGGGGCAGGAGGGGATGTGATTTATTCCACAGCCTTCCAGGCCACAGTTGGGGATGTTTTGCTGCAGACAGGGAAGCTGCTGCTGCTGCTGCTGCTGCTGCTGCTGCTCCAGAGCAGCTCTGCAGCCCCAGGAGCAGCTCAGATCCCTCTGTGCAGCTGCAGCAGCCTCCACCCAGCACACAGCCCTGCTTTTCTCCAGGTGAGCCCACAGACAGGTCAGTGTTGTGTTTACTTGAGGCTCTGCGGGGATTTCAGCCTTTCAGCCATGGCTATCTGTCACAAAGATCTCCTGGGGAGGTGGTTTCTGTGTGCTGGAGGCCACAGGGTGGCTGCTGCTGCTGCTGCTGGAATTGCAGCTTCAGCAGTGTGAGGACAGGGAAGTTGCTCCCTGCTTGTGAAAGAGGCAAAAATTAATCTAATGTGCCTGCAGACCTAAGGAGAACCCGTTTTTTCCTCCATCCCAGTACCACGTGTGTTTGCACAGAGTACATTCAACATCCCTGCCTCTGATGCCTGGACAAGGAGCAGTTTGTCAAAGGTAAAAAACAACTTTGGAGACCCAGACTCAGCCACAAACGTCCCTTTGAATCCCAGCCTGTGCTGTGTTTGCTCCACTTGTAAAAGCCTGGTTTATTTGCCCACTTGAGCTCCTCAGAGTAAATATTTGCCCTTTCTCCTTGCACTCATTAAATCCTCAGGATCAGAGCTGGGTGGGAGCGGAGGGGCTGTGCTGGGCTCTGCCTGCCCAGCCCTTGGGTCAGGCTGTGTTTGCTCAGCTGCCCAGCACATTTGGGGCCCCAGAGCCCCACTCAGGCACCCATTTCCTTGTTTATTCCATCGATTTGGGGCTGTGTGCTGAGAAATCCCTACCAAAGATTTCCTCATTCCAAGGCGGGTGTGAGCTGGGCTGGCAGGGCTGGACATTCCTGGGCTTTCCAACCAAACTGCACCTCACAGGAGCCTCTCCTGAGGGAAAAACCTGGGATTAGTGAAACAGGACAAGTTCAGGGCCAGGCTGGACAGGGCTTAGAGCAGCTTGGTCTAGTGGAAGGTGTCCTTGTCCACGGCAGGGTGTTGGAATGAGATGGGCTCTGAGGTCCCTTCCAGCCCAAACCATCCTGTGAGTATGAAATTAAACTCAGGATAGAACATTTTAATTTGTCTGCTGGTTGTAGGGGAGGCGCCAGGGCATCTTCCAGTAGCAGCCAACCCTCCAAAAGAGCTTTTCTCTCGTCTCTGGGTGCTTCTGCACCTTCCCTCCCCATTTAATAGTGCTGCTATCACCAAATTATTTATCCAAGATGTTTGCAGCTGTATTTCTGTAGGAAACACCCACCTCAAACCCTTGTGGCTTGTAAATCTTCACACAAAGTTGGTAATTTTTTCCATGGGCTAAAATGGAAGGCTCAGGTGTTTTTGAGTCCGTGCCAAGGTCTCTGAGCCCCTTGCCAGGGTCTTGAGTCCTCCAGGGCAGCCAGAGGAATGTCCTGGGTTCCAACATTTTGGAGCTGGTCTGCAGAGCCTCCCAGCCTTGCTGCTGCTCCTGTGGGATGGGACACCCATCCTGCTTCCATCCCACACCTTCCCCACATGCCTGGGGGGATAATCCTCTAAGTGACCCTTGGGGGATTGCATCCCAAAAAAGCCTCGTTGTCATGCAGGAGCACCAGAAGTGCTTCCAGAATTAGCAGCTCCTCCAGGTTGCCCTGTTCAGTTTGAGATGTGCCACTTCAGAGCCCTTCAAGGGCTTGATTTGGGAAGTAAATGGGATTCGGAGCAGGTGAAACGTTTGGTAATTACAAATTATTGGAACACTTCACGTTATGAAAGCTCTTCAAATAATTTTAAATTGCTTTGTACTAATTGTGATCAGTGCTCCATTCATTTCCAAAACCCTCTTCAAACGACAAGCCCTGGGATATTTTGGGAGCTGGAGCCCAGTGCTTAGTTAAAAAAAAAAAAAAAATCACAAAAAAATTTCCTTTTTGGAATTCTGCACTCCTGAAAGAGATGTGAAAAATGCTCTCACCAGTTGCATGTCACAGCTTCTTCTGTGTTGCTGGAGCAACATTCCAAGGCCAGTGGGTACAGAGGATGTTCCCCAAGCCCACCACTTGGGAATCACTCAGATATGAAAGGCAGGATTAGAGAAGAAGACCAGGCAAGCGTGTTCCTGGCAGGAAACACAGGCACTGCTGGAGTGGGGGAAAGCACAACGGGCACCATTCCCGGGCTTCCTTCACCCAGGACAGCCAGGAAAAGCTTTTCCATCCTCCCAGACAGCTCCAGGCTGCAGGCACTGATTTATATTTCAATAATTGTTAAAAACCTGCCTGTGGAACTGCCATGGCCTTCTGCAAACAGGGCCTGTGGTGGGACACGTTCCTAAACCCTGATGGGAATGTTTGGGTTGGTTGGAGATCTGGGCACCCTGGAGGTGTAAGAGTTGTGATGGGAGGTTTCTCGCCTCTCCAAGGCCTTCTTGTCTTATTGGGCAATTAATCATCTTTTAGGGATGGGGTTTTCCCACAAAAACATCAAAATCATCCAAAAGAATGCTTCGAGTCAGAGGAGCACAGTGAGCTTGAGCTACATGACAGTGTAGGACCTTCTTCAAGCTGGTCTAGAAGGTGACCAGAAAATTGGATTATTGTCCCTTTAAACTAATAAAACACTTTTTTTTTTTTTCACTATCCTAACTGGACAAAAGTGTTATGGATCATTAAAAATAAAATTAAACCATCAAACCTGATGGCACAGGGTGCCCAGAGAAGCTGTGGCTGCTCCATCCCTGGCAGTGTCCAAGGCCAGGTTGGACAGGGCTTGGAGCAGCCTGGGACAGTGGAATTGTCCCTGCCCATGGCAGCAGAGCTGGGAGTGGATGTTATTTAAGGCCCCTTCCCACCCAGACCATTCTGGAATTCCATATTCTATCCATCTGGAGAAAGGGAAAAGCATGCAGCTTCATTTTAAGGGGTTGATAATTTTTAAGGATGGCAACAGAGGGAAAACCTGCAAAATCCCAGTGCTTCTGGCTCCTCCCATCCCAGCTTCTTCTGGATTATCTTTTCCATTCCTGACCCCCCAGGTGTGACCATCCCCCCATATTGAGCCCCATGGTGTCCCTGGGATATTGTTCAACACTGGAATACTGTTCATCCCTGGAAGGCACTACAGGAACAAGTTCTTATTTTCCTATTTAGCAGCAAAGGCCTCTCTATTCCCTTTTCCATGTGTTTTTTTTGTGCCTCAGCATCCAGTGGGTTACTCCTGTCCTGACTCCCTCAGAGGGCCTTTGCTGGGCTGAGGAAACATTTTTCCATGGCCACTGAAAACATTGATGGGAATTACAGTGTTAGGGCCCTTCCCACCTCCCTGCACCTGGAGGAACCTCCTCTCCCTCCTGCTGCTGCTCCTCTTGATGCTTATGTGGCTCATTATCCTCTCCTTTGCCGGGAATGCTGAGGGGGTGAAGTGCAGACAAAGTCATCAGGCTCCTGAAGGTCTCCTTGGGGAGAAAACTCTGCTCTGGGTCCTGTCTGGGCCCTGACTCCAGGTAGGGAAGGTGGGGAAGAAGGTGGGGAAGGGAAACCAACACATTTGCTCCTTTTTTGGGTGAGGTTTTCCAGGGCAGGGCTGCTGAGACCATCCCTGATGGGTTCATTACCTCACCAGCTTCTTTGTTTTTAAAGAGCTGGGTGTTCGTCCCAGGATCTGTGCCCAGAGCCAGTCACACACTGGAACGGTTTGGGCTGGAGGAACCTCAAAGCCCATCCAGTCCCACCCCTGCCAGGGGCAGGGACACCTTCCACCATCCCAGGCTGCTCCAAGCCCTGTCCAGCCTGGCCTTGGACACTGCCAGAGGGGAGAAGATGCCTGGGCAGAGAGTGGCTGCACTTCCAACATCCCATCACCTCCAACTCCACTTTCCCATGCATCAAATCCCATTTCTCCCAGTTCCATGGCTTGCAGCTCTGCTCTGGGAACAGAGAATGCTTCCTGTTCATCATCATCTGGATGCCTTGGTCAGAAATCCAGCTCTGGGATGATTTTGGGGAATGTGGGCAGCCAGCCCCAAACCCTGCCCCCCTTGCCCTCCAAATCATTGTGTGGGACCCTTTGTCCTTTGGCATCTGGCCATAAGGCAAACCTCTGATTTCACTTCCCATCTACAGTTTATCCTTTTACCTGGCAGCAGTGGTGGGAGCCTTTCCTCTCCTCTACTCAGAAATTTCCACTTGCAGGGACTTCATTATCTCAGAAACCTCATCTGCACTCCCAAATGGAGTTTGGAAGCAGCCAGAGTTTAGCAAGGGTTACAGGAGAGCCTGCCAACCTCGCTGCCTTGAGAAACCAGGCTGCAAACGTGGAGCAAAACCAGCACAAAATCAAAAAACTGCTCATTTACTAATTACAATAACAATCAAACTCGGCCATTAAAAAAGCATTTAAAGCTGCAAACAAACAAAGGCTTGCTCAGTTATCCCTAACAGCCTTTACAAGGCCCAGGTTCTCCAAAGCCGTGAAAATGAATAGCTCAGGATATCATAAATTTTATACTGCTCCCAGAGCATGCCAGTATTCCAGAAAATGCATCTCTCATCCCCCTCAGCAGCCCTGGCTCCCATGCAGACTGCAGCCATTCTCTCAGGGTAATTTTATAAGGCGCACAACTCAAAGCCTCTTTGTAAAAGAAACATAAAAATGATGCATGCGCATATTAAAGACTCGTATTTATCAGACTCCAATGTGAGTCCACGTCCGTGCTTAATGTGGCCATAAATCAGCAGCTGTCCCTGCTGAAGCAGAGATGAAACCCTGGGATCAGGAGGAGCTGTTTGTGAAGGCTGGAGCCGCTAATCCGAGCGGCGTTTGGAAAAAGGTTTGTTAAAAAGATTTCTGGTCAGAGAGAGTCACTGCGAGGGTGCAGCGAGGAAGGAGAATCAAAATAAAACCCCACCAATTAAAAGAGACAAGGACTTCTGGCTCGTGGTGGGTCAGGAGGGAGAAGTGTTTATTTTATATTTAATTAAAGCAGTGCCCTGAGTTTATCATGCTCCTCAGGTGGATGTTTGGGTCTTTGAGGAGTCTCCTTAAAGTCTGGGCTACAGGAAACAAACTCTGTCAGAAGGGGGGTTGGAATGAGATGATCATTAAGGTCTCTTCCAACTCAAACTTTTCCTTGATTCTGTGAAAATATCATCAAAACTGCTTTTCATAGAATGCCAGGATAGTTTGGGTGGGAAAGGACCTTAAAGCTCATCCAGTCCCACTCCCTGCCATGGGCAGGGACACCTTCCACTGTCCCAAGTTGCTCCAACGTGGCCTTGGACACTTCCACAGATGGGGCAGCCACAGCTTCCCTGGCCACTCTGAGCCAGGGCCCCCCCACCTTTTGCTTGTGTTCAAAATTCTTATTTCTTATTTAAAATAAACCACGTGAAAGTGCTGGATCTGCTGCTTCTCCATGGGGCAAAGATGCAGCAGCCCGTCCATCTTGGGCTGCCCTTTGCTACCAAGCAGCCACCTCCAGCTGCTCACAGTGAGGAGTGAGTGAGGAGAGAAGTGAGATCATGGGGAGAAGAAGAACCACATCTCCTCTCACCCCTGTCCCGGCTGCAGGCCCAGGTTTAGGTAATCTGGGGGCTCACAGTCACTCCCCCAACCTCCCCTGCAGCCTCTTGCTGCTCATCTACAAGGCCAGGAGCTCATCAGTATTGAAATTGGTTCATGCATAGTTCCAGTGCACTCCTCATTCTGCATCCCTCCAAATTCCTGCTCCCCTGAAATCAGCTCCAGTGCCACGGCCCAGCCATGCAATTTCAGAGAGAGATAAGATATAGATCTGCTGTACTCTGGTGATTCTCTCTCACAAGTGCACCTTGTCAGGCTATAATTTGATATTCTTTTACCATTCCTATGGGGGGGTGGGAGGGGGGAAAGCCCTTTAATTTAAAAAAAAAAACCACCACATTTTCCCCCTTTTGTTCACTAATGACACAAACAGTAAAATGTTCAGATTACATCAGGGAATGGAAAAGCCTGGTGTAGAAAAGACACTGACAAAAGCTTCATTTTCAGGTAAAATTGCACGAAGCTTCAGGCACCGCATCCTCCTGGTGATGTGGTTTTTTTTCTTCCCCTGCCTTTCATCCCCAGGCATCCCCGTGAATGTTAATCCATTTTACAATGGGACGTTTAAAAGGACTGCAGAGAAATCAGGTTTGATCTGCTCTGATGTCTTCCAGAAATCTCCGAGCAATTTGCAGCTGTGAATAACACGGGGGGGAGTGTGGGGAGAGCGGGGCTGGCCCCTCCAGCTGCAGCTCACATCCTGCAATAAAACCATTGCTGATCAGGATGCTTTGGGTAAGGCAGGGCTGTGTTTAATGCAGGGATGGGGTTTATTTTTCCTAAAGCTGCTTGATGATTTTTACACCTGCCTCAGTGGCCACGGGAGGAAAAAGGAAGGGGGCAGGATGGTGCCCATAGCAGGATGATGTCAGAGGGTGGAACATTGGCACTGAAGAAGCACCAGGTTCAGTGTGTGAGGATGCCCCTCTTGAAGGACAGATTCTCCACATCTCCAGTGCCTTCAAAGCCAGAAATGGGACGTCCAGAAGGGGTGTGTGGCTCTTCACTGGAGCCAGGAGACAGCCTGCCCTCAGTCAAAAAAGTGGAAATCAGAGAATCATCGAATGCCAATCAAATCCCAGAGTGGTTTGGGATTGGAATTGGGCCTTAAAGACCAAATGGTTGGAAGGGATCCCAAAGTTCCATCCCCTGCCATGGGCAGGGCCACCTTCCTCTATCCCAGGTTGCTCCAAGCCCAATCCAAGCTGGCCTTGGACACTTCCAGGGCTGGGACATCCATGACTGCTCTTGGGCACCCTGTTCCAGGGTCTTTTCAAAGCAACACAGGTAGGAAACACCTCCATGCCCGTGGGGATCCTCAGGGCACCAGCCAAAGTGGAGCATTCCCAGGTTTCAGGTGTGGAGGAGGAATATTTAGAGTGGCCCTATCCCCCAGCACCGTGGGCAGCCTTTGGCATGGAATTCCCACACTCACTCACTCACTCACTCCCCTCTTGTGTTTGCAGAGGAGGGGATGTTGCAAACAGCAGCTGGATGAGCAGCCAGAGAGATTTAAACCCTGGGACAGTAGATGTGGGGTCAGTGGCAGATCTGGAGAAGAACTCCCTGCACTGGAAGTGAACAGGGGATGGTGGGAAAATGCTCCATGCCCAGCCCCACTCTGGCTGCACCTCCCTGGCATTTCTGATCCTAGAAAATCATTGTGTGGGACCCTTTGTCCTTTGGCATCTGGCCATAAGGCAAACCACTGATTTCACTTCCCATCTACAGTTTATCCAAGAGTTTTCCTCAGCCACAGGATGGCCACAGGAACATGGGGCAGAGCAGTGATGTCCTGCTCGTGGAGGAAACGTAGCCAGGAGCTGCCTGAACTCTTCCCAAGGCCTCTGTGCAGGTTTGGACTGCATGGAATTTTGAATTCCCTCAATTGTCATGAGATTTCTTGTTCCTCATGTCAGACTCTACTTACCAGGATTATCCTGAGCATGTTTAGGACTGAAATAGAAGAGCTACAGCAGGATGTCCTGAATGGAGTCTGGACTGGCAAGGAGCTCCTTGAGGGACACCACCATCACTGTCCCAATCCAATGGGATCCCTGTAGCTCGGGCTCAGCTGTCCTTTGGAGAATGATTCCCATTCCCACCTCCCAGGCAGCACTTTAGAGCCAGGAAGGGACCAAAGGGGATACAACAAAACTTCTTGAGTGGTGTAAAAACCTCCTGAACCTTGGCACCTTGTTCCAGTCCAGGTTCTGGCTCTAATTAGGCTTTAAGAAACCAAGAGGTCATTTCCCTGTCCAGCCTGGAGAAAGGAGCATCCCAGGTTATCCAAGCAGAACCTGCCTGCAAGGTCCCCCTGCCCCTGAGGAGTGGCAGGATTGGCAGCTCAGGACTAAAAGCAGCTTTTCTTCCCCATCTGGAGCCGGAGATTTAAACCTTATCAGTGCTGCTGAAGTTTTTAATGGATATCAATGGGGTAAAGTTCACAAACAAAGCGGGGATCGATGGGTGGAATAATGCAGTATTGATCAGGGAGCCCATGCACCCCGTGGGCTGTGATGAGCACAGATCACATTCCTGCAGCTCTCACTGCTCAGTGATGGGCACAGATCACATTCCTGCAGCTCTCACTGCTCACACCTGAGCACAGATCACATTCCTGCAGCTCTCACTGCTCAGTGATGGGCACAGATCACATTCCTGCAGCTCTCACTGCTCACACCTGAGCACAGATCACATTCCTGCAGCTCACACTGCTCACACCTGAGCACAGATCACATTCCTGCAGCTCTCACTGCTCAGTGATAGGCACAGATCCCATTCCTGCAGCTCTCACTGCTCACACCTGAGCACAGATCACATTCCTGCAGCTCTCACTCCCTGCTCACACCGTGCCATGCTCCAGGCTGGAGCAGCTGGGAAGGGAGCACATTCCAGAGCTGCAGGCACTGCCTGATGGATTTGTTCTCTAGCCCTCCTCAGATGGGCTCTTCATTGCTGTCATCCCCCCTTTTGGCCTTTGTGAAGCCTGTTTGGGGCTGGAATTTTCTCTCTGAAATGTTGACAGGGTGAAATGCTCTGTGCAGCTGCCTGGGCAAGGAGTATTTCCCTGAGTGCACCAGGAATGCCTCAGTCTGAGGGCTGTGTGAGTGGGTTCCCAGCAGGATCACCCCAGGTTTGCCACACCAGACTGAAACTCTGGGCTTTTTGTCTCAGGGTCCCTCTTCAAACAGAGATTGGTTTGGGGTGCCCTGTGACCATGTTCACAGGGGTCTGAGGATGAGGGAAGAGATGAGGATCTGACTCCATGTTTCAGAAGGCTTGATTTATTATTTTATGATATATATTACATTAAAACTACACTAAAAGAATAGAAGAAAGGATTTCATCAGAAGACTGGCTAAGAATAGAATAAGAAGGAATGAATAACAAAGGCCCGTGGGTCGGACTCTCTGTCTGAGCCAGCTGGGCTGTGATTGGCCATTAATTAGAAACATCTAACATGGGCCAATCACAGATCCAGCTGCTGCATTCCACAGCAGCAGATAATCAATGTTTACATTCTGTTCCTGAGGCTTCTCAGGAGGAAAAATCCTAAGGAAAGGATTTTTCATAAAAGATGTCTGTGACAGTGCCCAAGAGAAGGAGGGATCAGCACCATCACTACTTTGGTTGCCATAATATTGATTTTCCCTGAAGGAGCAGGCACAAGGACAAGGGGTAAGAGCTGGACTCAGCCAGGTTTAGGATGCAATGAGGTTTCTAACCACCCTTGAGATGAGCCCTTCTGGAGAGCAGAACACACTTTTGGTGTGGGTAGAGCACAGCAGGACCCTGCCCAGGCTGGAGTGCAGCCCCCATGGTCCAGCTGTGCTCCAGAGATACAGAGGGAGCAGATTCCCAGTGATCCCATGCCCTGCTGCATCCCACACCCGCCAGCAGCACAGCAAGGCTGAGCTCAGCTCACAGCCCACCCCCAAAGCCCATGGGAGTGCACAGTTCCCACCACCCACGGCTCAGTGCAGGGATTTTACACCTCCTGCTCTGTGCAGGAGTGCTGGGGAGGGGAGCCTGTCCCAGCTGCCATCACCCACCACTGATTGTGCTCCACAGAACTTCCTTTCCTGTGGAAGTTGGGAGCAATTTGTTTTCCACACCTCTGAGAAGAAAGCTGCTCCCCTCCACCCCTCCTGCTCCAGCCAGGGCTGTGCTATCCAATTGTTCTTTTTTGAAGAGCATTTGCTGTTTCCAAAGGTTTGAGTGAGCAGGAGGTGCTCGTTCAGCTACTCACTCTGTTAGACACGGATCTTAATGGATGGTATTGATTGGAAGAAACAAAGCAGCAGTTTTCTTTCTCTCTATCCAGGGATTTCTGGGCTCAGATGAGAGGAGTTCGCTGCCTTGTGCTCTAAACAACAAAATACCACATTACAAAGTCCCCAGGAGTCTCTCAGGGCAGCAACAGCAGCAAGAGAGAGAACTGTGCAAGGTGTTAATGGGATAACAAATTAATAGGGAATGGGATTAGGCAGGGACTCAGGCTGCCACCCGGGCTCCCCAGGTCTCTGGTGCCAGCTCTAATCCGTTCTTGGCACCTTGGCCTGGCCAACAGATGAACACAACAGGAACCCACCTGGTTCCTTGGGATCCCCAAAAGCATCAGGAGCAGCCAGAAGACAATTTTAGGGCAAATCAGTGCTGCAGTACCTGGAAAGGCAGTGAGATTCTGTCCTGCAGCACTGGAGAGCTGGGATGGAACAGCCAGCTTGGAAACAGTTTTAAAATCATTACCTGACTCTCTGTTGTCCCATGCAATTTTCCCATCCATCTGCCAGTCATTTAGGAAGGTCAGGAGCAAGGGTGTGCGAGTTTGGGGAGCTGAGGCTCACTGCTGCCTCTCTGCCCTGCTGTCACCCACAGACAGCTGGCCCTGACCGCCAGGGCTTCCTGCCCCAGCCATCCCCACCTGGAAACTTGCCTGGCTCAGCCATCACAGGGGTGACATGTGGACCCAAAATCCTTGTCAGTGCCACTTCCTTGCCCAGAGACCCTGGGTTCAATTTCCAGCTTCAGGATCTTGGGTTGGCAGGGGCTCATTTTACCAAGAGAGCAACCCATCCCTCTTTCATTGCCCTGAGGGTGCCACCCTGGCCACACTCCCTCTACCTCTCATAAAATATTGATCCCAGGCCTTTGGGATGAGTGGGAGAGCCCAATGTCCCACCCACAGAGCTTCAGTCCCTGCTGGCATCAGGACAAAACCAAAAGGGCTTTTGCCAGTGGGGAAAGGGATGAGCCAAGGGGGGGAACATTTCAGTGCCTTTTAGCCATGATGCTGATTTTTGGTGAGCCATGAGGATCTGAGGGATACCTGCCCCTCCCCAGCCCCTTGGCCGTGGTGCTGCTGGGCTGGGGGTGGGATGCTCTGCAAGCCTTCCTCCAGCATTCCCTGCCAGCACTCTGGCTCTCCCTGACGTTGATGGGTTACTTCTCATCCCTGGGTTTTATCCTTTGAAGGGCCCCCTGTCTTTCCTAGATGATGTTAACAAGACAGCCATGGAGAGCTGTGGCCCTGGGGGTCTTCATGAGCTTTTCCCAGATTTATGTTCCCTGCCAGCTCCGTGCAGAGCTTTGGGCAGGGCTGCACGGGGTCACCAGGAGATCCCAGGGGTCAGCACCTTGATCCTTTTATTCACAAATGGCTGGGGAGCTCTGCAGCCATCCCAGGGCTCCAGCTGGGAAATGCTGACAGGAGGAAGGGCACCTGCACACCCACATTCCAGAGCTACACGGTGACAGGAGGCACCATGGGATGGAGCTCCAAGGGATTGCAAAGCCAGCCTTTGGTCCATGGGGAGAACCTGTGGAAGGTGCAGACCAAACACTCAGACTGCTCAGGGCTGTGAGAGCAGCATGGCTTCAGGTGGAGCCCTGGAGGGAGCCCCATTTCCATGGATCCCTCAGAAAATGAGATCCTGGAAAGGTTTTACCACTGCCCTACGCTGGGGGTGAACACGAAGGGTGAGACCCACTCCCTATGGATCATACCCAGTGCTCCCAGAAGCAAACTGAGCTGGAGACCTGAGTGTGGGCTCCCACCCATCTCACCCACACCTGAGCATGGACTCCCTCCCATCTGACCCACACCTACAAGCGCTGATCTGCAGAACAGGCTGCAATCCGAATTTTCCCTCACTTCCCACTGCTTTTTTCCCCAGAACAGGCAGTTTTGTACACCTCACCCCATCCCCAGAGCCACCTGCAAGGATGGTGCATCCCATCCCCTGCCCTGCTCCAGCTGACCCCATCCAGCCCCATCCTGGTTTTCGCAGCTGCTGCTGACAGTGAATTTGCTCTTGGTTAGCAATGGAAACACCACCACCTTCAGGATTCCCCCACACCTTCCCCTCTTCCTCCAGGGAGCCTCCCACACCTCCAGCACACTCAGCACCAGGTCTAGGGATGAGCAGGTTACCAGGAAAACCACCCCAAGCACTCAGCTGGGAACTGAAACCCCAGCTGCATTCCAATGAATACATCTCCATTCACACCACTGGACCCACATTAATTTGGAGCAGCTGGGGCCAGCCTTGTTCAAGGCTCCTATAAAAAAGAGCCTCTGCCTCCCAGTTCCTGCTCTCTTACAGCCCTAACCTGTAATTTACTGAGTGAGAGATGACCTAAAGAAATTCCTGGGTAGCTGGAAAATGGGACAGAGAAAGGAACCATTTTCTTGTATAGGCTACCACTGGCAGAGCAGTGCTTGTGCAGGTGCTAAAAAAAGGGAAGGAATCTGGGAAGCCACAGTAAAAATGTATAAATTCCAGCATTCAGGAGGCATCATAATGGCTAATGATGGAAGGAAGGGGTGCAGTGGGTGGTGCCTCCCACGTTTCCCTGAAACAGCATCCTTTGGCAATTCAGTATTTCAAAGTCCCCCTGAAGATTTATTAAAACTGACAAAGTTGTTCTGGGTTTGAGGAATAATGAGCTCCTCCAAGATTTTTTTTTTGGTGAAAAATTATAGAAAAGCATGAGTCCCATCCATGGCTAAACCTGCTGCAGCACAGGTGAGTGAAATCCAGCAGCAGCTCTTTCCCTGTGGAGTGTCCTCAGAATCATGGGATCATCAAGGTTGGAAAAGGCCTCTGAGATCACCAAGTCCAACCTTGTTTGGAAATCCTCTGGATTCCCTTTGGATTAGAACATCCCTGGGAAATGGAAATGGCCAGGCTGGGGTTTGTTACCCCAGCAGAGTGACCCACTGCTGCCTTGACTGGTGAATTCCTAAAGATTTCACGTGCCCTCCATATTTCAGCATGGAGTTGGAGTGACCACATGTGATGCAAAGGGCAAAAAAGCAGCCCAAGGCATTCCTTTGGCCCTCTCCAAGTCCTTGTTTAATATTGACAGGAGCACTTTGTGCTTATGTAAGTTTGCTACATGCCAAGGAATCCGAATCAAGGTGCTATTACTTAATGCAAACACCCTCCCTGCTGTTTCACGAGGTTTAAAAAGGTGATCAAGACTTATTAGGATTTAAGGGCTCATTTTAGCTGAATTGATCAGCTGGCATTTAGGTGTAATTTCAGCTAAAAATACAGGCAGGGGATAAGCAGATTTTATTTCTATATAAAATCATCTCCTCCTCTCCCTGTGCCGTGCACACACGCGGCCGTGGTTGCGCTTACCCTCAGCAGCTCTGCCTGTTTTGGGGGGATTTGGGGGCTTTTTGTGCCCTGGGAAAGGCTCTTTGGGCTGGCCCTGCAGGGAGGACAGCTCTGCCTGGATCCCATCTGATGGATTTAAAGCACTTCCCTTCCCACGGCACCAAAGCTGATTGTCCAGAGCCACGTTCCTGATTTAGCTTCCACCAGCGCCGCTTCACAGTTGCAATCACAGATTTCTTGGAGTCGGCGCTGAAATGTGTCCAGGCGGCGAGAACCGGAGCTGGAGGAGTGGGATGCTCTTCCACGGACCAACATTGCCATCCCATGGACCAACGTTGCCATCCCACGGACCAACATTGCCATCCCATGGTGCAGCGCCTTCCCTGCAGCTCCGCAGGGATGCTCCCCTCCCAGCGCACGGGGGGCGCTGCAGGAAATGCAGGAAATGCAGGAAAGCCCCGAAACTTCACTCGCGGCCTCGGAATGGAGGGGTGTTCCAAGGATCAGCCCCAGCACAGGTTTTCCCGAGAGCCATCCGCGTCCTCTGGCTGATGCTGATTTCCCGTGGTGATCCCAATCCCGCCGTGGTCTCTGTGCCAGCCCCGGCTCTCCCCACTCCTGGGTTCTGTTAATTCTCATTTTCTCCAGCCTCACTAATAATTTCCCATGTGGCCCCATATCAAATGCTTTATTGAACTCCAGATAGATTAGATCTACCAAATTTCCCTTGTCTGGAAAACCAATTATCTTAGCAAAGGAAGATGTCAGCACAGGCTGGCACAAACTGCTTTTGGTAAACCTAGGTTGCACTTTATCTCATTTTTCTCAGTGCTTTAATTAATGCTTCCTTCAGAATTTCTCCTGCAGTCCCAGGTCTGACTACAAACGGGTTAACACATCCAGGATGTGCTTTTCATTCTCCTTATCTTCCTTGCTTTCCCTATGATCCAGTGGCTCGCAGGGTCTCAGTCTGAGCTGCTTGACCCACAAAGCTCATTAGAAACTCTGCTGTCCTCCCTGCACACCATGTGTCCCTTCTCCCTGAATTCCTGGACAGCCAGGGAATGGCCTGGCCCCCTGGCTAGATCCTGGCAGTTCCCCTTTCTGCCTGCATTTATGTATTTCCCTAAAGAAGCTTTCCAAGGCTCCTGACTTCCCCTCAGACTGAAGATGCACCTTTCTGCTGTCATGACATTTTTATCCATCCCTGTAATCTGTCTCATCTGGAGATCATGGAATCCAGGATGCTTTGGTTTGGAAGGCGCTTAAAATTCATCCAGTCCCACCCCTTGCCATGGGCAGGGACACCTCCCACTGTCCCAAGTCCAGTCCAACCTGGCCTTGGACACTTCCAGGGATCCAGGGGCAGCCACAGCTTCTCTGGACAACTGTGCCAGGACCTCACCTCCCTCATTATAAATAATTTCTTCATTTCATCTTTAATATCTGGAGCCAGATTGTTGCTCATGGGAAGGTTTTCCCCCATCCTTGATGTTGTGGACACACAGGAGTTAGTGAGGCCAAGCTCCCCAGGGATTTTAGCCACCAAAATAAAATTTTAGGGTTTTTTTTAACAGATAAACACATGATGTGGCTGAAATGAAGGCAGTGTGGAAGTTGTTCGTTCACTTTGTCATGACAGACCAAGGGTGTGCAGCTTAAATGATTCCATGTTATTCCAGGGCAAAATCCTGAATTCTGGATATGCTGAGGTTTTTCTAGTGTGGCAGCAGAGCAATTTGTCATCCCACCAGGGCCAGGAATTGAAATTTTCCCCGCCATTTGGAGTAAATGTAGGGAAAATTTCCCCTCCAGCTATCAATGGGTCCTTGCCCTCGTAGCCTAGAAGCTGAAGATGCTCTCAGAGATCCTCTTTGCTGTTCCTCATGCCTAAAAAAAAATCCTTGAGAATGCAGCCTTCCCAGCAGTCTGCTAGTTTTGTTTTGGCAGATGCTCAAGCAAATGTTACTTTTTGGCATAGTGGGATCCCATCTTTTTGGAATCCAACTTATTGGCCTCGTGTCAAAACGTGCTGACAGCTCGGCTGGGCCTCTTGGAAAAATCTTGGGTTGTTCCCATTTTGTATTTTACAACCCCAGTGCAGCTCTTGGATCATGGGGAAAGGGAGGTCAGGATGGAGCCTGATGGAGCCAGGGAGGAGGCTTAGGGGGATGGAGGGTGGAGAGGGACTCTGCTTCTCCCACAAACCCCTCTGGGATGGCAGGGGACACCAGGCCACCCCTCCTGCCTTTACTCCACTTCCGAGGCTCCAGATTTCTGGAGGAAAGCCATCAATCCCAGCCCATCCCCTGCATCCACTTGTTATCCAGATTTAACTTCCAAGTGCACCATTCCTGGTCAGTTGTTTCATCTCCTCTGCTCTTTGCAGGATTTTATGGCCAGGAATCCAAGGAGCAGCAGGGAGGGGGCCCAGGAGCAGGGAAAGCTCCAGCTCCAAGGCTCAGGAGCTGAGGAGGCGCACGGTGACCATGGGGACAAAGTGGTGTGACAAAGGGCTGGGGGCAAACAGCAGTGCTCCATCCCATCCTCATTCCCTCAGCTGGGGGCAAACAGCAGTGCTCCATCCCATCCTCATTCCCTCAGCTGGGGGCAAACAGCAGTGCTCCATCCCATCCTCATTCCCTCAGCTCTGCTCTCCTCCCCTTCCTCTGCACACAAGCAAAGCAAGCAGAGAACAGGAGGCTCTGAGCACAGGCAGAGCTCCAAGGAGCCAGCACGAGCCTCACAAAGCACAAGTCATGTGCCCCAAACTAAATTTGCCTGAAAAAAAAAAACCCAAAAAAAACCAGCTTGAGAGTGTTTTACACCAACTTATAATGACTTTCTTTCTGTTCTGGTTGTTGCTGTTGTTCTGCTTAATACCTTCCTCACTTAAAACCCCCGAACATGACCCCGTGGCAGCCACAACACAAATATCATTTGCTTGGATTATTCCTGAGGTGGTTCCTGTGCTGGAGGCAGTAAGTGCTTACAATCACTCAGTACATAATGGAGAAATTCATTCCAATAATAACAATAATAACAGCATTTATTATTTTTGAAATATGACTCTGATGAATTCATGAATATAGAAAGCTCTTGTTGCTGGCTGCTGATGGAACTGAGCAGGATTTGCTGATGGAATTTTTTTGGAGATTTCTAATGCTGTTGCTCCAGATGTGCATCCATCCCCTCTCAGCATCTGATTCCTGGCCCCACTGGGTGTTTGGAGCACAGGGAGGACAGATCAGCCTGGGGCACCTCACCCTGCTCAGGGCACTGTGCTGACAGTATCCCACAAAATCCCCAGACAGTTTGGGTGGAAAGGGACCTTAAAGCCCATCCAGTCCCATCCCCTTCCATGGGCAGGGACACCTCCCACTCTCCCAGGCCACTCCAAGCTCCATCCAGCCTGGTCTTGGGCACTTCCAGGGGCAGCCACAGCTTCTCTGGGCACCCTGTGCCAGGGCCTCACCACCTTCACAGGGATGAATTTCTTCTTCAAACCTGGTATTTACTATTATTTATAAATGTTTGTTATAAGAAACCCTTTTCTTACAGGCAAAACAAGCAATAATTTGAGCTTTTGTCTCCCTGGTGTTCCTCTTTTCTAGGGACTGGGAGCTCTGTGGGGTCCAGCAAAACCAGGCTTTGCTCTGGCCCACCCTGCCCACAAGCAGAAACCCTACAAATGTCTGATGAGCTCAGCTTGGAGGGTTTCTTTGCCTTGCAGGGACTTCAGGATTGGCACAACCCAGATCTCAGGGGCTCAGATATAATCAGCAGCAGGTAAAGTGGCAGTTTGCACTGGCCCTGCTCAGGGGAAACAGATCTGTTTCTAATGGGAGGAGAAAATAAAAGTGGCTTTGCCTCATGAGGCCCCCCAGTCTAGTGGTGTTGCACTCTGGTTCAGCAGCACAAACAGCCCTGGTGCTGCAGAGGCAGATTGAGGAGCACCCCTGGCTGACCCAATTCCCTTTGCTCTGGAGGTGGGGAGAGAACTGGATGGGCAAAAGTGAGACAGTTTGTGGGTGTCAGGACCCAGGACATCCCTCTGGCTGTCCTGAGCAGCCAAGACCCTGCCAGGGGGCTCAGAGACCCTGGCACTGAGCCCAAAAATGGCTGTGGCTTTGATTATGACCCGTGGAGCAAGTTATCAACCTTAGATGAAGATCTGCAAGCCATGACAAATTAAGTAGAATGATAGTGAATTTATCACAGGGTGAAAAAGTAGATTTTGGGGTTTTTAGAATGGGGGTTCAGGAGGCAAGATGGAGGGATCTGGGTGTGTCCAGCCTTTCTCCTCCTTCTTCTTCTTGGCCTCCATCTTCTGCTGTGATGTTGGCACTTTTAGATGCCAACTAAAAGTAGAGTAGTTGGTTTAGAGTAGAAGCTCACTGTCTAACATAGGTGATAGGTATTGGGAAGTAATTGAAAATATTGTGCACATAGTTTTTAGTATAAAAAGGTAACACCGCCCCGGGGGAGGCAGAGTGCCTGGAACTGTCTTGCTGAGCAGACCTTGGCAGGACAGGAGAAAGAATTTTATAGATAAGATACAATAAACAACCTTGAGACTGAGAAATGAAGAGCCCTGACTCCTTCTTCAAGCACTGGGCTGGGAAAAGAGACTTTGGAACTCTTCTTGGGGTCACTGTGAGCAGCCAGAGATCCTGACATGTGGGCTATAATGATAATGACAGTTCAATAGGGGAAGTAAAAGCTGAGCACAAGCAAACAGACCCAAGGAACTCATTCCATGAATGAGGAGGTGTTCAGCCGTCCCAGGAAAGCCAGGCTCCATCACACTGACAGGTGACTGGGGAAGGGAAATGCCACCACCCCAAAAATCCCTCTGCTCCTCCTCCTTCCCCCAGCTGTGTGTGGCAAACACAGCCCCATCCCAGCTCCACTGAGGGAAATCAGCTCTACCCCAGCCCAATCCAGCACAAAGATATTGCTTTACAACTGGCTGTAATTTGGCACAGATCAGCTCCTTGCATTTCTTCCTCTGATATTTTTCCCTCTGTGCATTCCTGGCCCTGCCTCCCTGTGAATTGACTGCCAAGCTCTCCTTTGGGAGATGTAACTCTGGGTCTGTTTAGATGAGCTTCTCTCCTTCTGTGTTCATCTGCATGTAAGCTCTAAGTGCTTTATTGTTTTCCAAGCACAGCTATTGATTTTTGGGAAAATAACTAAGAAAACATTAATTTATAACTTCCCTGGTGCTCAAAAGGAGCAAATTACTTTTCTACCATATCAACATAAGTCTAAAAAATGACACAGGCTTTCAATAAATACCCAAAGGTATAAATGCCAGGAGTTAAGAGCAGTGAGGAGGATGGAAAGCCAGAGAGGGTGTGTGGAGGGAGGTCCTCAATGACCAATCTATGATTATGGAATTTCAGAATGGTTTGAGTGGGAGGGGACCTTAAAGCTCATCCCATTCCACCCCCTGCCATGGGCAGGGACACCTTCCACTAGCCCAGGTTGCTCCAAGCCCTGTCCAATCTGGCCTTGGGCACTGCCAGGGATCCAGGGCAGCCACAGCTGCTCTGGGCACCCTGTGCCAGGGCCTCATCACCCTCACAGGGAGGAATTCCACAGAATGTAGGAGCATCAGGGGGTAGGACAGTTGGGATGGACAGAGAGCAGAGATCTCTGCAGTCAGGTCAGGAACTTGGGGTTCATTGCAAAGGGCCTGGGTGCAGGGCCCTGCTGGGAGCTGCCAGGCACAGCTCAGAGCAGGACTGAGAGAAGAGAGGGGGAGAGAGGATGAGAGGGAAAGAGAGCAAAAGCATAAGAGCATAAAGGGGGTAAGAGAGTAAAAGGCAAGAGAGCAAGGTTCACCTTACAATACCATAAATCTTCTTCTGTGCTGAATATTCTGATTCTCACTAACCAATCTAGCACAATATACAAATCCTATAGCATTTCCATACAGCCTATAAGAATCATTACATTACCCCACTGTGTTACATTTTAAACCCTAAAAACTCCTCTTTGGCCCCTTCTGCCAAGCTGGCAGGGTCTGCTCTGACCCATGGACCTGCCTGCAAGCAGAGGGTGTTGTTCCATCAAAAGGGGATTACCTTCAGCTGGCCACACCATTGTTTTCCTGTTGTTCAGTAACTGAGGGATCTCAAAGCTTGCTTTCATTTCAATCTCACTTACAGTTTCCATATTCTCAAAATCTTTTGCCAGACAATCATATTTATAAGGCTTTCCTGTTTAATCTTCCCCAACATTCCATGTTATGGATAAGATAAAAACTGGGCTGGAACTTTTACTGTCAGCTGCTATCTCTGTCCTGGTGCTGCTGCATCTTCCAGGCCCAGCAGACACTTCCCAGTGCCCTGGGAGGAATGGACCCCCATGCAGCCATAGGCTTGTGTGTGTTGGAGGGCAGCCTGGAGACCATCCCTCTGCAGTGCCAGGGATCTGCTGGATGGGCAGATGGATGTGATGGATGTGTTCACCCGCAGTGCTGGAGCTGTGTGCTGGCCCCCCCAGTTCCCTGCAGGTCACCCGAAGGGATGGACCCGTGGGTGTTTGCCCAAGGGGAGGGTTCCTCACCCAGGGTGTGCCGGCACACTGGGCTCCTCACCCACGTCATTGCCCCAGGGATGTTTTTCACAAGTGGAGCCCTCCCGGCATTATTACCCGGGCTCTTATCAGCTGATTAAGCCCTGGGTATCTCGCTGCCTTTCCCGTGGGTGCTGTTTGCTCTCCCATCCTCCTCCAGCCCTCCCAGAGGGAATCACGTACTCGGGGCAGGATCTCTGCACCCTGCCTGGGGCTGAGGGGCTGCCCCGAGCAAAGCAGAGCCCCTGGCATGTTCGTGGCTGATTTTGAAGAGCTGGCTGGCTTTTTAGTGCCATCACAGGCTGTGGGAGGGGGTGCACTGAGTGGTTTTGGTGGTTTCTAAGCACTGCTGGTGGAGAGAGGTGGGGGTTTGGGTGGGAAATGGATGGAAAATGGGTGCAGCACGTGGTGATGCCGGCACTCGTGGGCTGGACAAATCTTCCAGCTCTCCTAGTTTTTCTGGATATACAGCTTGGCCAAAAATAGGAAGAGAAAGGAAAAGGATGAGGAGAGAAGAACCTGCAAAGAACCTGATTGCTGTTGGTGGCTGGAGCCAGGGGTCACATCTCCCCTGGATGCTGTGGGGTCCTCACACAGGCTCTAGTTCAGGGGGATGCACTGGGCAGTTTTCTTGGATGCCACAGCTCCACCTGTCCTTACAAATGTCCCAGCACAGGATGGAGTTCACAGGCCTCACACTCCAGGGCCAGGAAAGCTCTGGGAGAACCTTTCCAGTCTGAGGTGGGTCACCCAGTCCTGTTCCTGCCCTCCTCAAGGCATCCTGCTGGGGATGAGCAGAGTCTCTGAGGGATTGGGAGCTTCCCCACCTGCCTGGGCAGGATGTGCTGGGTTATTTGGGAGGTGTTTGTGAAGAAAGCCCTGGTGTTGCTGTTGCAATGTATTTACAAGGGTTAGGCCATAGTGTGCAGCCTGCTTCTAAGTTTCTTATCAAAGCCTGAAGAATTCGTCAAAGCTACTGAAACATAAATTGTGCTAAATTAAGAAAGAAGAGGCTGAGAAACCAAATACCAAGACCACAAGAACTAGATAATAGAAGGCTGTAAAACCCCTAGACTGTAACCAATCACACACTCTGAGAAATGCAGGCAGAAAACGGGTGAACAAGACAAAGACACCAATCAAGAAATGTGTATTTAGTAGTTTGTAGAATCTATAAATATGTGTGTAAGGTAAGCAACAAACAGCTTCTGTTTAAGCATATTGGCTAGTTGTCCAAGAGTCCTGAATCTCCCATGTCACTGTCATATTCTCTGAAAAATCCCTTCACCAGGATTTCTTCTCCTGGGAAGCTGAGAATCTTCAGAGAAAAATGAAAACAATAATTATCTGATTTGCTTTTCCTGTGTTTTGCTGCTTTAAAATGTGGTTTAGAGATTGTTTATCCAACGTGTGAATTGTTTTAACTTAATGACCAATCAGGGTCCAGCTGTGTCGGGGGGTCTGGAGAGAGTCACGAGTTTTTCATTAGTATCTTGTTAAGCCTTCTGTGAGTATCCTTTCTGTATGCTTTAGTATAGTTTAGTATAGCATTAATATAATATAATATAATATAATATAATATAATATAATATAATATAATATAATATAATATAATATAATATAATATAATATAATATAATATAATATAATATAATATAATATAATATAATATATTAGCCTTCTAAGAACATGGGGTCAGATTCATCATTTCCTTCCTGCCACGGGAGACCCCAAAAACACCAAACTCCTGGATGTTGCCTCCTTTGGAAGTGTACAGAGCACCAACCCCACACAGCAAAGTTCTTCCTTGCCCTAGAACACCCTCCCTAGGTGTGGATCTGGATACAAAGAGAAAAGGCTGAAGGTGCTGCAAGCCACCCCCAAAAGGTGCCTTTTCCCAGTCCCACCCACCCCTTGTGACGCTGGCAGAGCAGGGCACTCACCTTTGGCCACGGGAGCACCCGGCACTGCCCACTGCTGGGAGAGCACAGCCCCAGCTGAGCCTTATCTGGGCACCCCAGAATGCAAACAGCAGAGCCATGAGGCTGCTGCGAGCCCTGCCAGGGCAGCACGCAGCCGGGAGGCAGCGCAGCTCCTGGGGCTCTCCAGTGCCTCTGTGTCCCTGCCAGTGCAGCTGCCCAGCAGCCTGCACGCCTCTCCTGCTCCTGGCAGCCCTCAGGTGAGTTTGGCTCCGTCCCTTAACCTGTGGAGCTGGGGAATGGGGAGGCAGGTGTGGCACAGGGCAGTGAGAAGCCCCTTCCTTTGCTCAGAGCAGATGCATTAATTAATCTGCCATGAACCCCATGGGTTCCTCACACGGGTTTTCCATCAGGAAGCACTTTCCAAACGTGCCTGGTGTTAAATGTGACGAAGCTGGGGTTGGCCTGTGTGTGTGTGCTTTGGCTTGATTGCAGCTGTAATTTCCTTAGAGATTCAAAAATCAACAGTGTGTGTTCACCAGACTCTGTCTGTGTGGAAATCTGGGACTGGCCTGGGGTTATTCCCAGAAACAGGGTGGGTGCATCCCAAAGGCAAATCCTACTGCCTCTAAGGTGAAAGCTACAGAGAGGGGGGAGGTCTCTGCTTTGAATCCCAAGGGATTCCAGGAGCTGTGGGGATGTGGGTTCAGTGGCACTGGGGTTTGGCAGGGGACTGTGAGATGTGCAGTGTTTGCTTGTGGTGCTCCAAGTGCAGTTTGTGATGCAGCTCTCGCTTTGGAGAGCCTAAAACTGAAATGAGAACACTGAAATGGGCTCAGGGGCTGGGCAAAATGTGAGCTGCAGGTGCTGTGATTATTTATTTATTTAATATCCTTTTTAGCATATGAGGAATTTTAGCCCTTGTTCGAGCTGAGTCTGAGTCCCTGCAGGGCTGGTGGTGCCCCGTGGGCTGTCCTGGGCTCATCCCTTTGCACACCACAGGGACTCCAGGGATGTGATGTGCAGGGGACGTAGGGCCAGGACCCAGCAGCATCATTGCCCCCCTTCGGTGGCAAAATCCCACTGCATTCCCAGAGCCTGTGTCTCACAGGCCACCTTGGGTAGTTATCACAGGCATCTGTAGTAATCTCCCTTGTAGTCTCCCTGCCGTCCTCAGGCTGCACTTGAAACACGGAAATTGCCCCAAGAAAAGAAATCTCTTTACAAGATGGGCCATCAAGGCAGCAGCCGCATCCCGGAATCATCCCACTCAGCAGGGTAATCTATTCAATGGCCGGGATTTATTTTTAACATTCAGCTCCGCAGTCCTTTTAACTCGAGCAGGGAAGGGAACATTTTGATAACAGCAGCCTCCAGGTCAAATGTGATGAGAATTCATAACTCGCCACACAGGGGTTTTGGAAAACCAACCAAGCAAAACAATTTCCCGGAATGAGCCGATGAAGATGCGTGTTTCTCTTCACAATGTCATGCACAGAGCACGGAGGTGTTGGAGTGGCTCCTCATTCTCTGCCCGCAATTTGCAAATAAAATGCCTCCCGGGCTGCTTTAAATCTGAAGGACTACTGCGAGCACAGCTTTGCTGGGCTGCTCATAAAGACCTGAGACATCGGATCTGTCGGCCATCAAAGGAGAAATATGAATCCAGTAATGGGAATGTCCTCGTGGTCCCAACTCTAATCAAAGCAAAGCCACGGGTTTCTGCTTCAGGAGAGTGGCATCAAGATTTAAAAAGGAACAGAGAGGCTCCAGTCCCTGGCTGGCACTGGAGGAGCAGTAGGAATGATTTACAGGGGCATGGAGTGGCAGGACAGGGAGAATGGCTTCCCACTGCCAGGGGTTAGATGGGATACTGGGAAGGAATTCCTTCCTGTGAGGATGATGAAGCCCTGGCACTGGGTGTCCAGAGAAGCTGTGGCTGCCCCTGGATCCCTAGAAGTGTCCAAGGCAGCTTGGATGGGGCTTGGAGCAACCTGGGACAGTGGGAGGTGTCCCTGTCTGAAGGGTACAGGAGCACCACTGGGTGTCCCCCAGGACTGGGATGACCCAGGTTAGATTGGAAGGATCCCCCTGAGCTTTCCTGGCCCTGGAGTCCAAGGGGTCTGAACTCCAGTGGCAGGAGGTTGGAACAAAATGAGCTCATCCTGCACTGGAAACACAGAACCAACTCAAACCACTCTGGGCTGGGAAAAAACCAACAACCAGAATCCTGAAAATCTCCGGGCTGGGAAAAAAAACAACAACCAGAAGCCTAAAAACCTGTCCAAGCCAAGATTGTAACAGAGCTTCCAGGGAGCAACTTTTTCTTTCCGTTTTCTTTTCAAATGACCGGAGTAAATTGACTGCACCTGTCTGAGAACGAGGCACAGGTGGGAAAGGTGGGAGGAAATGTGGAGATTGAGCACTGCAGTTTATTTTAATGTCAGTGCTGGTGTCTCCTGAGCCCTATGGGGCTGGGCTGGACATGTGTGTTCCACCTGAGCCCCACGGGGCTGCCTTATCTGCAGGCTCGGGAACGTGGCCCTTCCAAACCGCGGATATTTGCTCTCCATTCCCTTCTTCCGCTCAAATTCCATATCTGCAGGGAGGCCCCAGGGGCTGCCACTCACAGCAGAGTGCAGGGACAATGAGAGAACCTGGGAATGGGACTGGAAAAATTAACATAGAATATGGAATCCCAGAAAGGTTTGGGTTGGAGGGGAGCTTAAAGCTCATCCAGTTCCACCCCTGCTATAGGCAGCGACACCTTCCGCTATCCTAGATTGCTCCAACCTGGCCTTGAGCACTCCCAGGGATCCAGGGGCAGCCACAGCTTCCCTGGGCAACCTGTGCCAGGGCCTCCCCACCCTCACACCCAAGAATTTCTTCCCAAACTCCTGTGCTGTCCTGGGAACCTAGGATATGATGAGAAACCCTGTGCATCTGGAATGGAAAACAACAAAATCTGTTATTCAGCATGGGGAGCAGCACTGATGGGAACAGTCACTGCTTTAATATTTAATTTGATGAGATCCAGCTCTGAGAAATGGATCAGGAGCTGCCACAGCTCCAAGCACAAGCTCAGCACTGGCAGGGAATTTCCATGGGGTTTGCTCCGCTTCAGACTTATCTGTATGCTGGAAGGGTGACATGGAATGAGGCTCATTAATTATCCCAGCACACAGAGCTGTGTTTCCTGCCATTCCCTTCAATCAATCAAGCTCTGGGCACTTTCAGGGCCTCTTGGACACTGGGTTGTCATTCCAGGTATGTTCCCTCCACTGGACCCTGGCTCCTGCAGGGCCACTCAGGTGCAACCAGGTGTCATCTCAGGAGGGAATTTCCTTGTGTCACCAGACAGTGCAGGGCAGATCCCCTTCCATCCTGCCTCTTACCAGCAGGAACTCCCTGTGGCTGTATGGCCTCATGTGCTGCTGGGACTGGGAGGGGGAGCTGTGCCAGGCACAAGGTGGGTCTCGCCAAACATGGCCCTTCTTTGTCCTTTTGGGTCTCACCAAACATGGCCTTCTTTGTCCTTTTGGGTCTCACCAAACATGGCCCTTCTTTGTCCTTTTGGGTCTCACCAAACATGGCCTTCTTTGTCCTTTTAGGTGGCTCTCACACCTTTCCTGGGACTGAGGCTGAGCCAGCAGCAGAGCTGGTTTTCCTTTGTGCAGCATTCTGGTACCTCCAGAAATCCCTTTGCATGCTCCAGAAGGTTTGGGTGTCCTCACCAGGGAGCTGGGCTTTGCAGGAGCCCAACAGTCACCGCCAGGGCAAGAAAAGGTGCTGGAAATGTAGATTTGTCAGGACTATAATCCAGGTAGGTCATAATTCCTTCCTTGTAAGAAACCATCTGCTTTCTACCCTCATCTGCTTCTCTCTGGTCCAACACAAGACTCCATCCCTGCAGGACACAAATCCCTCTCACCCCTCATGGCTGAAGTGTCAGCAGAAGGGATGGATTGGGAAAAGGCCTTTGGCATGCTGATGTTTTAGCTTTGGGTGACAGACCTCAAACTGAAATCACAGCCTTCCCCCTGTGACACTCACAGCCTCCTTGGGCACCTAATTCCACGGGCACATTTGGCTCCACAGATTCCCTGGTACAAGCACGTGTTGGAATGGCACTGCAGGGCTTGGGAACAGTTTCCCATGCCAGTCTGCCTCAGGGATGGTCTTGGGGCTCCTTGCCTTGCCATGGTGACCCTTCCCACTGCTCTGCCTGCATCCTTCCCTCTCTGCCAAGCCCATGCCTGCACCATGGGACACAGGTGCCCATCCCTTCTCCAAGACCTCTCCTGGTTCCCCCTGCCAGGCTGGGGCCAAGGAGGTGGGACCCCAGATCTTCATCCTGAGGGGAAGAGCCCTCTGTACCTACAGAGGGATTGTTACCAGGCCTGTCACCAAACTGCCTTCACCCTTCACTCTCCAAAGCCTCATCCTTCCATTTCCCAGTCCTGCTGAGCAATAACTGGCTCCTCCTTTTGCTGTCCCTTGTCTCTCCTTAGCACCCATGTCGGAGGCATGCCCCCAAACGCTCCAGGAAAGAAAGAATGTTGAGGAAAATTCAGATATGCCTCTGTTTCTGCTTTGTCTCGGGCATTTTGTACGAGATCTCCCTCTTGTCCAGCTGTGTCTTCTCCTACTTGCCCATGGCCCAGCAGTACCTGACGCCTGAGCAGGTGCTGAACCTTGGCAAAAGCATCATTTTCCTGGAGACGACGGAGCGCCTGGAGCCGCCCCCGCTGGTGTCGTGCTCCGTGGAATCCGCTGCCCGCATCTACCAGGACAGGCCCATCATCCTCTTCATGAGGGGGCTCAACAACGAGACAGCCCTGGACATGAACACCAGCTATGCAGCCTTCTCCCTCTTGTCTTCCATGAAGAATGTCTTCCTTTTCCCTCTCCAGATGGAAACCGTCTTCCAGGAGACCCCTCTGCTCCAGTGGTACAACCAGGTGAGCATTAAAACAAGTGGAAAACAGGAAAAAAGTTATAACAAGGGGTGGGAAAAGGCTTTAAAAGGAATGAGGAATGCAGGACTGTGTGAAATTAGTGACTTTCATTGTTTTGGTTGGGAACAGATTCATTTTGGCCGCGTTCTGCTGTACATTCATCTCTCTGTTTATGGCATACGTGATTGGCCTTATCTGGAGAATCGGATTTTTTTGGCAAAGGGAACATTGGTAAAAATAGATTGCAGACGTGTTTTGAGAAAACAGCCTTAATAATCTTCCCCAACAGAAGCTGGTTGAACAAAATGTGCTGCCTGAGCACTTGATAGACTTGCCTCACTCTGACAGAGCCTGCAGGAGATAAGAGATAGGGGAGAGATTTCAGGTTCTGTAGCAGCAACATGCAAAGCCAAAGTGGGATCTGGTGAGCTCCACCCTGGAAAAAGCTCCTCGGGCAAACTTCCCACACGTAGCTTTGGTCAAACTGCTTGGGCAGGGCAGGCAGATTTCCTCTGAAGTCTTTCTTATCCTGAGAAAAAATTACTCCAAATGCCAACAAATGCCAATGAAAAGCCTCCAGCCTGGTTCAAAGAGCTGGGAGGGATCTGGGAGTGTGTTAAGTGGGTTGTGTCCCTCTGAAATAGCGGGGAATGACTCACGGTGGCATTGGGTTAACACTGTAGGTGCCATCAAACCACCTGGGAAACGTTCCTGCATTGCTAATGCTAACAAAGCACTGTTCTGCTGTCACACACATCTTTTATGAAAAATCCTCTCCTTAGGATTTTCCCTCTTGAGAAGCTGAGAGGCCTTAGGAACAAAATGTAACCAATGGTTATCTGCTGCTGTGGAATGCAACAGGTGCATCTGGGATTGGGCTCATGTGGTTGTTTCTAATTAATGGCCAATCACAGCCCAGCTGGCTCAGACAGAGAGTCCAAGACAGAGCCTTTGTTATCATTCCTTCTTTTTCTATTCTTAGCCAGCCTTCTGATGAAATCCTTTCTTCTATTCTTTTAGTATAGTTTTAATATAATGTATATCATAAAATAATAAATCAGCCTTCTGAAACATGGAGTCAGATCCTCGTCTCTTCCCTCATCCTAAGACCCCTGTGAACACGGTCACACTCTGCTCCTTATCTTATCACAGTAAATCCAGTGGCTGGAGGCATCCAGAGCTGTCAGTGACATTTGCCACCATGAGGGTTTGCAGTGAGGGTTTAAGGTGCCTGTGGATGGCTTGGATCCGTTCCCTGCCTGTGGCATCACATCTCACCTTTCCCCCTCCTCAGGTGGTCCCGGAGCAGGAGAAGAACTGGGTGCACGTCAGCTCTGACGCCAGCAGACTGGCGCTCATCTGGAAGTACGGGGGCATCTACATGGACACGGATGTCATCTCCATCCGGCCCATTCCCCAGCAGAGCTTCCTGGCCGCGCAGAAGTCGCGCTTCTCCAGCAACGGCATCTTCGGCTTCCCCGCCCGCCACAAGTTCATCTGGGACTGCATGGAGAACTTCGTCCTCAAGTACAACGGCAACATCTGGGGCAACCAGGGCCCCTTCTTGATGACCAGGATGCTCAAAACGCTCTGCAACCTGACGGATTTCCAGGGCACCGAGGACCACAGCTGCCAGAACATCTCCTTCCTCAACCCGCAGCGTTTCTACCCCATCCCGTACCCAGCCTGGAGCCGGTACTACCAGGTGTGGGATAAAAGCCCCAATTTCAACCACTCCTATGCTCTGCACCTCTGGAACTTCATGAACCGCAACCGCAAGGTCGTGGTGGCGGGCAGCAACACCCTGGCTGAGAACCTCTACAAAACCTACTGCCCCAGCACCTACGAGGACCTGATCCAGAATGCCAAGCGCAGGGATCTCCCAGACCCTGAGGAGGTTGAGTGACATGGAGCAAGGAGGGGTGATCCTTCCAGCCAAACACAATCCCCACTCAGTCGGTATCCGGCTTCGTAGGAGAAAGAAAGAACTTTCCATGACCACCATTCCTATTCCCTTGGGATGCTGAGGATGGTGGTGGGTATCCATCAGATGTAGCCTCCAAGGACTCCTTTGCCTCAGTTCTGTTTCCTGATAGGTGCTCATGCACCAAACCTTCCCGTATCTGACAGACTTTGAGCCTGTTCACAAGCTTCTCCAAGGGAAAAGTTCCTAAAGAGAGGGGTGGCCTCCCAGGAGAAATGTTGTCTCTGCTCCTCTTGGAACTAGTGGCAGCTTCCCACGTCAGAGAAGTTGGAAGCACAAGAGACGTTGGACTGGAGCCTCTGGGGCAAAAGAGGAGAAACTCAAACCAGCGTCTTTTCCTGGTGTTTTCCTCACATGGACTTTACACCCTACGTTTTTGAGAGGGACTTTCAGAGTGAAAACAAAAGAGTTCACCACACCTCTGAGCTCACTTCTCCCTGAAAAATGAGTCACATTTTCCAAATGTTTGTGCTCCCACACTTTTACTTTGTGTTTTGCCAGGAAGTGGCTGCTCTGCCCCATCCTCCCAGGTGAATCCTGGCTGTAGAAAGTGTGCCTGGAAAGGGGATGCTGAGACACCAAGGAAGGATAGGGATGGTCCTCCAGGTTCCCAAATGCCTCTTAAATAAATGGATTCCAATGGACATGAGGTGGTCACCCATGTCCAGCTGTGCAAAAATCCCATTTAATCCCAACAGGGCTCCCAGTGAGCAATCCCCTTCCAGATACTCTCCTTCCCAGGAGAATGCCAATCCACCCAATTCCCTAAAGAGAAGCCCAGCTTGCAGATCTCTGCTGAGTCTCTCTGAACAGCTGGTTTTAACTCAGGAGCAGAAAGGTGGGGATCAGTCCCCGTCATCCAATGTTTGCCGTGTGCACAATGCTATCTCCTGCAAACACAGCAGCCGCTGAGCTGGCTGCAGCTCAGAATTTGGGGTTCAGCAGGACAAGGGTGCCCTCTGCACACAGGGTTTGTGTGCTCCTGTGTTTGGGCAAGGGGCTCCTCCTTGCCCTGTGTTCCCCTAAAGTCACTCCAGTGTAAGGCAGGTGGTGCCAAGCTGAGTCCTGGTGATTGTTGGAGCAGAAGGCTGACATGAAGGAATGTTTTCCCGTGTCCTCACCCCTCCTGTGCCCTCCAGGACATGCCTGTGGATAGAGATGGACCCACATCCAGGCAATTCTGGGAGCATCTGCTTTGTGGATGTCTGCTCTCAGCTCAGGACACCTTCCACTGTCCCAGGTCACTCCAAGCCCCATCCAACCTGGCCTTGGACACTTCCAAGGGATCCAGGGCAGCCACAGGGATCTGGGCACCCTGTGCCAGGGCCTCACCACCCTCACAGGGAACAATTTCTTCCCAATATCCCATCTGAATCTACTCTCTGAGCATGGATGAGACTGTGCCCATGGCCACAAGAAACCCACAAGGTTGGGCAGGGCTTGGAGCACCCTGGGACAGTGGAAGATGTCCCTGCCCATGGCAGGGGGTGGAATGGGATGGGCTTTAAGGTCCTCTTCAGCCCAAACCAGTCTGGGATTCCATGATTAAATTATTGAGGGAAATAACACCAGAAATGACCCAAGTTATGTCCTATCATGGCCAGTAGGAAAACCCAAAATTGTCAGCAGCAGACTCTGTACCTTGTGGCACATCTTCTGCCCTTGGGAAGACATCCCAGTGATGAATAAAAATCCAGAGAGCTTTCCTGGCTGGTGAGGGGAAGAGGTGGCTGCAAACCCATTTTGTCACATTCTCACCTTCTCATTCCATTTTTGCCTCAGCTCCCATCCTGGGCAGCAGCCCTAGGCCACAAACATCCCAAGAAAAGAAGACAAGGGAAATAATAATCATAATGGGGGGGAAAAAAGAGTCCTTGGCTCATTAAGAGCATTTAAGCAGATGTTTAACTCTAAGCAGCCTTAAAATATTTGCTGAGTTTAGACTAAGCCTAATTTCAAGCCCCATTTCAAGCCCATCCTGTGATGTTTTACTCTATTTGGCACTCATTAAACACAAAGTATCACATGAATATTGTCAGCAGGAGTCACCCACTGGGGTGTCATCCATCAGAGCAAGGCTTTAAATTCCAGTTGAGAGCATCTTTTCCTTGTCATCAGATCTGAGTGACACATGGGTGTGACAGGATGGCACCTGATGGCCAGGGGAGTGTGTGTGGGAAGGAAAGGCTCTGAGCTGGCCCCTCTCAGGTATGGCCAGCTGAAGGGACACAGCTCTCGGGGAATCTCAGTGCTCAATCTGCTCTTTACTGCTCTGGTTTTTAATGCATTTAATAATAATATTCTGCAGAGAGAGGAAAAATTGCCAAAAAATTACCAAAAATTATCTGTGATGCCCAGTCTGTTTCTGTACAGATCCAACTGCTCTCAGCAAACAAAGCTGAAGGTAATGATGGCATTTTGAAGTGAATAAATTTGAAGATAGTTACATTTTTCATAACTTCCATCCCTTCAGAGCACTGTCTCTTCTCTGTGTCCCTCTCTAACAGCCATGGAGTCCCTGCAGGGATCTGGCTGTGCTTCCCCTCACGTGAGCCATGGACTGGACACTTCCAGTCCTTCCACTGCCAGCACAGTTCACAAACCAAAATTGTCCCTTGGCATCACAGCCAGATCCCAGAGGAATGAGATTTCCATGAGATTTCCAGCAAGTTTCACAGCTTGCCTCCTTCAAGCTATGCCAATGGTTATCTGCATACAAACACGGATCTTGGGCCTGCTGTGGATCCTTCACTGCAGTCCAGGGGAAGGAAAAGGGGATTTCTGCTCCCTAATGCAGGCAGAAAATAAAACCAGTCCTAAACCAGGGCTGGCTGTTGGCAAATACCCAAGGTGGGGCATTGTGACCCCTTTGACATCCTCCAGCGAGTGGCCTTGAGGTCAGATGTGGTATTTTCTGAGACCCCCGTTGAAAGGAGGAATGATGAATCTAACTCCATGTTCTTAGAAGGCTAATTTCTTATTTTATGATTCATATTATATTAAAGATTACTAAACTAAACTATACTAAAGAATAGAGAAAGGATACAGAAAGAAGACTAAAAGATAATAATGAAAACTCGTGACTCTCTCCAGAGTCCAAAACAGCTTGGCCCTCATTGGCCATTAAGTAAAAACAATTCACACGTTGGATGAACAATCTCCAACCACATTCCAAAGCAGCAAGACACAGGAGAAGCAAATGAAATATCATTGTTTTCCTTTTTCTCTGAGCCTTCTCAGCTTCCCAGGAGAAGAATCCTGGGAAAGGGGATTTTTCAGAAAATATGACGGTGACAGTCAGAGGTTGTTCTCCAAGGGCTGGTGCCATCCCCAAAGGACAGTTGTGTCCATGCTTTCCATATAGGAAAAGCAGGGCTTCACCAGGACTTGGGGCTCCATGCTGGGGCCTCAGCTCCTCTTTGCCCCTCACAGGCCTTTTCTCCCTGCAGGGACCCAGGAGGTGACCAAAGTGGTGCTGATGAAGATCCTTCAGGTGGTGCCAGAGCTGGGACCATCCTTGTCCCCAGAGCACCAGGATGAAGCTGGCTTTGGGCTCAGGGATGGTGATGGGGTAGTGCTGGGCAGAGCTGCTGGGGGCACAGGGGGGATGAAGCCCCTGATGCTCTTGGCTGGGCAGCTCCATCACCAGCACTTCCCTGGGAAAGGCTGCTGGGCCCTGGCTGGGATTTTGGGAAAGCTGTGGGCAGGAATTAATCCAATCAGGGGAGGAAGTTGCTCCTTTGTGAGGGATGTAGCAGCTCTGGGACTGCTGGGACCCACCCAGGGGGAGAACGGTCCCCCCAACCCCTGCCCAGTCCTTGCTGGTACCAGCACCCACCTCAGGGAGGACCAACAGAGAAGATGCTGAAAGCCCTGCAGAGAAACCCAAACCTCCAGGAGCGGTGCCACCCCATCATGGAGCAGCGCCACACCATCCAGGAGCATTGAGCAGTGCCACCCCATCCTGGAGCAGTGCCACCCCATCCAGGGACATTGAGCAGTGCCACCCCATGCAGGGGCAGTGCCACCCCATCCAGGGACATTGAGCAGTGCCACCCCATGCAGGGGCAGTGCCACCCCATGCAGGAGGATGTGCTGGAGAGCCTGTGGGTCAACAGGGTATGTCTGTCCTTCCAGTGCCACCAGCCCTGAGCTGCTCCAAGGACACAATAACTGCTCCTAAGTGGATTTTTTTAATTTGGAGAGCACCCCAAGCAGCAGTAAAAACCCACCCATCTGGAAAAATCCCCCTCGAGAGGCAGGTGGGATGGTGGAGGCAGAAGCACAGGGTCACACAGGGAATTCACTTCCCTGCTCCCACCTCTGAGGCTGCTTTTCAGGGTCCCTCCAGCAAATCACAGAATCACAGATTAATGAGTTTGGGAGAGACCTCTAAGATTGAGTCCAACCTATGACACCTCAACTAGGCTATAGCACCAAGTGCCATGTCCAGGCTTTTTTAAACACATCCAGAGATGGTGATTCTGCCACCTCACTGGGCAGAGCACTCCAGTACTTTATTATTCTTTGGGTGAAAAACTTTTTCCTGATATCCAACCTGTACCTTCCCTGATGTAGCTTGAGACTGTGTCCTCTGGTTCTGTCAGAGACCAACCCCAGCTGACTACAGCCTCCCCTCAGGAAGGTGTAGAGAGCAATAAGGGCACCTCTGAGCCTCCTCTTCTCCAGGCTGAACACCCCCAGCTCCCTCAGGGGTTCCTCACAGGATTTGTGTTCCCAACCCCTCACCATCCTCGTTGCCTCCCCTGGACACACTCGAGTGTCCCAATGTCCTTCCCAAACTGAGTGCCCAGAACTGGACACAGCTCTCAGGGTGTGCCCTCACCTGTGCTGAGTACAGGGGCAGAATGTCCTCCCTGCTCCTGCTCTGCCTCTGCAGCAGCCTTTCCTGGGCTAAATTACCCCGGGCTCCTTCTCCCTGAGGGCGTGGAGGACCCTGGCATGGGGATTTCAAGGGGACATTCGCCGTCCAAGCCCATGGAGCAGCTGTTGCTGCGAGCATTCCCGAGCTGCCGGCGATGCAACACCACCACCTAGCACCGAGCAGAGCCCCTGCAGGGACACGGGCAGCTCCACCCGCCCCTGCTCCACCGCAGGGCAGCGCTTCTGCTCCAAAAGCACAAAGACAAAAGCAGTGACTCCATGATTTTCCCCGTGAATGTTTCCTGGAGATGTTTTTAAGGAGCATCTCCCGTGGTGGTGTTCACAGTGGTCTCAGGATGAGGGAAGAGATGAGAATCTTGACTCCATGTTTCAGAAGGCTGGTTTATTATTTTATGATATATATTATATAAAAAGAAAATGATACATTAAAACTATACTGAAAGAATAGAAGAAAGGATTTCATCAGAAGGCTTGAAAGGAAAAGAAAGGAATGGACAGGAATGAAAACAAAAGCTTGTGACTCTCAGAGAGTCTGAGCCAGCTGACTGTGATTGGCCATTAATGAGAAACAACCACCTGAGACCAATCCCAGATGCACCTGTTGCATTCCACAGCAGCAGATAATCATTGTCTACATTTTGTTCCTGAGGCCTCTCAGCTTCTCAGGAGAAAAAATCCTAAGGAAAGGATTTTCCATAAAACATGTCTGTGACGCATTCCCGGGTTTGTTTCACTGCACATCCCCCTTTCCCTAGAACATTTTTTGGGAATGCTGAGGGGGTGTGGGAGGCAGCAGAGGTGCCCAAAGCCAGACCCACACCCCCTCTTCACTTCTCATATTTTACATCCCCGGGACACTCCTGGTCACAAGAGCCCCCTTAAGCTGTAAATACTTCCCAAGAGAAAATGCTGCACATACCCCACAGCCTGAAAATTCCCAAAACCCACTCTTCAGCAGCCCTTCCATAAAGCAAACATGGGCTGTATTTTGGGATATGTATAGCTGGGCAATGATGGGTGTCAGGGATCTTCCCTGGGATCTGGACAGGTCTTGGAGCTCGAAGGATGCTCTGAGGGATGGGTGGTGCTGCTGAGGGGCTGTGCCTTGTCTTGGGGGAGACAATACCAGGCTCATCTGCCTCAGGTGGTGAAGAGAATTTCCCCTTGGACCTGCAAGAGACTCCAGGTTCTGGTGAGGCACCAGCAGCAGCCCAAGGAGCACGAATTCCCTGCTCTGCTCCACCTGAGGTGATGCCTTGTGCAGGCTGACCTAGAACAGAGGCTGGACAGAGTTAAAGAATAAAGCAGGGATTTATTAAAAGGCCTCAATGGATCCACCTTGGGCAGCACAAGAGCCCAGCCAGGGCTGCACCCAAGATGAACCAAAATGGTCACAAAATGGACAACTGGTCACAGGGTCTCTCACTTTTATAAATTCTGCTCCATTTGCATCTTGCAGTTCATTGTCCCATTCCAGCTTTAGCCCCTGCAGTCCCATCCTGCTTGTTTTTCTCTCTCCAGCCCACGGTGTTTGTGCTCTTGGGCTGAGATTTGGATCATTTGTCCTTGGTGCCCAGCTGGAGCAGAAATTGTTTTGTCTCCCTACTCTGTGCAGAGAGCTCCCTATCCCCTCATATGAAGCTCAGAAGTACACACTAAAGCAGCACAGAATCTGAAAATTGGTGTAATTACAGTGGTGGCAGTGTCAGAATTAAATAGCTTCTTACACAGAAAAAAAAAATATTTACAAGGATTTTACCCAAGGAAGGCCTGGCACAAACAATGGGAATATTTATTTTTCCTTATCGCAATAAAAATGAAATTTCAGGCCTGAAATTACAGGGGAAAATAGAAATAAATTCATGAGCAAATTCAAAATAAAATAAAAATGAGGATTTGGGGACAATTTTCAAGCCATGGAAGTCGAGGAATGGTCTCCTGTGTGGTGTCCTGATGCAACGAGGGTGTTTGCCCCTCTTGACTCTGATTTTTGGAATTGCTTTCTCGGATCTCTCCAGCAAATCTGCCTCTCCATATCTGCCGGCAGTGACCCGGAGCCCTTCCCTGTGGATCAGGGATGCCGGGGAGGGGACGGGGAAGTGCCAGCGCTCTGCCAGCAGCCACTGGATGGTGCCACAGGACCAGGAACGAGCAGCAGCCGCCCTGCATCCCCCCAGGGCTGCTCTGGCCTCTCCTTTTGGGAAGCCCCAGTGCTGGGGCTCTCCCGAGGTGAGACCCTGCCTGGTCAGCCACCGAGGGGGATAAATGACATTTCCCAGGTGTGGTTTCTCCTCTCCCTTCATCACACGGTAATAATGAGCAATAACAGGGGCCGATAGTACCAGGAGCTCTGGAGCCTCAGCAGCTCTCCCTGGACACCCTTGGAGCACAGGCACAGCCCCCTTCCCATGGGATGTGGCATCCCACAGGCTGGGGCAGCTCTCCACACTGCACACACTTGTCAATTCTTGATTCTTTAGCAGCTTCCCTTCTCCTCATTCTCCTCTTTCCCCTCATTCCTCACTCTCCTCCCTGCCCAAGCTCCAGAAGGTGATGGAAAAAGCCTCAGGAGGAACCTGGCCTGAACTCACTTGGATAGAGAACCCAGCCCCAGCTGCTGTGTCTCCCTTCTTTCCTTCTGGAATCAGTGGGAAATCCAGCCCCAAGGATGATTCTTTGCACTGTGGACATGACAATGTCAGCTTGACCCCTTCCAGAGCTCATCTGTGTAAATTAAGTTCATTTTCCTAATTCTGTCTGTATTTTGGTCATTTCTAGCAGTGCATTTATGAACTTGGTCTCTGCAAAGCATGGAATTTGAGAAGACAAAAGAGGAAAACTGGCACTCAATGCCTCTTCTCTTTTCCAACCCACTGGAAAAGAGTGGGTTGGAAAACTTCTGGTTAAGACTCTTACCTTTCCTTATTTCCCACATTTCCAGGTGGTTTTAACATTAGGAAGCAGGATACACCCAAGTGGGGCTGAGCAGAACATGGAGAACAAACTTTATTCCTCTGAAAAAAGAAAAAAAGAAAAAGTTTTCTGCACAACTGTTCACAAATAAGCAGAAAAACCCTTTTTACCTGTAAAAAGTTCCAGGTGGCAGTGAGAATTTGTTCCATGGAGGGGCTGACAGGAAACCCTGGCTGGGCACTGGTGCTGTCACCATCCAAAACTAATGGGAGAACAAATTCCTGCCCCAAAGAGCAAACAGGCAGGAAAAGGGCAGAAAGCAGGAGCTGTTCTGCCTTGTCGACGTGGCAAACCTGGTGCCAAGGCAGGTGCCTGCTCATTCAGCTGCCAGCAAGTGCAAAAATCACTTTTCTGTTGGATTTCCCGGCAGTTTTCCTGCCTGAGGTGCTTTAGGTGAGCTTCAAACACCAATGGTAGTGGAAAAATGGGGGAAAACTTCTCCTAAGTTTAGGAATGTCCAGAAATAGCTGAGAGCCTTGTGCCAAGAGGAAGGTGGCATGTCACTGTCATATTTTCTGGAAAAATCCTTTTGCTCAGGATTTTCTCCTGGGAAGCTGAGAAGCCTCAGAGAAAAAGGAAAACAATAATTACCTGATTTGTTTCTCCTGTGTTTGCCTGCTTTAGAATGTGTTTGGACATTGTTTACCAACAGGTAATTGTTTAATTGGTTTCATGTGAATTGTTTTAACTTAATGACCAATTGGGGCCAAGCTGTGCCGGGACTCTGGAAGGAGTCGTGAATTTTCATTATTATCTTTTTAGCATTCTGTAAGTATCCTTTCTGTATTCTTTAGTATAGTTTAGTCTAGTATTCTTTAATACATTATAGTATCATAAAATAGTAAATTAGTCTTCTGAGAACATGGAGTCAAATTCATCATTCCTCCCTTCATCTGGGAGCCCTGCAAGTACAACAGTGGCACTCATCCTCTGACCAGTGAGGGAGATGAGATGTGGGAAAAGAGCTTTTGTTCCACACTGGGCATCGTAAGCCAGCGTGTTCCATGGGAAGCTGGGATCAAATCCACGCTGTTGCTGTGCCCTGCCAGCCCAGGTGCTGCAGGGTGGTGGGTCAGGCTCAGCCCATGGGCTGGGAAACACATCCCTGTCCTTGCTGCTCAACCCCCAGAGGCTTTGCCTCAAAGTCAGAAAATCCCAGGGTGGTTTGGGTTGGAAGGGACCTTAAAGCCCATCTTGTTCCACCACCGGGAACACCTTCCTCTAAACTTGCTCTGAGCCCTCTTCAACCTGGCTTAAAACAACTCCCAAAGTTTTGTTAAGTGATGGATGATGCAGTCCTTGCATCCTGCTGGGATTTGGAGGAGCAGGGCCTGTCCCACACCCCTGGTTTGCCCTGGGCATGGTTTTCCCTCAGTCCTCACCCCTCTGCCCTGCCCTGGGTGGGTAACTCCATCCCTTCCCAACTGCTCCCCTTAAAATCCCACAGGTTTTTCTTTTCCTCCTCCTAATTTTGTAAGTGTTTAGCTCAGCACAGCACAGAGGGGTTTCCATGGTCTCCACCAATTGCTGCCACCTCATTTCTCCTGCCAGAAGTGACTCCTTTGGCTTTATCCTCTCTGGAGTCTCTGGGAACAGAAAAGCAAAGCCCAGAACCAGCAAGATAAAGATCTGGCCAATTAAATGAAGGAGAAATCACACAGATCAGTGGGTTTGTAGGTTTTGTTTTTCCCATTGACTTTTTCTTCATGGGCTCCTGTTACTGGCAATACTTTTATAAATCATCAATATACAAGGGAATATCAGTAAATATTCAACCCACAGCACTAACAAGCTCTGAATGCAGCACAGTTCTCCCAAAGCTGAAAAAAAAAATAATAAAGGAAAATAAAAATCCTATCAAATTTATTCAGCTGGAATATCTCACCCAGAGAGCTATTCTCCCATAATATTTGGGGCAAGCACAGTGTCATAAATCTTAGTGCCATTAATCCATAGACTCATTCATCTCTGTTCAACTCTATAAAAGCAATAACCTTGTCACTATAGGGAGGACGATTGGGCTTTTAATTGCATATAGATTTCAGGAGAGTTCTTATCTCCTAGTCCAATTTGTAGCTCCAGTTTGTCCCTTGGTCAAGCTCCATGCAAATCCAGCGTGCTCTCACACACTCCAGATGTTGCAGGGGCTTGGAAAGAGCCTGTTCAGAGCTGTCAGATAATGCACCCAGCCTTTGCAGGCTCAGCTTTATTAGACAAGCCTAGATTTAATTAGCTCGTCTGAATGGGAATTGCATTTTTCAGAGGATGATCAAATTTATGGAAACAAATCCCCAACAACTGTTCATGAGTTCCCTGACTCATCTCCCTTGGTTTTACAAGTGCTACCAAATCCATCCCTTGCAGTTTATGGTCAATGAAGGCAAAATAGAAGCTGGGAGAGTGTTCTCTTCCCTCCCTCACCAGGAACAGCAGCTGGAAACACTGGATTTACTCACAGGGGCCACATGTTCTACAGCCTCTGGGACCTGTTTTTTTCCAGGCTTTACTCAGCCAAACAACCCCAGGGGCCCAAACCTCCTGAGCTGAGCAAGCCCAGCAAATATGGAACTGCTCCTCCCAACCCACAGCCAGGCAGGAGGGATTTGGGCTGTGTGCTCCACACGTGCTGCTCCTGCCAGCAGCTCCAGCCCCACTGATGGATTTCAGAGCCCAAACTCACATCCCTGAGGGTGAAGGGTCTCCCTGCAATGCATGGTATGGGGGGCAGAGGTTGTGTTTGGGGTGGGTGGCCCCAGGGTGGTCCCCAGGCAGCACCTGGGCAAGCATCCCCCTTCCCTTTGCACTGGGGGCTGTGGATGCAGCTCAGGGGTTTGTAATAACAGCACTGAGACACAATGAGCTGTCACCAAGACACTGGGTCATCCTCAGGGTGACCTTCTGGATCTCTAAGTCCAAAAGTAATTAGGGTGTCACAATTATGGCTTTTTAGCCTGCTGGGCTGAGAGGAAAGCTTGGAAAAGGGAACTTTGGCCTCAGTAAAGACACAGAGATTTCCCAAGGAGATAATTTTGCTTTCAGGGCTTAGATGGATCAGCTCAGCCAAAAAGGGGATACTTGGGTCTGTGTCCAAGACAAGGAATCACAGAATCATGGAATGTTTGGGTTGGAAGGGACCTTAAGGTTCATTTGCTCCCACCCCTGCCATGGGCAGGGACACCTCCCACTATCCCAGGGTGCTCCAAGCTCTGTCCAGCCTGGCCTTGGACACTTCCAGGGATCCAGGAGCAGCCACAGCTGCTCTGGGCACCCTGTGCCAGGGCCTCAACACCCTCACAGCCAAGAATTTCTTCTGTATATCCAACATAAATCTCCCCTCTTTCAGTCTGAAGCCTTGTCCTGTCACTCCATGTCACTGCCCATGGCAAATATTCTCTCTCCATCTTCCCTGTTGATTCCTTCAGGCACTGGAGGGCCACACTGAGGTCACCCCTGGTCTCTTCTCCAGGCTGAACAGCCCCAGCTGTGCCAGCCTTTCCTCCCAGCAGAGCTGCTCCATCCCTCTGCTCACCCTGGTGCCTCCCCTGGACTCTCTCCAGCAGCTCTACATCCAAACCCTGAGTTTTCCCAGCAGCAGGAGCTGCAGTTCCATGGCTGTGGGTGAGGATTCTCCCGGTGCTGTCATTCCCAACAAGGATGTTCACCACCCTCCGTGGTGCTGAGAACAAGATAAGGTCCCTTAGGGCCACAAACACAGGAGCAGCTGTAACACCAAGTGTAGCTATGCCACAACCAGGCTCATAAATAAATGATTCTCTGCTCCGGAATGGGATTTTATTCCAGCGGAGTTCACCGCATTAAAATATTTCATCCTGCGAGTTTTCGGCCGAGGCAAGGAAATGAAAACTGATGCTGGGAGATTAGGAGCCCAGCGAGGGCAGGAATTCCTGGATACAGCTCTCTCTCAGCTCCCCATAAGGCTCCTGGCCCTAATCTTGTCATCTACACGCCTGCACACATCAAAGTGTGACCGAGAGATAGCTGGCTCGGGGACTTTGTCACATCATTTGTGTAGCAGAAAAATAAAATGTAACTTTCAAAGCTGTTTCCTTGGGAATTTTTTTTAGTTCTAACTCAGCCGTAAACCTGCATTTCGAATTTTTCTGGGTGCTTTCCTGCTTTTCACATTCCACTGTGTGCCTTTCCCTCAGCACCACTTATGTGTTTCCTATCTAAATTAAACATTCCTGGGCTTTTCAGCCCCTTTCCAGTGGAGCCTGAGAACATACCCACAATTTTTCTGCCCTCCTAAGAACAATGAAGTGTTCAGAAGTGTTTAATCTCTACCCTGAAACTTGCTGCACTCTACTCCTCAGCAAGCTCAGGGTCCCACCAAGGATCTCTGACTCCATCTCATCACTGATTCAGGGTCCCCCAATAATTATTAAACTGATTGTCTGAAATTTTCTGTCATTGTGTGACTTTTATAAGGAAATAAAAGCTTTTCTTTTTTCCCTCTACCACCCATCTGTGTCCATACTCCTCCCAAGAACATGTAGAACACAAGCTGGGGAGCTTTGGCTGAGCAAAAAGGTTGGAGCTGATGATTTTGACAAGAAGAGAACAACTGGAAACTGTGATTCTGGTCTTTAAGATTTTATCTTTTTTTAATATTCACGTAAAAAAAAGAAAACAACAACCAACAAAACAATTAAGCAAAAAAAAAAAAAAATCCAGCAGGCAAAAAAAAAGAGGCAGGAAATCTAAGTTTATACTGAGAGATACAAACCATGGAAAAGAGTAGCAATGTTTTTAAAATAGAACAGGATCCACCTCTGCAAAAGAAATTCTTCTCCTTTGAAATCAAGTCCTTAAACCAAGTTCTTTGCTGGAACAAAAGGGAGGGTCAGTACTGACATCCCACAGGGGTTTATCCCAGGTGGCCAAAATCCAGCCTGAGCTGCAGGTGGGTGGAAGCTCTTAGGACCCCTCTGAATGGTGGTTGTTCCCTCCAACCACCTGCCAGGTGCTCCTTCCTCCTCCTGGTGACTTTCCCCAGGATCTCCTGGACCTGTGTTGGGGGTTTGGCTCCATGTGGTGGTGCAGAGGTGATGGTTATGGAGAGCTGGTGGTTGTGGGAACTGAGGTTTATGGAGCACTGTTGGACATGGGGAGGAGGAGGATGCAGTTCTGCATCCTGCCCCCTCTAATCCTCAGAGCCACCAGAGATGCCAGCTCAGCTGGTGGTAACTTGACCTTTCAAAGGTCCAGCTCTGCAGAAATGTTCAGTTGTAGATTCTGATCCCTCCAAGATACCAAACATTCAGGGAACACCAGCATTTCACCAAAATAATTTTGCCTGAACTGAATTCCTTCAGAGAACTTGTAATCCTGAGGAGTAGTGCTCAAGCCCACTGCAGATGCCATTAAATGGTTATTTTGGAGGCTCTGGAAACCTTTTTTCTCTCTAACTTATCCCTTTTCTATATCCATAGGCATTGTCTAGGCTTTTTAGGATGTGCTCTGGCACTAGGTGGGAGGACCTCCTAAGAGCTCACAGCTCTCTCTTCCCACAAAAGTTCTGACATGTCTCCCTCTTCCCCCTTCAAATAAACTCCCTCTCTGATGGATTGGCTGGAGGAGGCAATGTTCCACTGTGGAGTTAATCTTCCCATCACTGGGGGGAGAATTACCACAGGGAAGTCCTGATGTCGGTGTGGAGTTACACATCTAATGCTCCCTGGGAGTCCTGCTCCAAAGGTAACTCTAATTAATTCTAAATGAGAAATTCTCCTGGCTCCGTTAACGATGACATCTGTGGGAACACCGGTGGCACAGAGGTTGGGAGCTATTAGTGCAGGAATAACAATGGATTATGCACATTCCCTGGAGAGATCCAAAGAAATAAATACACTTTGCTATCACAGGCTCCAGCAAACATCTAAGTAACAGAAATCAGATTAAATATCAGAGCAGATCAGCATTAGAGTACAGCCAGCAAAGCAAAGGTGGGAGTAGGTAGAGAAGGCACCAGGGAGGGAAATGCCCTGACCACAGGCTCTGTTTGCTTTGGGTACAGCCTAGGGGACACAACAGAATTTACTTCAAATACACAGCGATTATCAAAGGGGAATTTTCACTATTTGAGCAATTAAGAAAGGGCACAAGGCACTGCTCCTGGATATCAGTTTATACAGAAAATAGGAGCAAAATGTTCTACTCTGAGAGCACCACAAGGCATTACTCTGGTCACAGACCTCCTGGTGCTGTTAATACTAATGGGCAGTTGAGTAAAACTGATGTTCACAACAAAGATACAACCTCAGAGTAGAGAAAACCTACTAGAAAAAACACAATCCTATTTACAGACTGCTTGGTTTGCTGCACTTTTTGCTTGTGAAGTTAAAAATCTCTGATAGCACAACTCAAGGCCGGAAGGTCTGCTAGACGTAGTCGTATTTCGAAGGGTAGGGGCGCCTCCCATCCTCACTTCGAGGAGCTTCTTCATATCCCACACCCTTCCTGGTCCTTGGGTCAGCTTCATAGCCCGAGCCACCCTTGTAGGGCCCCGTCCTGTAGGAGATGTTCCGGCCTGAGGCATTGTAGGACACGGCTTTGTAGCTGGAAGAGACACAAGAGGGACATCAGCCTCTGATGGAGGGGCTGTGACTGCCCAGCACTGCACCCTGTGCTCATGGTGGGTTTTAGGGACCTTTGTGCTGTGTCAGCACTTGGGGGCACTCAGAGAGCTCAGCCCATCATCTGTGGAAAGCTGCAAGTCCCTTTCAGGTTCTTTCATAAACTTGTACTTTCTTTCCCTTAAATAAACCATTTGTGGAGTGATGAACCCACCTGCAATAAGCAGATATGTTAAGGTACAAATTCCTGGTGATGTTACATCATCCCTGGAAGTGTTCCAGGCCAGGTTGGACAAGGCCTGGATCTACCTGGTCTATGGAAGGTGTCCTTGTATATGGCAGGGGTGGAATGGAAAAGGCTTTAGGTCCCTCCCAACCCAAACTGCTCTGGAATTCTACAATTCCATATAAATCATGGCTCAGCTGATGCAACCTACCCCTGCTAATGATTTGCTGTGCAACCTTCAGTTCATGGGTCTGAATCTACCAGCACAGTGCAAATGTCACATTTTGAGATTGGCTCTCATGTCCTCTCTGTTCCTGTGTGAGTCACAAGGTCAGGGAGAGCAAATGCTCACCTTGAACCCACAGAGGGCAACTCACTAATCATGGACTTCAGGTAGTGGTGGCCTTGGCAGTGCTGAATTAATGCCTGGACTCTGATCTTAAAGAGCCTCTGTGTTTCCATCACCATGAGAGCTATCATGACAGGGGTGTCACACACCCACACATCCTGGGCCAGCTGTGGGACACCTGTGCACCCAGATTTCCTGCAACACCTCCCCATGTCCACCCAGCCCAGCTTACCGGGATTCTTCTGGGATGAGGCCTTTGCAAGCAAGGCACATCATGATGCCTCCCACGAGGGCCAGGCCCCCTGCCACCCATCCAACAAAGAGGGCTGAGCCAAAGGTGTACCTGCAAAACAGGCGTGGCTGGTTAGGGTGTGACAGGTTCTGTGTGCTGCTGCCCAGGCACACTGAACACTGGCACAGAATACTCCCTCTGGCCCTACAGGTGTACCCAGAAGTGCCCAGAAATTCACAGAAGTCCCACCTGCAGTCTGAACCACAATAGCCTCCCTATCTCATTCTTGAGCTGCAAAAACAGAGACAATCCTAGCTCATTTGCTGATCTCCAGCCCAGACTCTATCTCCTAAGAATAATCTTCCAAGCCCTGCAACCATCCCAACATACTCCCAGAGTTTGCCAATCCTTCAGCACCAGCCCTAAGGGAGATTTCCACCATGTAGCATGCAGAGCCAGCTGAGCACCCACCTGTTCTGGACGTTCTGCATTCCCTGGTACATGTTGGTGGTGGACATCCAGAAGTTTGTGACCAGCATGTTGGCAAACACAGACACTCCAGTGATGGCACACAGGCCTGAGAGGGGACAGAAGGACAGACTGAGAGCCACACAGTGCAAGAAGTCACCTGGAGCCTCAGGGAAGCATCTGACACCTCTGGAAAGGTGGGTGAGACACTGCTCTGTGGCCTTCAGCACAAAGGGGGAACCCACAATGTGTCACACTTTCCTTCCAGGTTTTCCTAGCATTTACAATCCAACATCAGGAATACAATAGTGCACAACACACTCCCAGGTCAGACCAGCAGGATTCTTTCTCCTGGTGTGTTTTGTCACAGAAATTAGTTTAACAGGTCATTGTACGAAATACCCAGTAGTTCATTTTAAACATTTGTTTTACAGTGATAAACATGGACCAAAAATTCCCTGACAGAATTTTTTTAATGGGAAAAGACACTCTCTGTCACGTGAAAGAGGAGATGTCTTTGGCTCACAGCCTGTTTATCACCAGATGTGGAAGACCAGCCCCAGGAGATGGGAACTTCTCCCATTCATCCAAAGAGGGGATGTCTGAGATGGCCATCCCTGACAATCCTGGCAGCAATGTCAACCTTTGGTTTTCCTCAGCAGAGGAATTCACAGAACACTTCAACATGGAATCACAGACTGATTTGGGTTGGAAGGGACCTTAAAGACCAAGGATAGATAGGAGCTGGGGTGTCCAGAAGAGCTGAAGTCCAGAACTTTTGGCAGAAAACCCTCACATGACAGTTTTGTTCTTCCTTCCACAGTGTCCAAGGCCAGGTTGGATGGGGCTTGGAGCCCTGGTCGAGTGGAAGGTGCCCCTGCCCATGGCAGTGGTGGAACTGGATGATTTTTAAGGTCCTTCCAACCCAACCCATTCCATTATTCTAAAATGATAGATGTAAAATACAAAATTAAAGCTGTGTGGCAGAAGGTGGTTTCCTCTCTCCAGCTTATACTTTTTGAAGTTGTGTTGAATGTCTCATATCCCTGCAAAAGTTAAGCATTGGGATTTGAAGAATTTTAAATAGGGACATTCTCCTTCACTTTGTTAGGATATAGATTTCATTTGACTCTTATCTCAAAAATAAGGTAGGAAAACTTGTAAGTGATGTTTTAAGCATTTGCAGTTTTGAGGAAGCTGGGCATTCCTGCAGCCTTGTAGACTGGTATTTAAAACCTACAAACCAGGCTACAAGACCCCTGGGAATTTTCCTAAAATTATTATGGATAAAGCCTGAAACAGAAATATTCTACATAAATAAAGGCTAAAAAATATATGGCAACAACATTTATAAAACAAATCAAGATATATACTTCCTTTTCCATCTGTGGGGTGTTTTTTCAGCCTTCTATGTTTTGTCCATGCAAACTTCTGGTTTCCAGAAATTATTTTGTTCCCTAATCAGAGGTAAAAACCACTTGACCCCAGGAAATCATGCTGGAGGACAAAGCCAATAGCTTAATAAATGCACCAAGACTTGCCCAGTTCTCAGTTCCAGGGAGATGCAAACCTTCCACATGGAAGACATGACAGTTCCCACTTACCAGCAACAATGAACATGATGCCAGAGGTCAGGGTCATGTTGGCTTTGGCAGTGTCCTCCATGCTCCCAATGCGGATGCATTTCAGAGCAAAAATGCACACAAAGAGGCCGAGGAGTCCCAGGACGATGCCCACGATCATGAGGGCCCTCACAGCCTGGAACATTGCTGCAAAACAAACAGCAAGAGCCTCAATGAGTGCCTGAAATGGGATATGTCAGAGTCTGGGGGGTTTTCAAAGATTGCCTCTGTCTGAAAATAGAAATATTAAAGAAGAAAATCTTGGAAAATGGGCACTGGATCTACTCTGTACTACCTGGGGCACCTCTGGAAGTACGGCTGTTCAACTTAACTTCCCAAAGAGTTTGGTGGTTTAGGCAGCATTTTTTTTGGAAATGTTCAATAGCAGCAGTCATGAAATTCATGGAGAAGGGTTAGTGAGGAGCTGGGATAAGCATGGATTGTTCCATAACCACAGAGGTTGAGAAAGGGCTCTTCTTTCTTCCCCAGTCAGCAATGGAAGCAGACAGCTCCACCCACCTATCCAGGATATTTCCAGCTACTGCATGACTCAAAATGCAGTTCTGTATATTCCTGCTTCCCAGTAAAGCACATAGAAAAGAGGAAAATCAGACATTACATGGAGAGGAGGAGAGAGCTTCAAAGCTCTGACAACCATTTCCCTCACCATGTCCTTCCCAGGGTTGTTTGGAACATCAGTCCTGGATAAATCTGTCCATGTTCATGACTAAAACATCCAAATACCCCCATCCTGAATTGGCAGCAGTGTGCCATGAGCTAGGAATGCTGATGGGTCATGTCCATGGGAGCTGAGGCCTGAAGGAGGCAAAAACCCTTCAGACTCCTCTTGGGTGGAGTAGAAAAGTAAAAGGAGAAGTAAAGGGAGACTGGCACCTTTAAAACTGGAGAAGTGGTGGGGGAAAGAGTACTTGAATACCAAGGTGATTCTCTAATAAGGTGGCACACATCCCATCTTTTTCCAGACACTTCCCCTCCCCACTTGTGCACGAGTCCCTGGCAGAGACAGGGAGGTGGCAGAGCCCTGGAGGGGATGCTGGGGAGTATTTCAAGGGCTGCTGGGATTTGGTTGGGACACTTTGCAGCCTCTCCTTACTCTGCCACACTCTCCCACAGCCCTGGGTCTGGCTTTGGTGCTCCCCAGGCATGATTGCCCCTCTTCAGGGAAGAGAAAGGGGGCTCATGATGGAGTGAAACAGGTGGAAAACAGATTCCACAGCCCCAGGGATATCTCTGCCCTGTCTGTCACCCCTTTACTGGATGACCATGGTGCCCAAGGGTGCAGGGGAGCACAGAGCCCTTGCACAGGTCGGGAAAAGGGTTTATATACCCTTCCCAGGAGGGTTTTGGGTGCCTGGGTGGCTCTCCTGGCCTGTGGGGTGTCAGGAAGCAGAGCAGAACCGCGCTGGCACCGCGGCGCACACGGAAGCAGGCGGGCTGCCATTCCACAGGCCGGGAATACACCACCTTCTCCCATCCAGCAGTCCCACTGCCTCAGCTCTTATGACTCAATTTGCCCTTATCAGCTGATAACGAGTGCTAACGAGCCGGGGGTTTTCAATCTCCCATTCATCAGCCCCCAGGTAGGAGCTCATTAGTTATGATCCATCAGGGGATGGCGGATACGCCTTATCAGCCCTCAGAGGTTGTTCCGCAGCACCTGATGGGAAGCAGAAAGAGGAGGAAATTTCAATCTTCGTTTGTCTTTGCAACCACCAAAGTTTCTTTGCAAATGCTTTTGTTTCAGGGCAGGCAGGAGAGGCTGATAATCCAAGACTACGGATCATGATGGAAGCTCCGTGTCCCCAAGACAGTGCTTCATTCCTGGGTGTTCCCTGCAGGTTCCTGGGTGTCATCACTGGGCTGTTTTCAACCCATCAAGCAGTGACCCCAAAAAGATCCCACAGAGAGTTTGTTGGTTCTCAGGAGAGGTGTTCCCAGTGCCTTGGGTGCCCATGGAAGGACACAACCGGCAGGGCCAAGCCAAGCAGCCAAGGATGCTCCACTTTTGCTGGAGCACTGTTGTGAATCTCCATTGAAAGGAGCTGTTGGAAAGGGGAGGGAGAGGAGCACAGCAGGGCATGACAGAAAAAATTCCAGATAACCATCAGCAGCCATTCCTGCCTCCATGAGACTGACCATCTCCACTAAGAGATGGAAAGGAGAAAGAAGTTGTTTCTGCTGTGGCATGAAGACCTCTCCACTTGGCTCATGGGACTTGAAGTGGGAGCTGTTTGGAAAGGCAGCACTGCAGTTTCAAGGGAATTTTGGCATCCATTGAAAGTCCTTTGAAAAGAGGTGCTTTTCCAAAGGTGAATGACCTCTGCTTGGAGGAAGGAGTGGAAGGGCTTAGACAAACAAAGTGGGAGACTAAGGAAAAGTGGTATCAGGAGCAGTAGGAAGCAAACAGCCCTGGAGTTACAAAACCTGCCTTTTGCACACACCTTTTGCACGAGGGAGGATAACCTGGCTTCCACACAAGGGCTGGTGTTCCATAACAAGGGAATAGCAAAAGCACCAACAGAAACAGCTTCTCCACCAAAATAAATGGCAGTGATGTGAAACCACAGCCTGCATCCCTGTTTTCCAGAGGTAAGGGAAACTGTATAGTCATCTTCCTCCCCCGTGTGAGTGGCAAGAGGTGAGTGAGATAAAACAACTTTAAGTCATTTAAATGACCATCACGTGCATTTCTGTCACTAGTACCTAATAAAAAGGTGGAATCTGACTTTATGACCAGTAATAATTGGTGGGAAATAGAAATTTTAGGGAAATTAAGTATATCCAGCAGGTGTTTAAGTTAAGAAAATTCCAGCAGGGACATTTTTTCTATACGTTTGAAGGAATAAATCAATTAAATGGATTCATAAAGATAACTCTGACAGCATATCTCTAACAACAGAAATTGTCTGTGAATGCTTTGCACATTTCTTCATTGCCATATTACCTAAAAATAACTGAAAAAGTTAAATCTTGATTGGGATAAATTGACATCAAAATGAGGGTTCCCATTTCCTTATGGCTCATTTAAAACACAATCTCCTGCCCAAAGCATTATGAAGAGATATAGTGGTCAACATTTTGTAGAGATAGTTGGATTAATCTAATTTTCAGTCTTAAAAAAAATATCCCCATGGGAAAGGTGACTCTGAATATCAGGTAGGCTCTTCTAAATGGGAAAGAATTCCCCTGGCAATCCTGAAACTGGATACACAGAGACACATTTATTCCATGGCACCCCTCAGAGAGTCACAGGTCCTCAGCAAAGCTTGAGGGCATCCCTGAGGATGACATCCCTGAGGATGGCATCCCTGAGGATACAGGGCTGGAACCCACATCACACTTGGATCAACAGTGGCAAAAGGCCTTGCACAGCACTGCTTGCTTGGACCTTTTTGTGATCATGCACCAGGAGTGAGAAACTCCCAGGGCCAAATATACTGCTGGGCTGGGAGCACTGGGATATGCTCACATGCAGTGGGGTGGGAAAATCAGCTCTTTTGGGAACATGAGCAAGCAAACAGGACAGCAATATGCCTCTGCACTCTGCTTCTGTAGGCACTGACACTGCTCAGGTGATGGGCAGTGGCTGAACACATCTTTCCCCTTTGTGCCCTTCCTGCCCGCACCTCTCACAGGCAGATTTCTCCCATTCCAGTTCTATCTTTGGAAAAACAGTACATTTCAATTATTTCCATTATCCCATAACACTACACAATTGCATGCAGCCCTTTTCCTTGTGTTTCCATTCCCAGCAACAATACCTAGAGGGTTAAACATCCTCACTCTCCTCACCTCAGTGGAGCTGCTCTGATTTATACCAGCAGTGGTGCTGAACCCGTGATGCTCACCAGACATCCCACACACATGCTCCAGGTTGTAACCCCCACCACAAACCCCCACCAAAAAAATCATTTTGGCAACAAATATTCTCCTATTTTTATGCTCCTAACATAACACTGGAAATGTTATTCCTCACAAAGTGCTTTAAGATACCTGCTCCTATTTTCAGACACAGAGCTCCAGGAGAGCCCCTGGGTGACACCTGGAGTGTTTTTGCCCCTACCTGGCAGCCCAAGGATAGTGAAATACGGCCGACACTCGGTGAAGCCGGAGCTCTGCCGCACGCAGCTCCTCCACAGCCCCTGGTACTGGAACACAGCCGTGACCGGGTTGTCATACAGGTCCTGCGTGCTCCACGTGTCCATGGCTGTGGCCATGATGCTGCCCCCAACACCCAGCGATGACACCAGGAACCCCATCACCTGGCAGATGGTGGTGGACATGGTGAGTCCCTGGAGAGCAGAGGTGGCGCGGCCCCGAGGGAGCTGCAGTCCTACTGGGGCACCAGAGTCCTCCTGCCTGAGCCACCAGCAGTGCAGCTGCTCTTATCAGATGCTTTCCATTGAGCGCTGTTTGCTCAAAGTGTTTTTGCAAGATAGTCCAGTTTCACTCTCGCTGCCGGCGAGGTTTGTGCCGGCAGGGCTTGGAGATAGGAGCTTTTGTCCTTTAGAAGTGCTTGTCCTTCCACGTTTAAGCAGCCACACTCTGCTGAGTGTTGGGTAACCCACTTGGGGCTTGGCCGGCCCATTGAAACCCTTTGCTGCCCATTGGGCCTGTCCTGCCTGCTTGGCACGGGGCAAGGACCATGTTCCCAGGGGAATTCAGCACCTGGACCAGGCCACCACCTCCCCATTCCTCTGCTGATGCCACCAGAGAATCTGTCCCCCATGGAGGTGTCCTCACAAGAAGCATGATGAGAGATAGGGCTCTGTCAGAGATGTGGGGCCACCAGCCCAGCCCAGGGATGTGGCAGCTCCTTGCAGTGCTCTTGGGCATCCCTGAGCTTCCACTGGATGCTGACCATGGCACCAAGCCAAGAGCCCCAAACTGATCCAGCAAAGCTCCTCCAGCCCTGTTCTCCACCCACCCACATCCCCACTGCCATCACAAGGACACACTGAAACCCATGTGGCAGGGAGGAGAGGACAGGGAGCACTGGGAAATGGCCTTTCTGAGGGGGTGCTTGTCTGTGTTCACTGGAGGGATGGTCCTGGGAAAGGGATGGGGCATGTAAAAAGTGGGAAAATCATTATCACAGTGGAGAGGTGGGCTGGGCTTGTGGGAACAACATAAATTCACTGTGCCACTCTGCCAATGGAGTCAGTGAGGTACAAGGACCTTCCAGGCTTTACACTCATCCATTCTCATCCAGTATCCCCTGCAACTGATTTACTTCAGTCCTGACCTAGAAGCAAATTCCTACTTTAAACTGTCCATACCACAGGCATCATCCACAACAGCACCTCGATGTGAAGCTGTGTGAAAGCCACCAGCAAGAGAGGAAAGGCTTTTTTGTGTCCATGAGGAGCTACAATAGGGTTATCACACCCTGGATATTGCACCTGCCTTCTGGAGAACAACCATCCAGGACATCCCTTGGCTTGTGTGGCTCTGCTGGGGTAGCCAGAGCACAATTCCATGTCTAGGGGCAATTGAAGCCCTCTTGGGTCAGGCACAAGATGTCTTTGCTTCTGTCAGTTTTATTCAAATGTCATCATTTTCACTCACTTTGGCAAGTTTATATCACAGGAAGGGTCAGTTCTGACCTACCTAAAGTTGCCAGCAAAAATAATAAAGTGAACAAAAACCATGGAAGGGAGCCCCCAAGAACCAGAGGTGGTAAAGAGCTGCTTATACTCTGTGAAGGATAAGGAATGATGAGGGAATTCCTCATTTTGAATAATGATTTGTGATAGATCAGTGCTGGAGAATACTTAGAAGCTGAGACAACAACTAGGGATGAGAAGGACCTGGAAGACAGAAGGACAAATAGTGCTAAAATGTGGTCAGTTCTCCATCCCATCCCTTGTGATCCCACAGCCAGAACTGTGTCCCAGTCTAGAAAATCCAGTTTCATTGAAGCCCTGATGTTTCTCAGCAGCTCTCCAGGATGACTCCTGTCCTTCCCATGCCCCAGGATTCGCCTTCTTGTTTCTGGCCATCTAGTGGTGAGAGCCCACATCCCTTTTTCTGGGCTGAACCTCATCAGAACACATCAGAGGGAGTAATATTCCTTTGAGACATAAACCCTATTCCCAAGTGCGTGCAAGAGTGCACAGAGAAATGAAGCCATAGACTGGTCATAGCTAAAAATAACCCCTGGGGAGGAAAAGGGAAGGAAAGAGGGAGAATTAAATGGGTGAACATATTTTTTCCAGCTTTTTTTTTTTCCCCAAACACCTCTGACACCTTTTAAATGGTTGCTTTTTTCTGCTCCGTTGGACATCTGGGTGGTTGCAGGAATATCAGTGGTGGTGGCCCTTCCACCCCTATATCCACATTTGCTTTGGTGGGAGGGGACACATCACTCCTTCCTCCACCCTGGCTGCTGGCTCTGGCCACGTGCAGCAGGAGCTGCTCTTCAAACCAACAGGGAGCTTTTCTGCTCCTTCTCCTTCTCCTTCTCCTTCTCCTTCTCCTTCTCCTTCTCGTGTTTCACATCCCAAGCTCTGCTGATCCCCCCAAGACACCTATTGGAAAGAGGGCCACCCCTGGATGTGCCCATGTCCAGTCCATCACCTCAGTAACCTTTCCTTGGGAATGGAATTTTCCCCTGTGGATGGAGATGCTGTTTCTCTTCATGGCTCTTACTCGGGGACATCAAAACCCCAGAGCAATGGTGGAGCAGTCAAAAAACATCATCAAAATCTCCAGGTGTGCAGGAAAGTCCAGGAGAACCAACCTGGCTTTGGTTTGCGGGGCCAGATGGAAACATATCTCTAAAGAAGAGAAACCAACACAAGGTTGGACATTCCCCACTCATGCTGTCCCCAAAAACGGAGCCAAGGAAGGAATTTTGCTGCTGATGGTCATGCTGCAGTCCTCAGTTAAGAGTTAAACACCCAGCCATGCTCAGCACTCTACATGTTGTCATCTTGGAAGAATTATTGTGGTTTGGGGGGCTTCTGTTCGCTCATCCCTAAAAGTATTGGCTGAAGTGTCCTCCAGCCATCCCATTGCCACTTCTGCTCTGACTAGAACATACTTGAAAGAGTGGGAATTCAAAACTCCCACACCTTCCTCAGTGGATGCTTGAAGCAGAGTTCTGGAGACAAAATCTGAACTTGTTTGATTCCCAACCCCTCCCCAGCATATTTCCTTTGCCTTCCTCAAATATTCCGATTTTAAACTTATTTTTAATGGTTGTTTCTGAGTTGCCCATGAGAGAAGAATACATTCATCCCATTTTCCCAGATAACAGAAGATCCCCTGGGAGTTTCATCTGAACTGTTAGCTCAGAGCACAACCCAAGAATGGGTTGGGTGACACAAAAGCTGTGGAGCAAGTCTGAGCATCTACATCACAACCTGATGCTCATCTCCAGCCACCCCGTGGAGATGACCACAGCCAGGATTGGTTGAAGTATGGGAATCTCTCTCCAAACAATCTGTGGATTGTCTCCAGCAGCTGAATGCTTGGCCAGAGGGTTTCCCAATCCACGTGGAAATGCTGAGCTGTGTCTGAGGAAAGGGAATGGCGAGGCTGCAGCTCACCAAGGAGCAGAGAACAGGGCTCCCACTGAGCACTGGGACAGCTCCAGTGGTTTACCCAAATGAGGAAAAGAAGGGGGCTTTGTGGCCACTCCCCTGTGCCCCTTTATTCCAGCTCATAGTTGCTTTATCTCTCCAGGCGTTGACTCTGTGTTATCTCAAAACCGGTCCCTGGGCCCAGGCAGCTCCTGAATGTTATCACTGCCTCTCCCACAAAAATCACCTCCAGCTCATGTTTGCTCTCAAATTTGCAAACACAGCTCACACCCTGCCAGCTGCCCACACCAGCCCAGCCTGCTCAGGCCCAGACTAAGCAAACCCACCCTTCTCTTCCTGCCCCTCCACTGTCGGGACCACCTCAGGGTTTGTGAATGTGGTCCACAATAAGAAGGACTGAATGGCCTTTCTGGAATTCAGTGAGGGAAGTGGGTCATGGAAGGACCCCATCCCAGCTCAGATCCACACCACTGGTGGTGGTCAAGAGTGTGTTCTGAGGTCCCTTAGTAGGGACCTCAGAGCGTTCCTGGGGTGCATGAGGCTGAACTTGCCTACACATCTATGAGCTGTAGCCCAGCCCCAAATCTCCACAGCCTTGCTCCTTCCTCTTCTGGCCCTCATCCCAAATCCCTTAAGATTTTTTTACCTTGTCTCTCATCCTTTCATGGTGTAAGGCACAAAACAATAAATATGACACACATACCCAGCTTCCTGTCACCTCCTCCCACCCCGAGTGTTCCTGGAGTTCCTGAGGTCTCCCACTGGTGCTTTCCCCATCCCCACACCTCTCTCAGCTCCAGCTGTGTGTGCAAACCCATCAGAGCCTCAGACATGTCCTGGTAGGATATATCAAGTCTCCAGCCTACCTGGACTACCTAAATCCTTCTGCACCCAACATGTGACCTCAAAAGACTTTAAGCAGGTTACAGCAGTTGCCTGCAGATATTTCAAAATTCGGAGCTGACCTGGGTGAAAGGCTTTCAAGTAGCAAACAGACCTTGAAAGAGACTTTGCCCTGGCCATCACTAGTGGAGGATCATGACATGGCACTTAGCACTTCCCATCCTTACAAACTTTGGGCATGGAATAGTTCCAGGGAGCAGAGATGCTGTTGCGTTGGCCAGCTGCTGCCTGGTCTCCAAAATCAGGTTATTTGTTATGGTTACGGCACAAAATGGTTGTGGGTTGTATGAAATGAAAGAAAACTTTGTCAGAGCATTGATGTACAAGGGAAATTCCATAGAAGACAATGTTGATGCTTCCTAGACATGAATTCTCCTGGGAAAACATCTAGGCACTGCTGCTACCCTGCACCAGCCAAACTGAAATTTATGGAAAATCTGGACAGTCACGGTTCCATTCCCATGGGCTCTTTTCCCTCTGAGCACTCTAAGAACCGGAGCATTTTTATCAGTTGGAGAAGTTGAACAAGTTAGACTTGTTCAATTTCTGCTCTGCTCTCAGACTGTCAAAGTTTGCCATTGGAAAAGCAAGAATATTCTATTTCAAGCCAACAGCCCTTTGGTCCACAGCAGAGAGATATCTCAGCCCTTCTGAAGGGGTAAAAAGAGCTTTGGACCAGAGGGAGAAATGTCCTTGGAAAAATTGCTGGAGAAGGCTCCCTGATGAGGTGTGGAAAAAAGACACTGACCAGGGAAATCACTGCCCTTGCAATTGTAGTTTAGCAAAGTTGGGAGAAACTGCAAAATTCTGCTCTGAGCAGAAATCACCTCATGATCTCCACACAAGGTGAAATCACCAGCCTTGCCCTGCTCAGATTTTGCTATTTGTCCCTTATTTGTGTGCTCAGTTTCCATCTGTGTCCTCCAGACCATCTCACACCAAAGCAAGAAGCAAAAAATAACAGAAGAAAACAAAATCAGAACAAATACGTCCAGTCCTCCAGTGCCACATTTCACCAGAGAGCGACTGTTTATAGCTGAGCAGCGAGAACCATAAACTGCCTGGGTAATTTCTCATTTCTATCTATTATCTTGATTTTTCCTCAATCTATTTGAAATTAAAATTCCCAACTAAACTGAAGATAGATGATGGGCAAGACAAGCTTAATCTTTGCTGTGGGAGCGAGGGATTGAGGTGAAAAAAACCTTGGAACCCAAAACTTCCTCGATGTGCTCGGGTCACCTCGCTGCTTTGCCAGAGTCCTATTATTTTTATTCACTCTGGCACTATTGTTCCCAATATAAATTGCCATTGTCAGGATAATAAATAGGGGTTGATAATGGAAATGCTGACAAACCATTAACTCTGGGGTAGTTTGTGAGGGGGGTTTCATGGGGATCAAGGTGCCGCACACTTAAAATAAACCTGGGGATGATGCACTTAAATAGTATCTGAGTAAATTAATAATAGGATTTTTAGCATCACTTCCCCCTCCTCTGATTGGGGTGCCACCTTTGCTGGTGGTGGGTGGGAAGAAATGCCCATAGGAGCAGCTGGATTCAGGAGACAGAGCCAATCCATAAAGCACAGCAGCGGGATGTGAGGCTTTGCTCCAGCTTCTCCAGAGACTGGAAGTGTCAGACAATCCATAACAGGACAAAAAATGGGAGTAGGGAGGGGGGTGACTACAGAAGAACAAGCCCAGTTCATTAAAAAGAAAGGGAAAAATTCCACCTCGTTTTGTAGGGCAGTGCTGATAGCACTGGTCACGAAAAGGATCATTTGGGACAGAGCACATAAATATTCATATTCCCTCACATGGAGCCCACACCATCTCCCTGACACCACTGAGGGTGAGGACAGCAACTTTGGGGGACTCAGGCATCCACCACCTTTATTTTTTATGGCTGTCCTTTATTCCTTGGGCTTTTTTATATCCCTTTTTGCAGGTGACAGCAGTAAACCTGGCAAACACAAGTGGGAATTCCACTTTAAGATGAGGGCTTCATCAGAAAACCCCAATATTTAGGGTAGGATGCTCATTTCTGTCCATGGCTGGGAGGGATCCACAGAGCTTGTGAGATGGAGCTGAGGAATCACAGAAACACAGAACCCCAGGATGGTTTGGGTTGGAAGAGACTTTAGGGACCACCTTGTTCCACCCCCTTTCTGTGAGCAGGGCCATGGGCACACCAATCTCCAGCAGCCCCTCTAAGTGCAGGAAAATCTTGCTAATGCAGGGAATCCATCCCCTCAACATTCCCATTTTAGAACATCAATACCCACCCAACAGACACCAGTCTGGAGGTTTTGGAATTGCAAAGAAACCATCCCTGGTTTTTTTCTACTTTTTGCTGTAGGGCTGAGGTCAGTGACAAAGGTGTGAAAGAACAGACCCACCCCCCCACAACCCCCCCCCCCCAAATCTCAAGTATTTTGATTTCTTCAAAGATTAGAGTAGTTCCCAGAGCTGAACACTTGAAAAGGTTAATTGCTTCTTTCATGGAGTTACAGTTTTTGTCATTTTAAGCTTTTTGAGCAGAAGAACTGCAAGAACTGGAAGAACTGCAGTGTCTTGTGGGAGCATCTGTGTGGGGAGGGTTTGGTTTTCACAATTCAATTTACTCCTCACATGGTAAGTTTAATCTCTTTCTAAAATCATTAAGGTTGGAAAAGATCTCTAAGATCAAGTCCAACCATTAACCCAGTGAGTTTTACCAGCCTGTCCTGCCCTTCTCTCCCTGAGTTTTCCCTTGGTGAAGCTGCTCAGCTTTGCTGACTGGGTAGCAGTGTGGGAATACCAGCCCTGCACAAACAGCCTTCTCTGGATGCCATCCTTCAGCTGGACACCCAGCCAGGATCAGGCTCATGTCCTAGGAAAACACATCTCTGTACCTGAGAGTCCAAGCAGGGACATTCCAAGCTACAGCTCCAGCAGGAGGACAATGCTCAGGGTGTGGGGAAGCTGCAGCACAGCCAATGCCAGACAGCAGCTGGGAATGAGGATCCAGAGAGGAGCAACACAAAAACACAGCTCAGGGGATGAAACACGTTCCCAGCTGGTGTCTGAGGCCACAGCCACACTGGGTTATATTGGTTTGATTTGTGCCTTCTCTTGAGAGAAGCAATTTTTGTGCACAATGCCCCTTTCTGTGTGTTTTGGAAATGCCATTTTGCAGAAGTTCTGCAGTGATTTCCTGATATAATTGGCTTCTTCCCTCCATTCTGGCTGTATCAAAGCACAGAGGCCAGATGGGTATATGAGTCTAAGTGCCTTTTTTCTCACTGTATTAAGGCAAGAAGAAACCCCAGATAATCCTGTTGTAACCTAATTGTTTGCACCCCGAGATACTCTGGGCACAACCGGGACAGGAATTATTCCCGTGGCAGAAAAAACTGGAACCAAAGGAGAATTAGGGAGAAATCCAGCCTGGTGGTGTTAGCCCAAATAGAAATACAGTGAGCTGAACTGTGACATATCCTCTTAGGAAAGGATCTTCTCCAGTGACAAGACTATTAGCGGCTTCTGGTGGGAAGCCACACACAGCCACAGAGCTGGGGTAGGAATCTGAGCCAGAGCCACCCATGGCACAGGGGACAAACCTCCCCATGGAGCAGCCTGGACAACACCTCAGGATGCATGTAACAAGTTTTGCTGAACCTTAGCTTGGCCATGGGTTTGCCTTGAGGTACCTCCAAGGACCTGTTTTCCAAGCAGGGTGAGCATCCAAGGTTCTTTTAGGCTGAAATTTGACTGAAAATCCCCCCCTGCTCACGCAGAGATTGTGTCCCACCCCTTCCCACTCTTCCCTGGCACCATCAGGCCCTACCTGGCAGCCCCAGGATGGTGAAGTAGCCGCGGCACTCGGTGAAGCCGGAGCTCTCCCGGACGCAGGTGCGCCACAGGCCCTGGTAGTTGAAGACGGCCGTCACTGGGTTGTTGTACAGGTCCTGGGTGCTCCACTGGTCCATGCAGGTGGAGGCAATAATGCCCCCGATGCCCAGGGCGGACACCACGAAGCCCATGGACTGGCAGATTGTCACCGACATGGTGCCAGCGCGTGGGAGCCGCGTCCTGGGCGCAAACGAGCCTCTACAAGCCGGGTCTGGGGCAGGCAGCCAGGGCACCAGGGACTTTTAGCTGGAGGCAGTGCCTACGTCACGCCAGCAGGCAGGAGAGCTCTGGGTGCACCACGCAAACCTCCCCTTGCCTTTATCTGTTTCGGTGAGATAATTTCCTCGCTCGGTACCAAGAGCCATTTGTTCCAGCTCGCTCTCTGTTTACCTTCTCCCTCCAGGCAGAGGCACGGCCGGACGGGACCAGCGGGTCCCTCTGGAGAGCTTCCACAGGAACACCAGGGCACTTAGGGAGACCAAGCACAGAAGGGCTTAAATCGGATGAAACATAAAAATTATGGATAGGCTAATCCTTTCCTGGTGAGGATGATGCCTTTGAGCTAAGTGGAGAGGTTCAGATTGGATATTAGGAAAGATTCTTTCATGGAATGGGTTGTCAAGTGTTGGAGCAGGCTGCCCAGGGAAGTGTGGAGTCCCCATCCCTGGTAGGATTTCACAGATATGTGGATGTGGCACTTGGGGACATGAATGACCTGGGAGTCCTGGGGGAACAGTTGGACTTGATGATCTTAGAGGGCTTTTCCAACCTAAATGATTCCATGATTTATTAGCATGGCTCCATCTGGCTCAACCAAAACATTTAAGCCAAGGTTAATGTATAAAAAATGGAATCTTGTAGCATTGGGTGTTTGGGCACACCTCAGGAAGGTTGGGCTGGGAGCCCACAGGAAAGGCAGCGCTTGCTGAAGAGTGAAAGGTGTGAACCTGCAGTTTGTTGTGGGAGGACCAAGGGGAAAACATAGACAAAGCTGCACATCCTCATTTATTGTTGTATTATACCCCTCATCCAAATAGGAAATTGGGCTTGTTTTCATGGACAAAGGAAGATTACAGGGCAGACCTGCTGTGAGACCAGAGCACCCTAAGGGACCTGGCCTTATTGCAGAAAATGCTTTTGTGGGGTAATGCCTTGTTTGCTCATTCTGCTCCATCTCTCACCGCTTTCTTCCTAGCTCAGTTTTCCACAGGTACCAACCTGTCTGTGGCTCAAGAGGAGCAGGGAATGTGCAGGAGAAGAGGAGATGAGGAACCCTGTTTCAAACCAGAGCATATGGAGGGGTCAAGGAGGGACCTTCAGGAGAAGTGGAGCTCAGTGGGGTGACATTTAGGTGGTGGAAGGGGAAGGTCAGGAGGAAGCATGAAGGAGTGGACCTCTGTCACCTGGCTGAATTCACCCTTGCTCAAGGACCCTGGAATTTCTTCCAGATGCTTGGCCTCAATGCCTTGAGGACTTCCCTGTAAAGCTGCTTCTGAGGAAGATCCAACCTGTGGTGGGAGCAAAATCTCCCAGAGATTATTTTGGCCCTGCACCTTTTTGAGAGAACCAAGCAAGGGACCATGGGAAGTCACCCAGTCTGTTCCTGTGTCCAAAGCAGAGCAGCTCTACTCATGTAGCTCCAAGGGAAATGCCACTCTCACTTAAGATTCCAGAGCCTCAATTATCAATTCCAAAAGTGTTGTGTCTAATACCAATGTTTGTTACACATCATTCATGAAATTAATGCCCAATATTTAACATCAACCAGGGAAAAGACAACTCCAAACAGTCCTCAGGTTTAAATGACCTTTTAAACACTACCCCATTTTCCAGTTTTTTCCCCAAAAGAAGAGGATTGATGATTCATGTGCTGTCACAACCAACTCTCTCTCCCAGACATTTTTTGGTCCCAGTGACACCCAGTCCTGGTGCCACACCTCACCCACTCCATGTTGGGGCTGTTCATTACTTTCAGTATCGGTCAACAGAACTTAATCACGGAAAGCTTTCCCAGTATCACGTAGCTAAATATAGAGCCTGAGTCCAGAGCACAAACACACCCTGTGTTTGTCACCACCGGGATCGCCTGGAGACGGAAAAGAGTCATGGCAGCCAACGATTGTGTTCAACGCATTAACTCAAAGGATAAATTCACCTTGCATTCGATCAACTTGGAAGGTCTGGAAAAAGCATCTTCACTTGTACACATTGATCCCTGGGTGGGGAGTGCAAGATACCTGCAAAGGGACAAATTTTGTCCAAATTATCACCCATTTATTTCAAAATATGCCAATGTACAGCAGCCAGAAGAGTAGCGTCTTGGTGTGTGAGCAGCAGGGTTCCCAAGCAAAAATTTCCTAACTTTAACAAAGAAGACAGTTTTCTCCTCTGGGAGGATCTCACAGTAAAAATAGCCAAGGACTGAACTCCTTCAACCACCTAAACATGATGTGACCTGTGTAACTCATCTCAGTTATCTCACATGGCAGGGACACAGCAAGGACAAAGCCTTCCCTGGGTGTTTTTCTGAAGAGTGACACCAAAAGTCCCTCCAGCTGTGCCCACTGCCCATCGTCGATGCTGTGACTGCTTAAGTGGGAAATTACACCTGTTAAAAAGTAGAGTTTGTGTTATTCTCTGAGATTTAAGTGATTTAGCCTCACTTTAGCCTTGCTGCTGCCCGTGGGAAGGGGACCCTCCCGGGGTGCTGCCTGGAGCCATCAGCCCCTTCCCACCTGCAGGGTCCACTCTCCCTCTAACACGTCTTCTCACCACCTTCCCAACCCCACTGAACCTCCTGCCTCCACCACAGTGGAGAAGATTTCTCTTGACTATGGAATTTGTCCCTGCCAAGGAGGATGCCTGGACTGCCTAATTATTTTATTCATAAGTCAGCCGTGCTTTCAAAGACATCTGGGTGACCTATCTAAAGCTAAGTGAATCCCTCACCCCGGAGGAGCCCTGCTCCCACTGATCCCTCCGGGGAGCCGAGGTTGGGTGGCGGAGGAGCTGCCGGGGGAGTTCTGCGGAGCCGGACAATGAGGAACACATTGACAAAGTGTTCACATTATTGGCTGATGGGTCTGCATCAGTCACTCATTCACAAGCACAAGGTCTAAATTGCAGAACCAATTAACGGCACTAATAGCCCTTGCCTGAATTAATCTTTGAGACAAAAGAGGAGAGAAGTGGAAGAGCTATTAGCAAATCAAGCTGTACCATCCCTGCTTTATTGCAGGAATCTAAGTGTCTGTATTTGGCTATTATGAACTGACTGCAATTACAGCCCTCATTTAAAATGATTAAGTGGTTATAATTATTTTTCAATTAAAACTTAGATCTTCCATTTATACAACATTGCAGGCTTCAATTAAAGTCCCTTTTTCCTTTTTTTTTTTTTTTTTTTTTTTTAAGGGAAAAGTACCACTGTGCCAGAAGACTCTTGCCTCTTTTCTGGCCATTGAGAGCCAAGTAACATGGTAATAACACCTTTGTTTGCATCCCTCCTTCCTGGCCTCCTGAACTCCTGCGTGGCTAAGGAGATAAACTACCAGACACAGCACCTCCCACAGGTCAGGGAAAACCAGCTTGGAAAGCTCCACAAGCCTCAAATACCCCTGAAATCAGGTAAACCCACCTGGGTTGGCTTAACAACTCTCAGGGCTAACTGGTGATGCAGGAGTTATTTATAAAAGATTTGGGGAGCTTGAGGGTTCTCAGAAGAAGTTTCTGCCAAGCCTGGTTTTAAATGCCTGAGAAGAGAAAAGTCAAGATCTTCATATGAAATTAAGCCCAAAGAAAACTCTCTCCAGTTTTCATTTCAAAATGGCATTTCTATTTCTAACTGTACTTACACAAACAGGAAGAGGTTTGAAAGAGGAGAGGAGAGGAGAGGAGAGGAGAGGAGAGGAGAGGAGAGGAGAGGAGAGGAGAGGAGAGGAGAGGAGAGGAGAGGAGAGGAGAGGAGAGGAGAGGAGAGGAGAGGAGAGGAGAGGAGAGGAGAGGAGAGGAGAGGAGAGGAGAGGAGAGTTCAGAAAAAATGTTGTGGTCCAGTCAAAATGCACTTTCCTGTGATTTTCTTTTTTTAGCAACATGCCCCAAAAAATTATTTATTATTTTCATTAGCTGCATGAGATTGAAGAGCTCTAATAGTGTTACTTGGCCACGGCTTCTGTCACCAAGTTTGACTTGACAGTGTCAGTCATGAGGTGAGAAAGGCAGCTGCCATAAAAGAGTCAGACCACACCAAAAAGTCACTCCTTCCAATGGTGATGTGACCTCCAACACAGAATGGCAAAGCCAGCTTTGTCTCAGAAATGTTGGGCACACCAGAAAATCTAGAGAACATTCTGCAGGGAGGGCTGGGTGGAGAGGGTGACTCAGAAGGGCAGGGTCAGACAGGAGGGCCCAGGCAGCAGTGTCACCCTGCTTGTCCCAACACATCACAAGAACACCCACAGCTTCCTGCTCTCAGGGTCTTCAAGGAGTTACAAGTAGCACTTTCCCTGCACAAGCTCATGAGCTCCACCACGACAACTCTTTGGACAAGTCCAAGCATGAGCAGGTTGTCAGAAAGGGTGAGCTTCGAACAATCTCTCAACTGTTTCTCCCCTGCCTATCCCCAGGAGGAGCTGGGGGAAATGTGTGGGCAGGAGGAGCTTTTGTCCACCACAAAGAGCTCAGCAGAATCATGAATCACTGGTTGTTTCCCTGGTTTGCATTAAGGAGCAGCCACACCAGAGGTTTAGGGAACCTCAACCTCAACTCAACCCTGCAGCCTTTCATGTTTCTAGCAGAGACTTAAAACCGCCCCCTACTGAAGGGTGCCCAGTTCAGGTGCATTCAACAGGGGGTTCCAGGGGCTGCAGTACCCAGAACTGGCATCGGGACACATGTGCAGACCAAGCTGGGAGGGCTTTGGTCAATGTGCCTTCTCTGGATCATGGAATCACAGAATGGTTTGGGTTGGAAGAAGCTCATCCAGTTCCATCCGCTGCCATGCCCAGGGACACCTTCCACTATCCCAGGTTGCTCCAGGCCCCTCTAACCCGGCCCTGGACACTTCCAGGGATGAGGCAGCCACAGCTTCTCTGGGCAGGCTGTTCCAAGGTCTGCTGGTGTTTGGGAATAGGAGATTTGGGGATCAATCAAGTCACTGGAGGGAGACAACCCAGACAGAGACATCTACAAGCAAAGCCTAAAGCCTGGCAAGGAAGAACAAGGACCAGGCTGCAGATCCAGGACCTTGTGTCACTAATGCCATTACAAGGTAAACACCCATGCAATTAACTATAATTAAGTACATCCCTGGGCAGCAGATCTCCTGGAGCAGCACTTTCCAAGAAAGAATGTAAGCACTGCCCAAGCTCATGTGTGTATTTAGCTTTAACTTCATGGCTCTGAGTGACAACAAGAGTGGTGTGACCCAAACAGTGCCACTATCCTCAATGGAGCAATGGGGGGATAGTCCCAGGGACAAGCTCCTACAACCACACAGGGCCTTTCCATAACCTCCTTGTCCAGAAATGGATGCTCTTGCTGCCAGCCAGCCTCGTTTCCTTTCCTTCCTGGGTTTGGATGGACAGGAGTTTTCCACCTGAAATAATTTATTGATCGCTTTATGTCATTTCTCCTTCCACATTTTTATACAAATACCACTTTTGCTGTCATGCTTCTAGATGACACAGGAGTTATACCTTCATTCCTTAAGTGTTCCAGGTCAGGTTGGACAGGGCTTAGTGCAAGGTGTTTAGTGCAGGTGGTGAAGAACAAATGGCTGTTTAAGGTCCCTTCTATCCCAAACCATTTGATGATTCTATAATGTCACTCCATAAATCATATTCACTACTCTTGTATTTGTTACACAATTTCAACCTCATCCTGTCTACACTGGTTGTTATTATTATTGTTGTTGTTGTTGTTGTTGTTGTTATCACTTGCTACAAAACCTCTTGTGCTGATAAACCAGTGAGGGTGAATATTTAATTACTTAAAAGCCAAGAAAAGCAGAGGCTGAGGTTAAAAGTCAAGTGAAACTACAGAATCTTCTTGTAAGACACTCAGACTTCATTAACTTCAGTGAAGGAGGACTTGCATGGAAAAGTCCCATTTTACACACAAAAGGACTTCAGAGGTGGTGTCACACTGCTCCTCAAACATCCCAAGGCATTCTGATGTACTGAATCCTACCATCTTCATTAATTTTCATACTGGAAACAAGCCATGGAAGAGTTTTCTATTTGTCAGAGGTAGACAGGAAGAATTAAATAAAATAAATAAATACATAGTATATAAACTGAAGGATAAAAATTTGATGTGCAGTGGTCATCTGACAAATCAGATCAACACAGTTTTGGGTGACAGGGCACTGATGTTCTTCAGCTTCTATGTATTGAAGAAATCACAAATGGTTTTTCAATCCCAGGCTCTGGAAGTGGATATTGGAAAGCTCTGAGGCTGCAGGGAGTGCAGAGCTGGAGTGTTCTGGCTGCCACATCCAAGGCAGGAACAGAGGTAAGACTGAACTGAGATCAGCTTATCACAGGGATGACATTGCCATTCAGTGGTTTCCAGGATACAAAATTATTTTCCCCACTGCTCACAGGAGACACAATTCTGTGTTATGCTCATCCATGTGTCCTGGTGCTCTGCTTCTCCAGGATTTCCCCAAAACATGTCCTGATGCTTTACTTCTCCATGATTTCCCAAAACCCACAATGTTTTTCAACCTCTTGGCCACTACCAAAAAACCTCTGCTTGACTCCCATTGGGCATCTCTGAGCTCAGATCCACTTGAGCCATCCCAGGACCAAATCCTAATCTTCAGCCTTCTTGGAAAACCTTTTCTATTCCTAAATCTCCCTTTGTAACATGGATTCCCACCAAAGCAAGAAGTCTGAAGAGATGAGGTGATTCCCAGAGGGAAACCAGAGTGAGCACAGTGACATCCCAGCTCCTCTCACCTGTCTGCAAGATCCCAGCATGGATCAGTGTTCCTGCTCAGCCAAGAGCTCCCCAGAGGAGCAGGAACGACCCCTGCAGCTCCATCCCACCCCTGGAATGCTTCAGCCACGAGGTGACCTGCTGGAATGCCATCACAAGCCAATTCCATCATTCTTACACACAGAAATCTATGTTAAACCTGCTCCAGCAGCAGCAGATCATTGTGGGGGGAGGGAGGGAGGGGGGTGATTTTTACCATCCAAAGCCCAAACAGATGGCAAATTCCTGTGTCAGGCTTTGTGGCCAGAATCGAAAGGCTCAGGCACATCTGTCACAAACAGCATTCCCAGCCTTTCCTCTCCAAGCCTTTGTTTCCTTCTCATTGCTTTCACACCAACAGATTCCCCCTGGAAATTCAGGAATTGTGCTTGCACATAATACAGCCCTCAGCTTTCCCAGGACCTAAAGCCTGGCATTGAAGTGAACAATTGTGTGTCTCCAGTTGGTTTGGAAAGACAAAATTTACCCTGGCAAGACTCTCCTGCACTGGGGGCCAGAAAGAGCATGGGCAGTCCTCTAAATCATCCTATTATTGTTATTGTTGTGATTTTCTTGTGTTTCCTTCTTACTCCCAAGGAAACCTGTGTGGCCCAGACTGAAGGCCTCTCAAGGTGCCTTTCAGTCAGTTTTACAGGGCTCTGCATAGAGAAAAAAACAAACAAGGAGGGGTTTTCATGACTTGGATTTCAGGATGAATAAAAGAGGGAAGATGCAGCATGTGAGGAATGAGGGTGGATGGCCCTGCAAGGCTCCAGCAAAGTCCATTGGGGACAAGGGGCCAGCAATCAGCTCTTCTACCATCCCCTGACTGAGTCAGGATTTATTTTCCCTCTCTAGGTCAACTTTCTCCACAGGCCAGGAATTCCAAAGCCATGGTCATGCTTGTGCTGCAAGAGAAGGAAAAGTCCTTGCCCCAAAAAGAAAAGAAGTCCCAGCCCATTAGGGGTTGTGCCTGCAGATCTTTTGCATTGCATATTTGCATTTTTAAATAACTAGTATTTTTTTTTTCACTAAAAACATCCCTTGGTGTTTGGTGTAGGTAGAAAAGAAATTCACAAAGGAAAGTGTAGTTTCGCTGTAGAAAAATCCATTTTCCCCTTGTTTTTGTCCAGTCTGTATCCTTTGCTGCTGACTGTTGCTCCTTCAAGAACCGCAGGTATCCTTTTTTATTTTTTTTCAATAAAATGCTCAATTTTCTTTTTATAAAATTCCTCAACTCAGTTTTTTGGGTAAAATTTTCTGGAAAGTCAACCAAAGTGGGGCTGGCACATAATTCCAGAGAGAAGATGTGTCAGTGCAATTCCCTTAATGCAAGACTGGCTGAACCCCCATTTCAGAGCCTTAGGGTGTTTAATATGCACCCTGTGTTGATTTTCCAGAAACAAAAACAAACAAAAAAAAACACCAAAAACAAACAAACAAACAAACAAGACAGGCATGTCTAATTATTTCATTTGTATTGGACGAACTTCCCTCCTCAGGTGGGAATTTCAAGATTTGTGCATTCTGTTCTCCTCCCAGGTACCTTCTCCCACCTCCTCTTCTTCACTGGGCAAACCAGAATAAAACTCCATAGTCCCTCCTGGGTTTTCCTATTCTTTTCTCTGTATGTTTCCTCTTTTTCTCCAACATTCTGTTTTCAAGTGGTGGAACTACTAAAAACCTTGACATCCAAAGTAATGACAATGTTTCTCCCACAGGGATCACTTTGACAAAAAAGCCCTGTAAATATTGTCACTGGCCATATCCAGAGTATTTCCAGGGTTCTGTGTTTGCAAAGCAATGCACAAATATTTGAGGAATTAATTTTCCCCTGAAAAGCAGGAGATCCTGCAGACCCTGAGGATGGGATGTGACCAGAGCCTCTCATTTTGTCACTGTGTCAGTGTGGGAGCTGCCTGACCCTGCATGGGATGTCTGGCAGGTGCTGGCTTTAAATTGATCCCAATAAAAGAGATCTCTGGGCTGTGACTTGAATGCACAAAGATTTAAAATTATTTTGTCTCTTTGGGAATTGCACAATCCGTGGAGGTTTCATGACTTGCAGGAGTGATGGGAACACACTGAGCCAAGGTGGGGGGAAAAGGACATTTCACAGTGGAGAAGAGAGCACAAAATAAGCCTGCAAACTCAGGGGGGAACGTCCCCAACAAAAGATTTTTGCGAAACCATCAGTTTGGCAGGGAAAAAGCACCAAGTGTTTGAGTGCATGAGGCAGGGGGGTGCCAGCAGCAGCCCAGGCCTAGGAGCAGGCCTAAGGGCAGGCCTAAGTGCAGGCCAAGAGGGGGACAAGAGGGACATGTGGCTCTTGTGGGTGCCTTCCCACCCAGGACATTCCACGATTCTGTGATTTGTTCCCTGTGATTCTGTGATTCTGTAATTTTGGATGTTTCTCAAGCCAAAAAATCCTCTCAGATGAAATAAGGGCGGCAGCGCTGCCACAGGATGGCAGCAGAAACTCAGCGATGCAGCACCAGCCGACATCCTCACCCCGCCTGATGGACTCTCTCTATTATGGGCAGTAAATTGAATCATTTTATTGTCTGGAGGAAATTTCTGCGGTTTTCCAGCCAGACCCCTGCTCTGGCGTTCGGAGAAGATGGCACAAAGATAAGGATGCCCACACAGCCGGGCACCCCTGAGGGCACAGCGCAGGGCTGGGGTTAATTGGTGGGAGAACTCTGCTGCTTCTTCTGAGACACTGCACAGCCACCGAACACTGATTAAAAAATAAATATATTTCTGAAAAGGCTGTTAGTCCACCTTCCTCCTCCTCCTCATCACTGCTCCCTCCCCTCAAACTCTGCTTAGCCAAGCTTTACATACTTAGGCTTTCCAGCCCATTTCAGGTGCGTTGTTGCTCTTCTCCCTCTTCCCTCCTTTTTATTGACTTGTCAGGCTGAGCTGTCGCCAGTGGCCGTGGGCTGGGCAGCCCTGAATGCACAGCCAGGCACTGGGGAAGGAAAACACCCTCCAGCCGTGGCAGGGACCACTCCATCCATGTCTGATCTGCATTTTCCATGTGCTTCACTGCACAGGAGTGGCTGGGGCTGTGCCAGGAGTGCAGGGATTTCACAGACTTCAAATCGCTGCTGCTGCCTCTGCCCTGTCTCTCTGCCTGCTCTCTCTGTAATAGCAATTCAGTTTTGCCTTTAAAAGGCAAATATTAGGGATTTATGCAGGCAAATAACATTGGTAACCATAGCACTATAACTGTTCTAAATTTTTTTTACATTTCCATGTTTTGGAGACCTTGATCGACTGTCAGTGTTTGGAAAAAGAAATAAGATATAAATGATGCATACAGTGATCATGGAATCATGGAATGGTTTGGGTTGGAAAGACCTTAAAGCCCAGCCAGTTCCACCCCTGCCATGGGCAGGGACACCTTCCACTATCCCAGGTTGCTCCAAGCCCCATCCAACCTGGCCTTGGACACTTCCAGGCATCCAGGGGCAGCTGCAGCTTCTCTGGGCACCCTGTGCCAGGGCCTTGCCACCCTCACAGAGAAGAATTTCCTAATGTCAAATCTCACTCTATTATCTGCCTGTTTAAAGCCATTGGCAGTCTCTAAACTAATATCCAGCCAGAAATGAGGTTTATTTGATTTTTAATTCAAATTTAACTTCTTTGCAGCATTGCCAAAAGCAAACCATGTGCTTTTCCTGAAGCCAGGTTTGGAATTTTTAGTTACAGACCTTCAGCAGCCCCACTGGTGCCTCTGATGTTCCACCTGGATGCAGAAGGACACAGCTCCCTGAATCCAGTCCTGCCTTCTCCATGACATCCTCTTTTAAAACCAATCACTTCCCTCTGGCTGAGTATCCAAGTCTCCAGGTCCCACTCCCAGAGATTTGCAGAACTGCACAGGAAGCATGGGAATAGCAAAAGAGACTGGTGCAAAGATACCATTCCCATTTCCCCCAGAGGCTCTGGGTTTGCCTGTGAAATTCTGGCTATCCAGATTTTACATCCAGAGCTGACAAGATTCCCAGCCTAACTTTTCCATTCCCATTTCAATGCCTGCAGGTGCAGAGGCTGGGAAGGAGATGATATTCAGAATCAAAGAAATTATTTGGGCATTTTTCCCCCTCAGCAGAGGAGTGCTGCTTCCTCCCCTCCTGGTTGAATCTTTCCCCTTTGAACTGTTTTTCTCACCTCCTTTTCCTGTTTGAGTCTTTGACTTACAGGGAGAATTTAGTTTCAACAATTTGCTGCAGGCTTTGTAAGGAGACCAAGGAAATGCTTGGACCAGGAGGAGCAAAGCAGTGGGAAGCAGACCATGGATTTCTCCAGACTGTGTGACAGCATCGTGCTCTGGACACACCTGGGTGACACCCCAGACCCAGACCTCAAGGCTGGAGACCACAAATGAGGCTGGAAAAGGAAAATTCAGCAGCAAGATCTGCTGGTTGGTTAGGTAGAGTGGCTGGGAAAAAAGTCCATTTCCATTGTGACCACTCCAAACCATCCCATCCAGTGGGGTTGAGTAGAGCTGGAGGAGTGTTGAGGAAAGTTACTGGGATGTAGCAGCATTACTGACCCCCTTGGAGAGAATAAATCCTCAGTATTTGAGAACTGGGGGAAAGAATGAACTCCTGGCAGCTGCAGTGAGTCCAGCCCCTTGCCCACAGAGGTCACTGGGGGCACCCCTGCCCAGCCCCACTGTTGACACCAAATGTCATTTCTCATGTCAGAGGTGTGTCCACACCCCTGGGAGATGCTGGGTTTTCCATGTCCCCCTTCAGACCATCACATGTAGTCTAAGCCCATTTCTGTTCACCAGGAGCCCATATCTGCCTTTAACCAACATTATCATCAGCAGAAAGGCCTACAGAGGAAAGGATGTAGAGCCTCAGTGAGCCATGTCCCTGAAAAGAGCCATCCTGGGGTGATCCCTTTGATTTGGCCCTGAGAAATCCCATCAAAAGCTGCACTAAATTGCTGGCTCATAGGAAAATAGAAGTCATTTCATCCAGGCTTTGGGAAAGATACATCCCCCCTTCTGTACAGCATCTAGCAAGGCCACAACTTAATTGTTGTTTTGTAGATGAATGTGATATCTTCCCAATATTTTTGCCAGTGGTGGGTACTTTGAGCTTTTTTTACTTGCAGGATACAAAACCAAGCAACATCATATCACTACCCAGTTACCAAGGTAACTGGAGAGAAAGATAGAAGCGTCTGGGGTTGCACACTTTGTGATCTCCCTTCATTAGCTCATTTCTTGACATCAGCTGCCTTTCCAGCTCCATTTCTTCCTCTGCCCACAAACCACACAAGAACTGTGAATCCAAGTCTCTGCTGAGGAAGGTGAGAGTGCCAAGAGGCAGAAAAACTGTTCATGAGCTATTTGCCATTGGATCTGCCTTCTAGGGGACATTTGTACCCCTTGAAAGGGGGATGATTGTGTCACAAAGAAGGAACTGGCAGTGCAATTGTTGTCACTCTGCCTCAGTGGCCCCAAGTGCTGGGTTTCGTACTCAAAACACCTCTGTGTCCAGAAGCCAAGCCATGATGTCCAGCCTTCCCCCACACCTGGCATTAATTTACTCTTGGGCTCATGGAAATGGTCCAGCTGTCAGCTGGGATTAATTCCTCCAGGATCACAGTGTCACTGTCACTGCACTGGAAAGGGTGGGGTGCTAACACCAGTGCCAGAGAAAAATCCAGCTGAGAATAGACCTGATAAAGGTACAGTGACAGCAACAGCTCCCTAGAAGCAGGGTTCAAAAAGCACCCAGGTGATTAAAAGACAATATAAATAAAACACCTTCAGGAGCACACAGACAGAGGCTCAAATGCTTCTCACAATTTGGGAACAAGGTTCCTCAGAGAGTTTTATAACTCATTTGATAGCAAAGTGTCAGGAGAAGCTGGTAAGTACCTAGGAAGAGATTCCTCCTTGTGAGGGTGCTGAGGCCCTGGCACAGGGTGCTCAGAGAAGCTGTGGCTGCCCCTGGATCCCTGGAAGTGTCCAGGGCCAGGCTGGATAGGGCTTAGAACAGCCTGGGATGGTGGAAGGTGTCCCTGCCCATGGCAGGGGGTGGAAATGGATGAGCTTTAAGGTCTCTTCCAACCCAAACCATTCTGGGATTCTGTGACCATCCTGGTTATGGAAGGCCACTGTCCACACATCATTTCTGGTTTTCCATCCTGAACCCTGTCCTTAACTCTTGGCATTTATAGCTTGCATCACACCCAGGCAGATGTCACCAGGGCTGTGCATGCACAGAGCTCAACAACCAGTGTGTCACACCAGCACCTGGTCACATATGTCCCAGGCAGTGCCAAAACCTTGGTGCTGATGGAAAAGACATTCCTACTGCAGTGGAAGAAGCCATCAGAGACTGGAGGACACTGGACAGGAGCCAGAGGGGGGATCCTTATCTGGGGACTCCCAGCTGGCACCTGAGCTCCCACCCAAGTGCCCAGGGATGGAAGAACAGCTCCAGCCTTTGTCCTGCTGGAGTGCAAGGGGTCCTGGGGCTTAGTTCCTCATCCCCATCCGTGCAAGTCCCACTCGGCACCCTGGCTGCACGGTCTGGCTGGGGCTGGTGTCACAAGCAGTGCTCTCAAAGGGACATTATTACACCGAGTCATGCTCACCATGGGCTGCAGGGGCTGCTGAGCCAAAGATTCCCTTGCCTGGCTCCACACCCCACCAGCCACACACTAAATACAAAATTCATACTGAAAACAGTCAGCTATGGACAAATCAAGCTCAAACTGTCTCTGCCTTCCCTGTGTTGCTCTCTCCAATCCCAAAGACACTGATAAATGTGGGAAATTTGAGGCACAGATCTTGGGTTCCTAACACAACCACCCTTGCACACATCCCCTTTACAGCCAGGAGTTTCCACCTTACTGTACCCTCTGGGGGGGTTCATTACCATCCTGAGGGCATCGACTCCCTTCCAGGTCAATATTCCTTGGATGTCCCCCTCATTTCAGTCACCCTCAGCAGATTCCAGCCTCGTTCTGCCTCCTCAGTTACACCCTGTTACTTCCAGAGCCCAGGAAGGGTGACAAGACAGTAAGGACCGTACCACAAACATGGGGACACATCCCATGGAAAGAAGGGAGTGGCAGCCCAAGAGAGAAAATATGTGCAGCCTTCTCAGTGCCCAGGGACAAGAGGCAATGGGAAACTGATGGCTGGGAAGTTCCACCTGGACAGGAGAAAGAACTTCTTTCCTGTGCAGTGACCAAGCACTAAACAGATCCCAGAGACGGTGTGGAGTCTCCCTCACTGAAGATATTCCAGACCTTTGTGGATACAATCTGTGCCCTGTGGTCTGGGATGGCCCTGCTGGAGCAGGGAAGTAGCACCAGGTGACCACTGTGGTCCCTTCCAGCCTGGCCCATTGTGAGGTTCTGTGAATATTTCTGGAATAACAGGTTGGGTTTACCCCAGTAGCATCTCCTGGGGGTGACAGCAAAGTGCTCACTGATGTCTGCTGGCTTCAGGGTTTGGTTGAGTGTTTATTTTTGGTAGGGTTGGGAACAGGTAACAGGAGCCATCTCCATGCCTGTGACACTGCTATGCCTAAAAGATAAGCCCAGTGGACAAGTCAGGTGATATAGGAACCATCTGTCCTGCTCCCTCTAGGAGACACCTGAGGCATGCTGGATGTTCTGTGGGGAAGGAAATGGAAGAGCTGGGAATGGGATAGTCCTGTTACCCCTTTGTTAATACCAAAAATTATGTGTCATTGCTGAGCTCGTACCTTGTGTTTCAGAGCACACTGCCCACAGGGAAGAAGATGCTTCCTGGCCTGCTTTCCAACTTCTTTCTTTTAATAATGCTGTTTGTCTCCCAAGCCCTGCATTCCTGCTGTTCCATCCTTCCCTTTGAGAATGAAAACAAGGACAGGTCACTTGCCTTTTTGTACAAGGATCTCTCTGGACATCTCTGAGAGGGGGAGAGGGAGCAAAGGAAAAGAACCACACAAAACAAAGTGAGGGAACATTTTTAATTGGAAGTGTTTTGTTTTCGCCAGGATTTTAACTTTGGAGAGAGCCTCACAAATACTCTCTCAGGGTCCTCTGCTGAAGGGCTTTATTCTGCCACAGGCGCCTTTCATGGTGCAGCACAATAGCTTTTGTTTCAGAAGTGTGGGGCAATGAGGACCTTGAATGCCAGAGGTCTGCATTATATCCATAACTGTAGATTTGGATGGTGGAACGGAGGTTGGGGGGAAGGTGAGAATGAAAAATTTCTCCATTGTGTAGATGGAGTCCTTCCAGCAAACACTGGCACAATAGGAAGCGCATTCTTAAGAGCTGAAGCAGACTGTGGATAAAGACTCCCTCATTTTGTACATAATGGTCCCTGTGCTTTAACCTTGTACAGCTGCTATGACACCTGCTTTTCAAAGCCTTTGTGGCAGAACAAGCAGAGCTTTGTCTGCCATACACATTCTGTGCCACACATGTTAACATTTCTCTTTTTGTATTTACTTTTGTTTCCCCCACCTTCTCTCTCCCTCTTTTTTCTTCCTTCTTCTTCTTCTTTTTTTTTTAAACATAACAGTTATGAATGAATGGCTGAAAAGTAATTTCAGCCTTGATTCCGGCATCGTGTCCAGTCTGGAAGTCTGCAGATATTGTAATGCAGAATAAAGGGCAGATATTAGACTGGGGAGTGCTGTGTTCCCTTTCTAGCAAAGCCTCAGCCTTTGTGTCCCCTTCCTCCCCCTTTCCCCCATTTCTCTCCATTCCCAACTCTCTGGCTCTGGTTTGAAAGGACAGGCAGAACGTCCTTTCAAACACTGTCCCCTCCAGCAGGAAGAGCTGCAGGACTCTGTGGCTCTGGCTCACTCACCCTTGGACTCAATGGAATTTGTCTGGGATGGAGAAGGGAAGTCCAGGTCACCGTTCTCATGAGGAGATGGAAAAGGTTTGCAGCACCAGAGTCCTCCAGCAGCTTTTCTTGGGCAGGGATCCAACCCTAAGCCTGCAGCAAGTGGGGTGTCTGGGATCTTCCCCTCCTTGTGCCATCTGCAGTGGGAGCAGGGCACAGACATGGTGTTCTGGATCAACTCATAGCTCCCTCGTTCCTAAAATTCCATGGTTGAGAAGGTCAGTGCTCCAGGGCTCCAGGGAGCAATGGGAACAGGAAAAACTGCTCCTGATCTGTTGAGGAATAAGGGAATGATGAGTCTGACCCATGGAGCAGCTAAAATCCAGATCCTGAGGTCTGATAATGAATCATGTAATGACAAGGGAATTGATTGGTGGTGCCACTCCAAAGAATTATCTAGAGTAGGATGATCTGCCAGTGCCTCATCCTGCAGGTCATGGATCATCTACATGAGGATTTGAGCAGCCTTGTCTGCTGGAAGGTGTCCTTGTCCATGGCAGAGGTGTGGAATGAGATGGCCTTGAGGCTCCCTTCCAAGCCAAACCATTCTGGGGTTCTTTGGTCTTTGTAGGAAAGAGGTTTTTCTCCCTTTCCCTGCACAAGCAGAATCAGGACTGACAGGGACCACCAGTGTGGGCCTGCTGCTCTTCTGAGCAGCCCAGCTCCAGCTCTGGCAGAGAATTCAAGCTGGAATGAGCTGGGATGCTGCTGCTAACTTTATTCTCTCATGAACACAACAGGAACCAGAGCAGGAGCAGATGACCAGAGGGAAAAACTAGTGATCCAAAGTTGGTTATTCCAAGCAGGATGCACTCCCTCTGGGCAAGACAAGTTAACAGGTCCAAGGAGCAGCAAAACCCTTAATAACCACCCCCATTCAAATTATCTGGGCTTTATTATTCCATTTGTTCTTGCGGCTTGGGAGGTTTCCTTTGGTTTGTGGCTGCAAACCCAGATCTGTTCAAAGGCAGATTGTAAGGGATACAGGGAAACATTTCCTCAGTTAACCTCCCTCTTCTCAGAGCATGTGGAAGGGTGGGGAGGATCCCCAGTGATCCAGACTCTCCACCAGATTCAGCGCTTTTCCAGCTCTGGTTTCCCTGTGGCATGAGAGGAGACATCAATGACAGTGAGAAGCCTGGGGCAGGAGAGGTTCCCAACTCCCAGACACTATACTTATATTTTCCTTTTTTTTTCAAAGGCAAAAAAGAGGCCAAAATCTGAAATGAAAGGCAGAAGCCTGGCTTCTGAAATCCCTGCTTGAGTCTCAATTTTTCATGAGAATAACCCAGACATTTATTTCATGCTTGCTTTCATTTCTAATTATTGGCGGGAAGTGCCAACCACATTCACTTGATCTTTAGCATGTTCAGACTTGTTGGGCAAGGCAAAAATCCATGGATGTATCCAGAGGACATTCACTGCCTGCAGAGTGTGAGCAGCTGGCAGGACAGCAGGCAACAACAACTGGAGCAGGGCTGAACACTGAGCTTCAAATCTTGGATGCTGGGAGAGATCCATGGGCACAAACCCTGCCTTAGGACTGTGTTCAGCAGAGCTGCTGCCTAAACTGGGAGACTCTGTTGAGCTCCATGTTCTTCCTGAAACATCCCATCCTTCCATGACCTGAATCCAGGCATTATTGCTGTTTTAAGCGTCTTTCTCATTAAACTGGTTTGGTGTGAAGCTTGGACATGGGAACCTTCCAAGTCCAGACACTGGGAGCTGAATGTGAAATAGCTGAATGAGAATGGGGAGAAATTAGAAGTGCTACAAACCAGTTCTCAAGGTTTTCTCAGGAATCCTTAGCAAAGGATGCATTGGACTGTGCTGCACAGGGGTTTGCTGGAAGGGAGGTGTAAATCCCAGAAGGCTGAGTTTCAGTGTATCCTCAGAAGAAGGAATTCTTCTTCATTAAAAAAAAAATGAGGGAAAAGAGCCAGAGTGGGTGCAACTCACCCGTTCAATATTCATCCCTCCTTCATGTCAGACCCCCACGTTCAGTTCACGCCTCCATCTCTCAGCTGTTAATGGAGCAGGAGACAATTCCAGCACGGAGCCATCCAGAGCATAATCCTGCCATTTGAAAGCACATAAAGGCACTTCATAGCAGCAAGTGTCAATAGCCACTCCCCTATTGATATAACATCCCTTCCCTCCTCCATAAACTCCGGCTGGCAAAGAAAATAAACAAGGGTTAGATGAAATCTAACCCCAGCATAGCTATAAAAGATGCTTCATAAAAAATAATAAAATAAACCAACCCACAAAAAAAGTGATGTTTAATCTGCTAATTCATGCTCAGGGCCCTGCTTCTTGTTTAGGGAGCGTGTGCAGAGAGCAGCTTGGATTCAGGAGAGGGGGAAAACACAGCTCAGATCCTCCACCACCAAAGCTGCTGGGAGACCTGGCAGACACCAGATAAAAGATTTAGTGGGAAGGGGAAGAGGCTGAAGCTGAAGAAGCCCTTAATCCCCAGTCTCACTGCAGAGCACTGGACATCCCTGCATCCCATGCAATGTTTGCATCCCACAGCAGCAGTGATGTGCTGCCAGAGGAATTTGGAAGGGAACCAAAAGCCAACTTGCTGCAGACATACAGTTCACACTGGGGCTTGCTGCAGCCTCAGCTGGGACCCCAGAGATGCCCCACTAGATTTGCCTCTTCCATCCCATCTCCCTGCCTGTGGATAATGGCAGTAAAAAGGAAGAATTCAGGCACCTAAATCAAGAAACACAGATCACAAAATCTCTCTCTTGGAAGCTGAGGTGCTGATAGCCTAGAATCCTTGCAAGAGTACACAGGCAAGGATGCCTCATCCCTGGAAGTGTCCAGGGCCAGGCTGGATGGAGCTTGGAGCACCCTGGGATAGTGGAAGGTGTCTCTGCCCATGGCAGGGCATGGAATTTGATGGGCTTTAAGGTCCCTTCCAACCCAAACCATTCTGGGATTCTATGCAAGGGCTGGCCAGTCCTGGGGCAGTTCCTAGGAGTGTCTCAGGAGAAGGGCTGACCTGCTGGGAGAAGGAGGGCTGGACACCCCTTCCCTAATCCCACCTGAGTGGGCTTATCCCCCCACCCAGAGCCCCAGCCCAGGTAACTGTAGCCAGCAACATCCCTGAGATGTGAACACCAGCCTAGGAATCCTTAGGGAATCTGGGATCCTTAGGGTTTTTCAGATCGAACCTCTGCCCGTCACTCTGTGCTCATCAGGAAAACATGGACCTGGAATGTTTTTGAGATTCCCAAGCTTTCCCTGCCGCCACACAACTCCCTGCGCTGGCTGCAGGAATTCTCTTGGATATCAGCCATCCCACTCCACCTGGGAGAGGTTTGGTCCTCACATGGAACTCATGAAACCCATCCTGAGACCACATCAGGCAGGGGCACATGGAGCATCACCAAACTTGTGCCCTTTTCTGGATCTGGGACTGGGATTTGGGAGAAGAGTCCAGGCTCTGGAAAATTGCAGACCTTCCCAAGAATCCTTGCAGAAGTTTAATCTCCTTCCTGCCCATCATCCTGGAAGTTTTTTGGACGGCCTTTCCCTTTGTTTCTAGGAGCTGAGTTTTTTTGGGGGCTTCTGGTGTCCTGTATGGGCAATAGAACCTCCTGAAAGAAAAAAATAACTACCAAACAAAAAAGTAAATGACTGCAAAACTGGGAAAAGGCACCTTGGATGTCCTGGTGGAACACAAGGATGTACTTAACTTGCATGGAAGCAGCCCAGAGATGTGAGGAGGGGCCTTCAGAGGCCAGGGAGGGGGTGAGGCAGTGGTGACTTGGCCCTGTCCAGTTTTTCCATGGGTCAAATGAAAGATGATTTGCAAAAAAGGAGCCCCTGATTGGTTAATGAACATCTCTCAATTTACAGCAGCAGAATGCTGGGTGCCATCAAATGCAAGCCCAAGTTAAAGCTATGACTGCTTTAATAATCAATGACTGCAGAGTATTTAAAAAAACAGTGAAGCTTTCAGGGGCTTAAGACTTATTGCTCGCATTTTCTCAGCTTTCTTAAAGAAAAAAGGGGTGTTGTAGAAAATGGTCAAATTTATCATTTATAGCAAAATATTAATGTAGCAGCAGGAGACTTGATGTGGCCATCTATCTCCAAGCATTCAGACTTCAAAGGAAGCATAAACACGAAATTAATGGTTTGTCTAGTGTAAAGGAAAAATAAATGCAAATGTAGCCTCATTAATACCAAGTGGGTGACTTCTTGGTTTATGGGGTTTGGATTGATTTTGTCAAAGGCCAATAGATTTATTAAAAATGTCTTTTAAATTTAGCATCCCTATACCCATTAGTTGAAAGAAATAAAATTCTCTGCAATCGCCACCACCTCTCCTCCTCCTCTCCCCCCCCCTCCCTGGATGTTGTTTTACCTAAATAAAGTTCCTGCATTAGGACTCACTTTGCCCTGAAATATGTCTCTTGTAGGAGCTGCTATAAACGTCAGCATTTTCCCCGGCATTGGTTTATGGGCAGAGTGAATTTTAATGGCATCGTAATCTCGCTGCAATCAATTGTGCTCCATGGGAGGGGAAACCTCGGGGAGTGGCCATTAACCACAGCTCTGCATCACTCCAGGCCTCAGGAGCTTCCAAAGGGGTTTTTTCCCCTGTGTTTTTTTTCCCATACCTGCTCACCAAATGCTCATTCTGGGCTGTTTCATCCCCTTCCCCGTGGCTCCATGTGGGCTGAGAGGATGCTCACTCCTAAGGATGAGATTCGGTCTGGGACATCTCACATCCATCCCTGACCCACCAGAAGAGGATGGGATGTTTTCCAGGTGTCCTAGGGATAACAATGGCAGCTGGTGGCTGCCACCCCTTGAGTGGCAGTGTGGCTGAGCTGATTTAAGCCCCCCAACAAACCCTGTCCCAACAGATTCCATCACCTGCACCAAGGCACAACCCCAAAACCAGAAGCTGATGCATAGCATGGAGGTTTATTTAGGAAAATACAATAATACAACCTTATAGTCCCACATCACATATTTTTGGGTGGCTGCAGGGCTCAAAATCACCATGCACTGCTCCAAAAACCATTTGGAAGTTGTCCTGAACCACAATTCTTTGGTTAAAGTTGATTTGTTCAGGCCATCTTAAAGAAAGGACTTGCAAAGGTGTTGCTGTGTTCCCACAGCTGTATGGAAAAATGGGACAGTGTCATGGGAGAGAAAGAAAAGGAGAGGAACAAGATCTGGGCCCCAAGGATGTGATGGATCAAGTAAAGATGGGATGAGAAAAATGTGTGAGAAAAATCTAGACTGGGAGGGAAGAGATCTAAACTCAGAAAAGGCCTGGAAATGGGAAATTTGAAATTCCTGTGAGCAGAGGGGATGAAATGCAAGGGAGACAAATGCCAGATCCCAGAATGGGCCAGGCTGGAAGGGACCTCAGTGGGTCCATCTGCTCCAGCAGGGCCATCCCAGAGCCCATGGCACACATTGTACCCAGACAGCTCTGGGATATCCCCACTGAGGGAGACTCCACACCCTCTCTGGGATCTGTTCAGGGCTCAGGCACTGCCCAGGAAAGTTCTTCCTCATGTCCAGGTGGAGCTGCCTGGGCTCAGGCCCTGCCCGTGGCTCTGGTGCCATGGCTGGGCCTGGAGCAGAGCCCGGCCCTGCTCTGCCCCTCCCTGCAGCCAGGGCCAGCCAGGGCTGAGGGCCCCTCTCAGCTGGGGCTCCTCTCCAGGCTGAGCAGCCCCAGCTCCCTCAGCCTTTCCTGGGCACCCACATGCTCCAGGCCCTTCAGCATCTCCACAGCCTCCACTGGAATCATCACACTCACCACCCAGAAAAACACAATGTGGTTTATATTGCCATGAAAAAATAAGAATTAAGGTATTAGATTACCTAGGAATTCAAGTTTTACAGTACACTGCGTTAAAGATTCCCAAGGGATGCACCACCTGCAACCCAGCACAAGATGCCACTTGGGCACAGTGATTTATTCTGGAATTTTGGCAAGTGCAGATTTGCAAATTTTCTTTCCATCAAAATATAGGATGTAAATAGATATTGGGCTTTAGTGGTCTGTATTGCAAGAAGCAATGTTATATTTGCAATATAGGTGGAGGCCCTTTGAATCCATTTGATAGTGCAGGATGAATCTACCTAGAATCATCCACTCAAGTCAGACACAGGAGACGTGGATGTTGGGAAATAATGGGATCATTTAAAAATAAAAACTATCCCATAAAAACTATCCAAAAAAACCCTGTATGCAAATACATTTATTACAAGAAATAATGAAAACCCACAAGCTGAAGCTTTGTTAAAACCAGAAATATTTTCAGGGCAGGAGCCCCTAAGTATCCACAGCCTACCTGGCAAAGGCCCCCGTGCCTTTGCCTTTCCCTGCCTGGTGTGTGAATTCCTAATAAAAGTGACCCCATCTGCTGTCACTATCCATGCATAAATCTTGGGGCTGACAGCGATTAGCACAAGACAAACGGTCAAAAAACGTAACACTCTCCTTGACCTAGAAATCATCAATTCAGGAAAGCCTCTGCAAACAGCCTGGAACCTGTCAGCAGGGCTGGGAGGGGAACAAGTCTCCCAGCTCATTTAAATCTTGTGGATGCAAAACGTTTGTCCTACACAGGCAGGTCGAAATCAAACCCAAATAAGAGCAGAAAACTCAGCACAAACCACACACAGGTGCTTTGTTTCCTCCTAGCAGAAGCAAAATATTTATGGGAAAAGAAACCTGATTAGGTTCTCATTTGCATCCACATCCAAATGCAAACTCGGCTTTATGGGGATGTTTTAAACTGGAAATGCCATTGCAGCCTGTGCAGAGCAATTCCCAAGTCACCAACACAAGCCAGAGCTGACCCTTCCATGGAAATCTTCCTGGCTGGGCTTTTCTGAACACACAGAAGAGCTCGGGAAGGAGCTGGACCTGTTGGGAAAATGCTTCTTCTTGTGCTTGCAGTGCTCTCTGCCTTGTAACAGAGAGGAGGGATCCTCACTGAGCCCCCACATTGGGAATGGGTGTCTCCAATCCTCCCTCAGACTTGGAATACCAAGATTTTGGCATGGCCAGAGCACAGTTCCCAAAAAAAACCAAAAAAACAAACAAACAAAAAAAAAAAAAAACCAAAATCAAAACAAAACAAAAAACCCCAAAAGCAAATGATTAGATAAGGGCTAGGGCCAATCTTCCTCCCTCTCCACAAGATTTGTGTTGTCCCTCAAAGGGAGAGTGGAAGAATTTGGGTGTCTGATGGAGGAAGAACTCAATTGCAAGGGAAATCTGAGTGCACAAGGAATGCCAAATCCCCTAGGGGTAACCCAGCAAATGAGGAGGGCTGTGTGGTAATGAAGCATTGGGTGGAACAATCCCTTATCCCGTGTCAGCTGTTTCCTGGGAAGTGTGCCTGGTGTGAGCATTGCCCACAGCTCCATGGATCCAGCCAGTCCCAAACATTCCACACCACTGGCACCCAAATCACACCTCCTACTCTGGCTTTCAGGAAAAATACCACATTCCAGGAGTTCAGGGCACAGCTCCCCCTGTACAGAGCCAAGCACTGAGAGCAAGGAGAGATGGATGGTGTGGCACTTCAAACCTTTCAGGGATGGGGTCAGGAAAGTCACCACCTCATCCTGCTGGAGCACAGGGACAGCTCATTCCTCCTGATACAAACTGGGATCCTGGGTGCATTGGGATTCTCCAGCCATGCTGATACATCTGTCAGTTCCTTCAGGCAGCACCAAGACACCAGCCAAGACTGCCCTTGTCCCCATTTTGGGATGGACTCAACCCTTTGGAGCCACAGCAGGCCCAGACCTGGAGACAACACCACAGCTCAGCTGAGCCTGCTGGGCTGCCTCTCCCTCTGTGCCTTTCCAGCTCCTCTGGAGTCATAATCAGCCCTTGGAGCAGGCACTGAGCACCAGGAAGCTCCCAAACTGGTGTCCTTTATGAGAGCTTTTGTCTGGCTGCAGAAGGAGCCAGTCAATACCTCAGGCTGTTGCTTCTCCTCCTTCCCCCAGTGCTCCAGGGCCATTTCCTGGTGCCCACACTGGCAGCAGAGGATGCTGCTGCTTTTCCCCTTCTCATTTCTCCCTTCTGATAGATCTTAGAAAAAAACATGAATTCCTGCAGTGAGCGCATTCCTGCTAAACCTGCAGCACCTCTAATATTGGCTTGCAAAGTGAGAGACTTCTTGGCAGCCCCATAGTCGGACAACCCTCTGAGACTTGTCTACACTGCCACTGCCGTGGTCCTCACTGGGCAGCTGGGAATGAATCCAAAGCACCAGAGCAGAGCTGTTCTGTGCTGGCAGAGACCAGTTTATGCAGCACTCATTGCACAGGGAAGATCACCATATAAGAAAAACAGGATTATGGGGGATGTTTCTTATCCAGCCTTCAAATATCATGAAAAAAAAAAAAAAAAGATGAGCAATGCTTAGGGAAAATTCTCAGAATATAACTCCTTGCCCTTTTTATATCTTGTCCTGGAATGCCAAGACAAGGGCAAATGCCTTCCTTCTGCTAGAGGATGGGCTTAGGTGGGATGTTGAGAAGAAATTGTTCCCTGTGAAGGTGGTGAGGCCCTGGCACAGGGTGCCCAGAGGAGCTGTGGCTGCCCCATCCCTGGAAGTGTCCAAGGCCAGGTCAGACAGGGCTTGGAGCAACCTGGGATAGTGGAAGGTGTGCCTGCCACGGCAGGGGTGGGACTGGATGGGCTTTATGGTCCCTTCCATCCCAAACCATTCTGGGATTCAATGATTTCTGCCTCCAGGGAGTGCCAGTTACCATCTTCCCCCAATGAGCTCCTGTGGTCAATGGGAAAGGAGCTCCAGTGGGATGGACCTTGCTGGGATGTTCCCTGACAGCTCTGCATGGTCTCATCTCTGTGCTTCCAACCAGGCTACACTGGAGCTTGCACTGGCTTCCCTCAGCCTCCTCCAGGCCCATTCAGATCCCATGGAAAGGAACACTCTTGCCTGGGCATGCTGCCTCTGCTGGTGTCTGCCCAAAGGACCCAAATGCTGTTCCTTGCTTTGCTGTGTTTGTACTGCTCCTGGTGGAGTCTCACAAGGATTGAATCTGTCTCCCCTCACTTCGAGAAGAGCAAAATCATGGTTCTTATCCAACAGCAAGCTCAAAATCCATCCCACAGACTCAGAAAAGGCTGGGTGTTCAATTAGCCATGGCTGGTTAATTGACAAGTGTGGCAGCTTGAACAATTCCCTACAACACCCCAGCACACAAATGAGCATTTCCTCCCTCTGTGACGTCCATCAGGCCGGGTCTGGAGGTGTTGCTGCCCTGCACACACACATTCCCTGGCCACTACTGCAGACCCTTCCCACTGCTCCCAATTGTCCATCAGGCCAGGTCTGGAGGTGTTGCTGCCCTGCACACACACATTCCCTGGCCACTACTGCAGACCTTCCCACTGCTCCCAGTTGTCCAAAGGGTCCCCACACTCCTCCCGCACCAGCAGCTCAGGAAACCAGGTCTTCCTCCTGCATGTACCAACATGAGCCTGAGATAATGAACGAGGCCTAGAAGAAGAGAGAAATCATCAGGGCTGTTAATTTGACACCAAGTCTTTTGATCTCCTCTTCAGATCATAAGGGAAGGGTAAGTGTGCTTCCTTTTAATCTTCACTCCCGCACTTTAAAGGCCTCAATAATGTTCCCACCAACCAGATCATTTTCATTTGCAACTCTAATTAATCTGTGAATAAATATGCTTCGGAGAGGTGGATTGATTTAAATGAGGGCTGTCTTTTCACCTTTAATCTATAATGCTGCATTTCTCTCTCTTGAGAAAATAGCTCCTAGCTTGCACTCTCTGCCTTTCTCCCCAAGTTCATGCAAAGCTCTTTCTCCTCTTTTTTATTATTATAAAATAATGGCTTCAGCAGGTGAATAAAAGGTTAGGCAAGTTTGACAAAAATGGGAAGCTATTCACCCTTGCTACCTTTAATCTACTGCATTCTCCTCCTAATGAGTGTAAATTACCCAAGCCATTTCACAGAGCCTTTCTCTGGCATAATACCTCCGGCAGCCCATTCTCACAAGGGCGGGTTTGTATTATTAGTATCAGTATTATCTTTAATCTTTTGTGGTGTGAAGAATGAGGACAAGACACGGATCCACACCAGGCAGTGGGAGCCAGGCCCAGGGTAACTGGGCTGTGTGAAGGAATGGGTGCTCCAGCGGGAGGATCTGGCATCCTCCGAGGATGGAAACCCACCAAAAAAATGTCCAGCCTTGCAAAGCTTGGCTGAAGTTTTCTCTAGGAGTCTTTAATGGCTTCAGCCCCAAAACCCATCCAGCTCCACAGAGAAATGGGCCAGACAATTCCCATCTCTGATGTGAGGGTCCCACTTTGGGAAGGTGATGGATGTGGAGGTGCTGGAGTGTCTCACTCACAGGGATGTTGGGGAGTGACCCTTGGTGGAATTGAAGGAGCATCCTGGAATCATTTAGGCTGGAAACACCTCTAAGAACATTGAGTCCAACCAGGCTCATCACTAAACCCTTTCCCCAAGCACCGCATCTACACATTTCTTTAACTCTTCTGGGCACAAAATCACAAGCTCTGAGGACAGAAGGGATGAAGAAGAAATCTAATATAAAACATCCCCCACAACCTCTGAGAAACCCCAAATGAAGGGGAGGTCTCCGAGGAAATCTTTCAATGCCCATCTCAAATTGCCCAGTTACTAAAAAGAAACCAGACGAGGGTCACATGCCAAGGAGAGCCTCAGCAGGAGTCTCACATCTTCACTGGTGATCTGGAGAAGGCATTTACAACATTTCTCCTGGAGGTACTCAAGTCTAATCAGAAGAAGATGTGAAGGAAAAGGGTCTACAGCATACAGGATATGGGCAGGAAAACACAAGGTTGGGATCAAATATCCTCATCCCCAGAGAGAGGAGCAGCCTTGGAGGTCACACAGAGTGCAGGGACTGCTGCAGGTGTTGAAGTAAGGAAACAAACAGACAATCCAGAAGAAATCAAGGAACAGACAATCCTCAAATGGTCAAGATGATTTGAGGAATTGCCTCAGAGGCCACAGCAGGAAGCAGGATGAGAACACTTGCTGCTTCACAGTGATGTGGGGAGTACTGGGAACAAACTGGGAGCATTATCACTTTTCCATGGGAATCCCTGCATCCACTGGCTCTGCCAGATCCATGAGCCCAGTGATCAGCATCAAGCCTCATCCCTCACTGGCAAGAATTGATGCCCCCCTCAGCATCCATGGGCATCCCCTGCCAGCTGGGATGCAGGACAAGAAGGGCTGGATACGGCTGGGGAGCAGAACCAACCTGGCAAACTCCCCTCTCCCAAACTTGGCCAGTGCTCTGAGGAAGAAATGGAGTTTCCACTTGGTTCAAGATAATAAAACACCAACAAAAATAAAAAAATCCTCCTGGAGCAGCATGAAAATCTCAGCTTTGCTTCAAGCAGTAGCTGGGCCATTGAGGAGCCCAGGCTGTTGCTGAGGCCTCCATCATTCCTCTCATCTCCGCTGGTTCAGGTCCCCATTACTTCAGTTATATTATACATCTTGCTTTTATTTTTTACATTTGCCACTTGTGATCATTATTCTGCAGCCTAAGAATGCCTGATATTCAGAGGCCCTTTGTTTCACTCTCATTATGCACACATATATGTTCAAGGTCGCCAGTTAGTCTATTATTCAAGTGGACACTTTTTCTTTTCCTGTTTCATCCCCCCCTCTCCCCAAAGAGACTCAGTTCAAGGTCTCACATTCTCTGCTTTTTCCCTTAAGTTTTACCATTTCTCTTCCTTAGAAAAACATTTTACCTTGCCTCACATTCTCCAGCAGCTTCCATTCCATTCAACCCCTGCTAATACATATATCCAAAAGCAGCCCAGGGCAGAGACCCCACACCAGCTGCTGCTGTTGTTTTAAAAGAATCAAAGCAAGCTCTTTATTTCCTTCCACTCTCCAATAATTTCTTGAGTTGCAAACTTCAGTACAGAGCATTCTTGGAGGTGCCCAGGAGGTTTTCAGAGCATTTGCAGCAGTCCTGACAAAATCTCAGGCTGCTCTGTGGGGATTTGGGTGATAACCACAATAGAACACACTCATTCCTGACATCAGACAGGAATTTTGGCTGCACTGCTGTTGTCTTGCTTGCAACAAAAGGTGAACCAGCAAGGGATCACCCAGCAGGCTCATGTTTCATTTTGGATGAACAAGGAAAATATTATTTCAGCCCCCTACAAACCTATTTGTTTGTCAAGTGACACCCTCTCAGCAAAGCTCCCTGTACTATCAGTCATCTCTCATTATCCAGGTGTATTTATGTACGTGCAGGAAAAAAACAATGGAAATGCTTTCTGAGCCTCCAAGGAGGAGCCTCACAGCACCCACTCCTGTGAGTGAGGTGCTGCTGTGATTCCACAGCATTGCACTTTGAGACAACCATTGAAATGAGGAAATTCAGGCTGTTCCACCTGGGATGAGACTCACCAGAGCCCTCTGTGAGGTACCCAGGAGGAAACTGCACTTTTATGTGCAGGATAAAGCTCCTGCCCCAGGGAGAGGAGCCAGTTTGGGAAGGAGGTGCCTTCCCCAGGATGGACACTGCAGCTGCTGGGGCTCTGTGCTGCTCCATCAGTGGCACAGCCTGGCTGGGAACCACAGACACATCCAAAGAAAAGCTGTCAGGGAATAAAAATGTGGACAAAGAGTTAATGGGAGCCAGTTGCACCTCTCTCAGCAATCACAGACTGGTTTGGGCTAAGAGGGACCTTAAAGCTCATCCAGTGCCACCCTTGTCATGGCAGGGACACCTTCCACCATTCCAGGGTGCTCCAAGCCCCATCCAGCCTGGCCTTGGCACTGCCAGGGATCCAGGAGCAGCCACAGCTTCTCTGGGCACCCTGTGCCAGGGCCTCAGCACCCTCACAGGGAAGAATTTCTCACCAATATCCCATCTAATTAACATTCCTCTGACAGCAGAAAGGCATTTCCCCTTGTCCTGGCATCCCAGACCCTTGGAAATTGTCTCTCTCCATGGCTCCTGTTGATTCCTTCAGGCATTGGAGGGCCACAGTGAGGTCACCTGGAGATTTCTCCAGGCTGAGCAATCCCAGCTGTGCCAGCCTTTCCTCCCAGCAGAGCTGCTCCATCCCTCTGCTCACCCTGGTGCCTCCTCTGGACTCTCTCCAGCAGCTCCAGGTCCCTCCTGTGCTGGGCCCCAGGGCTGGGGCAGCTCTGCAGGTGGGGTCTCACCTGAGCAGGGCAGAGGGGCACAATCCCAACCCCTTTCCTGCTGCCCACCCTGGGATCAGCCCTGGATACCCTGGGGTGGGGGCATGGAGAAGATGCCAGACCATGGGGAAGATGTGCAGAGGACACCCTGTGTTTGTAAAGGTTTTTACACCATTTCCTTTCCTCAGGCTCAGCCCCACAGAGCAGCTGTGTCACCTTTGTGACACATTACCTAGAGAGCCAAATTTCATTTTCCTGGTGGGGTCACCAGGAGCACTTTCTGAACACTGGGGACTTTACTGAAGTCATGGAAGCAGGAGACGAAGTTTCTTGGCACATGGCTCCACATGACACAAGAAGCAGGCCAAGACAAGGAATATTCTCCCATCTCTTATGCATGCAGGTTTTTTTTTTTCCCATTTAGGAGCAGAAAGAATCCATCTCCCATCCTCTACACCACAATATTTCTCAAGGCCCTCACACCCCAGGTTACCCTCACCACTTGTTTTATTTATAATCTGCTCTGCCCCCTCTTTCTCTTCTTTTTCTGCTTTATTTTTTTCTTAAATAATATTTTTTTCTTTATTTTTTTGTTTGCCAGGCTCAGTCGCAGCACAAGGACATGGGGAAAGACATTCTTTCAATTCTTCAGGCATTGTGGCTGCCTGAAATGGGAAACAAGACAAAGCCAGAGAAGAAAAGCTTATTATGGGCAGCCTAGTTGGAAGAAAATGAATCACCCAAACAGATAGATTTCAATGATCTCAGGCGAACTCCGCTCTTTATTCCACACACCCGCGTCTAATTGTTCCAGAAAATGTTCATCTGCTTCATAATGACAGCAATAATGGAAATGTGAATTTCCTTACGTGAAATAAGGGAAAAAAAAGTTTATTCAAGGGTCTGCTTTGGAAAGTACAGCCATAATGCACTTTCTTCTGGGGATTTAATAGAATTTCCTCTCAGAGAAATTGGATGGTTAACAAGGAATTTTTTTAAATTTGAAGACTGTATGAGCCAGAAGAGTTTCCTGCCATGAGAGAGGGCTCATGGGGTAAAGGGACAGGGCAGCCTCCTGGTATTGGAGAAGGGACAGGATGGGAAAACTGAATGGCAGCATTTGCCCTGCTGGCAACCTGTCAGAGCCCCTCCTGCTCTGCCCAGCTTTTGTGGGGGGATGGAAACAACTGCCCCACTTTGAATTCGGGACCTAAAAGTCAGAGCACAACTCTAAATCTCTCCCCAAGATGCAGCTGGGCTGCAGTGCTCTCCTCATTTGGTATAAGCAGGATACCTTTATGTGATTTCCCTGGGCAAGAAGAGCAGAAAGAATTCACCCTGGGAATTTCATGGCAGGCTGGAGCAGACCCCTGAGTCAAGACAGGCCCAAAAGGAACCACAGGAGAACCCCAGTGTCTGCAAGGCACAGGACAGAAGGGGCTCACTGAGCTTCCTGGAAGGACCTCAAGACCTAAAGTGAAATGAGAACAGCTACAATTTCCCTTGGGAACTTCAGAGGCAGAGGGAGGTGGCACCAGAGTATGTGGATCTGAGTTCACACTGTGGTGAAAATCTCCTCTTGGGCCTGCAAGTTCATCTGATATTCTTCAGGTGCTGATGGTGCAGAAGGCAAAGCAGGATCCTCCTGGCACTGCTGCCCATTCAGAGTCATGGAATCCAGGAATGGCTGTGGTTGGAAGAGACCTCAAAGCCCATCCATTCCCACCCCCTGCCATGGGCAGGGACACCTTCCACTGTCCCAGGCTGCTCCAAGCCCCATCCAGCCTGGTCTGGGACACTTGCAGGGATCCAGGGGCAGCCACAGCTGCTCTGGGCACCCTGTGCCAGGGCCTCAGCACCCTCACAGTAAAAAATTCTTCCTTACATTGAGTCTAAACCTCCTCTGTTTTGGTTCCAAACCATCACCCTGCATCATCCCAGGGCTCAGCTGTAGGTGAAGTCCATCGGCCCCAAGACATGATGCAAAGCATCCCTCTAACTTAAAATCCAGGCTCTCTCAACTCTGCCTCTTGTCCCTTTCTAAGGCTGGAAATGAAGATTTAGGCCACGCTGGGCACACAGGAATATTTCCTGTGGTGGGGCAGCAAGGGGGTTAAACAAGACATGGAGAAAACCCATGTTTAAAGTGAAGAGATGTGAAATTGTTCCCTGTGGGAAACGTGGCAAAGCACCCAGCACGTCCCTGTGTTCCTGTCTGTCAAACAGAACCGTGCTGCAACTTTCCAAGGAGAACATTTTGACACGAGCTCAGGCAGAAGGCAGGGTTGGAAGGGAGGATGGCTCCCATTCCATATCCTTGAGCTGCAGGGAAGGAAAGGCTCCATTCAATTCCACAGGATCCTGAAGGACGTGACCAACTTTGAAAGCCATGAGTCATCTGAAGGGAGCCAGGCAGGAGGAGAACTCCTGCAATTCAAGCTGGAATTGTGCTCAAGTGCCTCAAGAGCTGAGGCCTGAGAAAACAGGCTGGCAGGTGCAATTTTCCCCCTGGAGAAATTATAAATCTCCTCCTCTTGTTGATTTATTTTAAGGGGAAGAAAGATTTCTGCTCCATGAGGTTTTTTTTTTTTTCCTCTAAAGAACTCCCTGGGCTAGTCCTTGTCTTGATGTGAGGAGCAGTCAAGGAGAAAGAGGATCTGCAGCAGTAAAAATTTGCAGAATTTAGGGGATTCTGAGAAGAGAGAACAAGAACAACCAGGAGATAAAAAAATACATCCAGTGGGTGTCTTCCAGCTCAACAGCATAAGCTGGCCTGGGGAGATGAGCCAGATACATGCCTGGACTCCCCAAAACCCATTTCCTGAGCAAACCTCCCACAAATTTCAGCCTAATCAGGCATCTGTGTGGCTCAGCAAAGAAGAGCCCAGTTCCTGATGGCAGGAGGCTGCTTCTTGCTGGAAAAGCACTTGGGAAGGACCAGAAGGAAGCGTGACATCTCTCATTTTCTTCACATCAGGGTTTTGTCTGACAGCACCTCTCTGTTCACTGCTCCCACATCCAGGACTTTTGAGGGAGACACAATGAAGTTCCTTGGGAAAGCTTCAGCTGGGAAACTGCTTAAAAGCTATCTGATGTTCATGTTTAACGTTGTAATGCTTTAAGTTTTATAAAAGTAGCAACCTGGCCTTTCCCAGGGAATTAATTGTGCAATTTCCAGTGGCATTTCAAAGAACAATTCAGGAAATAAACTCCTGATTTCCAGCATCATTTACAGACAAGCAAAAAGCACTTTCCCCCCACCCATAATTCAGATTCATCCCAAAAATGTGTTTGTTGTCTAAATAGAGACTCTGTTTTAATTGGTGCCCCATTTCCCTTGGAGCAGGTGTCCCTGGAAGCATCCAGGACTAACCTGGAAGATCTCATCAGCAAAACAGTCATCTGAGGCCAGACACCTCACACAGCAGCACCAAGGGCTGATGAGCCTTTTATGTCAGTGGAAATTTAAGTTTTAAAAAGCTTTAACTCCCTTTTTAATTTTACTCACATGGAAAAACGAAGAGGAAGCACTTCCACAGCCACATTCCAGCTCAGCTCTGCCCCTGAAACCACCTGCACAGGGATGGGTGCTCTGTTGATGGATTTTACCTCTGCATTTGGAGCCTCAGGTAGGTGAAGGAAGGAATTCCTGTGTCACAGGTCCTGTGCAAACCCTCAGCTCTTGGGAAAACTACAAATGCACACAAAGGTACTAAAGAACTCCACATCACACTAGCACTTCAGCAATCCTGGGATAATTAACTGGGCTTGCAGGGTGAGTTGTGTCACCATCAAGGAGAGCTTGAAATTGCCCCCAGGATATCTCAAGGGGCTGAAGGCTCTATGTAAAGTGGAGGAACAAGTCTAGAATTTGGGGGTGGGAAGAGCTTTTTGTATCTAAAAGCTCTTGGTGAGGAAATCAGTGAGTGAATCCCACCATGAAATCAGTACATGAGGACCAGGAAGGAGGTGCACTTTGACATGGAAGTCACCTGAGTGAAGAAAAGAGCAAGGAAGAGCAAATATCCACCTGTCTTCATCATCAGGGCACCAGAATCTCAGGGCCTGTAGCCAGCCCTACTCAGTGTACAACATCTTTTCCCTCCCTTCCCACTTAAAATAGCACCCCAGACCCTCAGGGATAGGAAAGAGGGATACAAAACATAAAGAAGCATCTCCCCTCAGGACATAGAGCAGGGATCACCTCCCTCTAGGAGGGATCCACCTGAGAAGAACATTCTCAGTCTTCCAGACACCCTTTTAAAGCCCATCAGGCTCTTGGTGAGCTCCTCCACCTGTGCCAAGCAGGACCAGCTGCACCGTGCATCCTCCATCACACCCTTTGCTCAGTCCACACCACGTTCCCTTAAAGGGAGTCTACAAAAAAGCTGGTGAGGAACTTTGGACAAGGATTTCCTTCTGCCAGGACAGGTTAGATGGGATATTTGGGAGTTCTTCCCTGTGAGGGTGGTAAAGCCCTGGCACAGTTATCCAGAGAAGCTGTGGCTGCTCCTGGATCCCTGGAAGTGTCCAAGGCCAACTTGGATGGGGCTTGGAGCAACGTGGGACAGTGGAAAGTGTCCCTGTCCATGGCAAGGGTGGCACTGGATGAGCTTTAAGGACCCTTCAAACCCAAAGAATTTGATGATTCAATGATTTACTACAATGCAAAGTTTTCCTTCCTTCTAAGACATAAAATAGGTGTTTTCCAAAGAGTATTGGTCTGCAGGATTGGTGAGTGAGGGGCTCAGGCATCCCTTCCAAGCCTGCTAATGGATGGTGAGTGCTGCATCAAATCTCTTGCTGAATTGGGACTGGGATCTGACTTCTTTAGACCACTCATGGGATTTGGTTCCTGTATACCACCCATGGGATTTGGTTCCTGTATACCACCCATGGGATTTGGTTCCTGTATACCACCCATGGGATTAGGTTTCTTTAGGCTGCTTTGACATCCTCCTGATGGCTCCTGATGGCTGCATGGATCCCACACTGCCCCAGGTGCCAGGGACTCCCCGTGCCCACAGCCATCTCCCCACTCCACACCCACCTCCACAGGGCTCTGGGAACCCTTTCCAGGTGCAGCTCTGACTCTTTTTGTTTTCTCCCCACCTGGATTCACCGGAGCCGGGTGCAAGCGCTCAGGGTTGGTTTTTCTGGAGGTGACTCCCATTGTTCCTTCCCCCCTTGCACAGCTGGGCCGAATGCATGGAAGGTCAGTGAGAAATGAAGCTGCTTTTATCTGCCATCTCCCACCAGCCCTAAGCTGGGTCCCCTTTTTCACACTGAGGCCTAGCCAAGCATGAAGGAAAATAATTTTACCCAATCTCTCTGCTCTAACGCGCACCAACCCCCCGCCCTCCTCTTTTCCACAACTCCCCACCAATCTAAAAGGGAAAGAATTAGAAAAAAAAAAAAAAAAAAAGAAAGCCCTTTCCACAATGAAAGCACAGCCAGATAGAAATCTTGGTGAGGCACCACTCTAAATGTGACTGCAGCTTTCAGCCTGTCCTCACTCAAATATCGCCAGCCCCACTGTTTACTCTCCCGCTATAAAAATAATAATAATAATAAAAAATACTAACCTGGTGATTACTCATGTTCCACATAATTGCAACAGGCAGAGGAGAGAGGAGTGATTAATTTGCCTTGTGAATTATGCATTATTTCCCCAGCTCCTTCCTCCCCCTCAGCCCAGCTCCCAGCACACTTCTCCAGAGCTTTATTATGTATATTTGTGGGATATTGTCACCTGTCCTGGCTCTGCTGGAGAGCTGCTGTGGGTGAGTATCAGTGGAGGCTTGGTGTTTAATCCACTATGAGCACTCTGGGTTTGTTTTTCACAGTCACCAGAGGAGCAGGAGGAGCAAACCCACCAAGCCAAGGCTGAGAGCTGGCCCGTGTAATTCCCAGCTGCAGGATTTAAGGAGCCACACAAAACTTGCACAAACGAGACAAAGGCACTCCAGGCACAGCAAGGAGGCTGCTCCTTGGGGTGGAAAATCCTGAGTGGAAGAGTTCCTTCAGCCCAGCCAAACATCCAAGGTGCTCTCATATCTCCTTGTGGGAGCATCCCTGTGCTCCAGTTAACAACCCACAGGCCTGATGCCCTGGGCAGTGGTGTTTTCCTCAAATCAGGGCAGAAACAACTCCACAGTGTTCAAAAACCAAGCGGATGTGGCACCATAATTAGATGGGCGTGGTGGTACTTGGTCAAAGGTGACAATCTGGAGGTGTTTTCCAGCCTTAATGGTTCTGAGATGGTGTTTGGGTGCTCTTTGTGTCCCAGCAGATACAGTTCACAGTGGTGAAACTCACATCCCTGCCCAGGTCTGCCTTTTTTGGTTGGTGATGGAGGACATGGAGCAAGTCCAGAGGAGAAGCAAGTCCATGAAATTGCTGAGGGGGCTAGAGCACCTCCACTATGGAGTCAGGCTGGGAGAGCTGGGGCTGCTCAGCCTGGGGAAGAGAAGGTTGTGTGGGGACCTCACAGCAGCTTCCAGGGTCTGAAGAGGCTACTGGGAAGCCAGAGAGAGACTTTTCATCAGGAACTGGAATGACAGGACACGGGGGAATGGGCTCCAGCTGAAAGATTAAGGTGAGATACATGGAAGAAATTCCTGGCTGTGAGGGTGCTGAGGCCCTGGCACAGGGTGCCCAGAGCAGCTGTGGCTGCCCCTGGATCCCTGGAAGTGTCCCAGGCCAGGCTGGATGGGGCTTGGAGCAGGCTGGGACAGTGGAAGGTGTCCCTGCCATGGCAGGGGGTGGGATTGGATGGGCACTAAGGTGCCTCTCAACCCAAACCATTCTGTGATTCCATGGTTCTGTGCTCCAGACCAAGCTGCAGAAGGGGTCTGGAGAATGAGCACCTTGCCCTTGGGGACGCACAAGGACACCAGACACCAACACTCTGTCATGTTCCACCAATGACCTCCCATCCAGGAACACCTGCACCTATTCTGTGTCCATCACTGAGTCAGCAAAGGACTAAAACATGTCCTTCCTCCCCAGCTTCTGCACAGCTGCTCCCAGGCTCCAGAGTGAAGGTGGGTTTTCATGATTCCATGATTCCATGACCCAGGCAGTCACAACAAGTGGTCAGATCCCTTCCTGGGGTCCCTCAACCAGCAGAAATACAGCCCACATGGCAGCACCAGCTCTTTGCTCTACTGGGACACCATCTCCTGCCACCTGACTGCTGGGGCTCCCAGGAAAAGGGGATTCAGCCTCCAGGGAGGCATTCAACAGGTAAAGCTGATCTCCCCCTGTTTTTGTGTTACCTACAGATTTATGTGACAGAGATCTGCTGGAGCAAAATCCATCCCCCTGCAATAATCCTGTGGCTACAGGTCCCAGCAGCCTCTCCTAATGATGCTCAGGGGACTGTGGTGCTTCCCAGACAGCTCCTTGTTCCTCTCTGGGAGAGGCTGGAGGGACAAGGCGTGGAAAGCACAAGTGAACCCTCCTCTAGATCTTCCTAAGGAGATTTTAGGAGAGATCACCTACTAAGGAGAGGCTGGATACAAATTTTCAGGATCTAAAAGCTGATTAATAGCTCAGATAGCTTCCCAAAAGCTGCTTTTGAAAAGCCCTCTGCTTCCCTCTTTTCCTTCCTCGCCATCCAAAATCCCTCTCTGCCTTCCTGAAGGTGAAAGGAGCTGAGCCACGGAGGGCTGCCAGCGAGGGAGCTCCCCGTGCTGGGCTGCTGGGTGGATTTGTTCCCTCTGTTTTGTGCCTGGCTGGATTTGTTCCCTCTGTTTTGTGCCTGGACGTGCAGCCCAGACAAGGGGCATTGAGTGCCCGGGGCCCTGGGGACAGCACTGTCCTTGCTCTGCCATCAGGTGCACACAAAGACAGGAGCCTCTGCAGGAGGAGAGCTCTGCAGAGCTGAAAGGCGATTAGCATATTCCAGGGGGAACTTTTTTGCTCAAAATGAGAATAAACAGAACTGAAGGATTACAAAACCAAACATGGAACATTACATGGAGCAATAATTGCCTCCTATTATTTCCCTGCACTCACCAAAACAGCTATTTAGACAAACAAAAGAGCAAAGAAAGGCAGAGACCAGTGCTGAAAGTTGTTTTATCTCTACTAATCCCCACTGCTTTGATAAGTCTGTAATAGGATCATTTAGCATCTCCAAAGTGCAGCATCTCAGGAAATTTCTCAGTGCAGGCAGGTTGGGCTCAGGTGTCTGTTCCCAGCTCCCAGCCATGGGGTGAGCAGAGTCTGTCAGGCTCTGGGCACACAGTGGAGGGGAAAAAAATCCCCCTCCATTTTTATGCATGGATACAGGGAACTTCGTGCACCTTCTTTAGCTGGGACTGCTTCCAAAGATTATTTTGTTATTGTTTTATTAGATTTGTTTTCATATTTCATGACCAGGCTGCGTGGGGCAGTGGTGAAACCGCCATCCCTGGAAAGGTTCAAAATCCATGTGGATGTGGCAGCTGGGGACATGGGTCTATGGTCAATACCAGTCCTGGGGAATGCTTGGACCCAGTGGGTCTATTCCAACCTTAACAATTCCACCATTCTGTTGTTACCAGTTGAGTTAATATGGATGGTGCTTGGTCCAATTGGGGTGCATTTGCCCATATTTAAAGTAGCCCATTCCACAAATGCTGTCAGTCACTGGATTGCCCCAGAAGTTGGGATCAAGGAGTGTGGCAGACACCAGGGCTGTGCTACTCCATCCCAGCTGCTGGAAACAGCAAATATCAACATTTGTCCTTCATAAAAAGCTTTTCTCAGTTGTTTGATATTTTTAGTCCTCACAATGTCATTTGCCTCTCCACATTATGTTGTTTAGTACCTAAGACACTCACACACTCCATTTTTTATGTGCTCCAGGAGCTGTGAATTCCATGCTGATTCCCAGCCATCCTCTCTCCCGTCTCCTCCCAGCAAGGACCATGCTGTCATCACTGGTGACAATGTCCCCATGTCCCACCTGATCACAAGCCACATGGCACGAGCAAGAAAGTTTAATTTTCCTCCAAAATAGGTTTTTTCCAAAGATGGAACACAGCAGAGACCCAAAGGGGTCTGTAGCAGCCTCCCAGTCAAAGCTCTGGTCTAAAGTGGTGAGGACATCAAGAGCATGCTCTTGGTTTTGTTTACATGACTGAGCCAAGAGGAGAAATTCCTCAAGGCCAATCCATGTTATTTGTGTCCAGCTTTATCTCCAAATCAGTTTTGCTAATATGCTAGAAATTCACCTTTGCTTGGAATTTACCCCCACTCTCCCATTTTTTTCTTTGTTGCTTAGTATTTCTGTGTGGAAGAAAAACATGCCCTACTTCCACCAAGAGGGCAGAGATGGATACCTGGAGTTGATCTGGTGGAACGTGGGGGGTTTGGGAACTTTTTTAATGTTGGATTTAAGATCAATTTTAGCCATTATTTGCCATATCAAAGTTTATGAGCTGTGCACAGAAACTTAATTGCATCAGATTTTTCTGTCAGAAGCTATGCTTTTCTGTCAGATTTTATCTCACAACAAAGAATGGTTCATGCACTGCTGCTGGCACATAAGAATTCATGAGCAGCTGCTGGGGGATAACATTTTCTCCATCAGCTGCTGAACTTTTTACCTGTACAGAGCAGCGTTGCCTTTGTGCTAGCACAAGAGTAGGGAAGAAAACACCTGGAAACATCCCTAAAAGGATTCTGTTGCACAGAATTAAGGTCATTCCATAATCATGCTCCATCTTAGCCAATTCCCACCAAAAAAAAAAAGAAGTGACAATAAACTCCTCGATTTTATACATCGCTGATGCTGCTGTGCAGAGGTGGTGCCATCACACAGTTGTTATCCCTTACACAGAGAAAAAAACCTCCTCATTATGTCCCCTCCCCTTGGACACAAGCAGCTGCTGTACTAAACCCTCAATATAGGCAGCAGAGGAGGAATAAAGCAAATATTCCATGTGGGAAGTTGTCAGTGATGGGAAAATGTCAGAGTAGAAGTCCTAAACTGGGATGGGTTTGACAGCAAAACAGAAATGAGCACGTGCCATGCACACAGGCAGGAAAGTTGTATTTATTGGGGAAGAATTCTCTCTGATCATCGTGGGTTTCCCTGTTAGTGGGAAGGGAGAAATTCCCTTCCCTGAGAAGCAAAGGGGATGTGCCTCTGGGAGGAATATTGTCAAGAATTGGAACAGGCTGCCCAGGTGGAGTCCCCACCTCTGGAGGGATTTAGAGCAGGTGGATGTGGCACTTGGGGACATGGGTTAGTGGTGGCTTGGAATTGCTGGGACTCGGGGATATTAAAGGTCCTTTCCAACCTAAACAATTCCAGGATTCCACAAGAATTCTGTAGGTGTTACTCCCACCCCAGAGCAAAATGAGCTCTGCCCTCACAACAAGCCCTGCATAGTGCATAATGCAAATGTCAGTTCCTGCCCCAAAGACCTCCCTGTCTCACCTCCCAGGGCTGGAGAGGAGCAATTCCAGGCCTGGTTTGTATTTCCAGGGAACACCAGGGCTGTTCCCAAGAGCATATTCCCCGTGGGTGTCTCAGGAGATGTGTGCTGGTGACTGTTCCTATTCACAGCAATAATAAGAACTGAAATGAAATATCAGCGCCCCATCTCATTCAGCATATCTTGATTTCAAATCTGGGTTTTGTAAAGAATATTGAGAGTATAATACAGCCCCCTCAGTAACCTGCTCTGCTTTATTACACAGTACACACAAGTTTTCCATTTTTTATTGAATTGGTCACTCAGTCATACTAAACATGGCAGAAAAAGAACAGGAAATAAAAATGAACCAATAAATAAAAGCAGGGTTTCCAAAGCTCTTCTTACTGAAAGGAAAGCTGGGGAGTTCTTCAGAGTTTATCCAGGAGAAAACCACCTTGCTTAGAATAAAATTGTGCAGTGGAACAGAAAATAAGATGTTACTGCAAATGAAATGTATTCTTTAGTGGCAAAAATTAAAGATGTCATAGGAGATAGGCTTGGGCTGCGTCCATCTCCCCAGCTCTTCCCTGGGAATGATGACAGGATAGAAATGCATGGCCAGCCCAAGCCACCCATCGAGGGGCCAGGCAGGGCCACCTGGTCCCTTTGCCACTCGCCCATCCCTGCTCACCCCAGAGCTTTTTAGTATGTCGGGAAAGTGAAGATGCTTAGTTTGCCATGACATCTTATTTTCTGTTCTGCTGCACAGTGTTATTTTAACCAGAGCAGCCTGCTCCCAGATAAACCCAGAGGAACTGAATGCCTCTGGAAAATCCTGCACTCAGATGTGTGGGAGTGTGGGAGTGCTGGGGAGAGGACAGGGCTGGGACCTGCTGTGGATCCTGGTGGTGTTGTCCTGATTAGGTCTCCATGGAAAAGGATCCATCTGTGGTTAATGTGCAGCTTGGAGGGGCATGAAAATGAGGATCCCTCCCTGCTGCACATGCCTGGGGAGGAATGCTCATCCCTTAATTAAACACAGACTGGAAGACTCTATACTCTCTGGAAGGAGTTTGGTGTGGGCTCCATTTGGTGGGGTCTTTGTCTCATTGGGACACGCGGTGAATATTCCTTTACCCCAAATCCATGTGGATTGGAAAGGTGCTGTTCAATCACCAATCACCATGCAGCACTCAAAAGTGTCCAAAGACCTGCTTTGGCAGGCAATGTAAGACTTCCCTCCTCTCCAGACCCTGATCCTTAGTGGGATATTTAAGGTATCCAATAATTAGTGCTCAGGACATGACCATGAACTTGTGCTCACCTTTGGGTTCTTGGTGTGCATGGGAATGTGGAGTCATCTCCCAGATCCTGCTCCGTTCTTGGCCTCAGGACCTGCCTGTGCAAAGGATTTCTTTGCTTCAACACCCACTGTGTGAAAACTGCTGTCTTTGATTATTTGAAATGCTCAGATTTCATTGATTCTCCAGCAGTTCTTACATTAGTTCTTCCATGACATTTTTCCTGACTGACTGTTCATCATGGACAGCCTTTACGGGATGGTGGGACAATTGTCCACTGCATTAGGAGTAAAAAAAAAAACAAAACAAAACTCAGCATGTCATTTCACCAATATATCAAGCCCTCCTTCACACCAGGAATTAAATAGGTGTGAATAAACACCCACTGTAATTAGCATCTCCAGTTTCATAATTGGGAAATGCCTTTAGGCCACCACTGGTGAGTCTCAGAGCAGAAATCAGTGTCCCTCCCTCAGCTTCACCTCCCTGAGTGTTCAGGTTGGGCCAAATGGACACAAGAAGGTGCCTGGAGTCCTCCTCCCTGCCCAGCTCTGGTTCTTGGAGTGGGGAGCACCAGAGATCTGGAGAAGGCCATGGTCCCCCTTCTCCAGTGCCCAGCCAAGGTTCAGGTGTTCCTGAAGGTGGTTTTCCAGGTTTCATGTGGCATCTAGGGATACCCACAGCCATATTTCAATTCAACTACAGCCTGGGTCAGGAACATTTCACTGCTTTCACTGTCAAACCCAGGTAGATTCAAATTTTGGTTCTCTGCCCAGGAAAACACAGCCCTAATATCCTGATAATATTGCAGAGTTTACAACAGGGTCCCCCACCTTCCTTTGAACAAATGATGACAGAGATAGACAGATCTCAAAACACAAAGAAATAACTTGGGATTGGTATGATGGGATTTGTTACCAGCCCCAAATCAAGGTCTGTAGCCCCTGGACCTTGCACATCTTTCCAGCAGCTGCTTTGGTTGCATCGATTCCATTGCCTGTAGATTAAAAGCTTTGTTAAAACAAACAGTGCTCACCCAAGCACCAGACTCTTGTCTGGGACAATGACAGAACAAATAGTCCCCTCCAGGCACACTTTGAAGTCCTGAAGTCCTCAAAGTCCCTAAACCAGATGGAAAAATCTTCCTTGAACAGTCGTTCTTAGCTAACACAGCCTAAGCTGGCTGGAATATGATGACTCCCAGGATCTCCACCTCTTTTTTGTTTAACTGGGGTGTTCTTTGGCCAGTTCAAACTGGAAACACTCTGTGTTCCTAGAGAAAGGATTCCTGCTTACCCCAGAGCTTGGGCCAAACTTTCCCATTAGCACAGACAGGTTTACTTCCCTACTGTTGGTAATTTAAGTTTCACTTGCTCCTCTCTCAGTGTTTGTAATGTAAATGGGAACCTTTTCATTCAGAAAGACCAAAAGGAAACATTTACTCTTCCTGGGTGTTTCCTCCCAGACATTTTTAGAAATACCAGTGAAAGTTTACAAGTATTTCTGGTCAACCAAATGACTCAGAAGTGTTGGCTCCTTTTTTCACCACCTGTAGCCACCCAACCACATCATCTGCCCCTCTTCCCTGAGCAGCAGGGCCTACTGGCTCCACCACGGGATGGTTTGTCCTCTCCAAAAAACAGGGTTTGGGAGTGTGGAACTGAAGCTGTTGCAGCTCTTCAGTGGAGTGTGGAAAAGCCTGAACAGTCATTGTCAGCCAATCTTACTTTGCACCAACAGCAGGTAAAGAAATGTGTCCTTCCATGGTGCAATTCACCTGGAAACACCAGACTCTCCTTCTCTTCTCTCCAGCCAGGTTACAAATCCACCCCCAGTTATGTGATCAGCACCACCTCATCACTGAAAAGGAGGTGGATGTGGCCCCTGGCCTTGAAGTCACCTCTTGCTGGGCAGGAAAAATGCACTATGGCCCACACAAAGGTGACTGGGATCTTTGGGAACAGAAGAAAATGTCATAGATATCTTTTATGGAAAACCTTTTCTTTAGGATTTTTCTTCTTGAGAAAATGAGAGGCTTCAAGAACAAAATGTAAACATTGATTATCTGCTGCTGTAGAATGTAACCAGTAAATCTGTGATTGGCTCATGTTAGTTGTTTGTAATTAATGGCCAATCACAGTCAGCTGGTTCAGACTCTCTGTCCGAGCCACAAGCCTTTGTTATCATTCTTTCTATTCTTAGCCAGCCTTCTGATGAAATCCTTTCTTCTATTCTTTTATTATAGTTTTAATGTAATATATATCATAAAATAATAAATCAAACCTTCTGAAAAATAGAGTCAGATCCTCATCTCTCACCTCATCCAAAAACCCCTGTGAACACAGTCACAGGAAAACTCTCAGCAAGGTGATTTTTGTGTGGCCTGGTCAGCTGTGGCAGGAGAAGACCCAGTGCTGTGGCTTCATATGGGATATCCTGAGTGACCAGGGTGTCTTTCTGCATGAACAACAGCAGCAGGGAATCCAGCTGCTGCCTGATAATCCTGATGGGTTTCAGGAGATTCCTGCTTTCCCCTCTCATCCCAGGAGCTGTGGGAATTGAGGGCAGCACATCCCACAGGCTCCATTTCACTTGGGCTTCTTTGTTCACCTCTGTGCCCCATTCCAGGAGGAAGTTCAGCCCTTTCAGAACAACTTCTGGGCAGTATTTATGTTTTTCCAAAGGCAAACACTGCTGGAGACAGTTACCACATGGCAAATCTTTGTGAGTGTCCCTCAAAAGCCACAATTAATATTAATGGCAAATCAAACACCGTCCATGAGAGTCACTCTGGTGTGACAGGCTCAATTTCCAGCCCATGGCACCTTCCCATTCAACACCTTAATACAGAGCTGACCTTTCCAACAGCTCCAGGAACGAGATCAGCCCAACAGGATGAATAATGGAAGAACTGGGGGTCACCCAGCAGTCTGCAGTGGTCACCAGGGAAGGTGTGGCTGGGGGTGGCTGAGGTCACACCTGCCTGGCTGTGTCCCTTCAGCTCCCCATGACCCCCAGGGTGAGGCACAAGCCCTTCCTGGCCCCAATTCCCCTCCAAGCCTCAGCCCAACTGCAGGCTCTGGCAGCTCAGAGCTGCACAGGGAACTTGTCCTGAGCCCCAGGCACAAAAAAATAGCAGAGCAAGGCCATGAGGAGGTAGCTGGGGCTTCTCCAGAGCTCCCAATAGAGTTCTCCAACAGAAGCAGGGCAGAGAGTCTGGATGCTGAGGAGAAACATGTATTTGAGGAAAAGAGGAGGATGTAGAGCTCCGCAAGCCTCCCTCACAAGCTGCTATGATGGAAGGGTGTGCTTTCCATGGCAATGTTTGCTGAGGACATAGCCCTGGAGCCTTCCCTCCCAGGCTGGTCCAGCACTGGCCATGCCATGCTGCCTCCTGCCTTGTTTTGTTGCCTGGTCTCACTGCAAAAGCAGAAGTTTCTTCCTCCACGTCCATAAAATTCCTAGTTTATGGAATGCCAAGGGATAAGGCCACCCCGAAGCCCCAGAGTGTGAGCTGGAGGGCACAGGGCAGAGTTTGCTCAAAGGACTGAGTGTGTTTATTATTAATGAGGCAGCAGATCTACTCAGCCCCTCTAAACATGGGAGCATTTGTGAGAGTGGGACGAGAGGGGGGAAGAGGTCCCAGCATTTATCCCCTGGTACAGAAAGCTTGGTGAAGGTGAGAACAAGAGAGGTGGAGGACTCAAACTCCAAAATTGTAATGACTCATCATCCATCCTGCCCTCACCAACCACATCAACTTTCTCCTCAAGCTGTCTGCCAGGGGAGAGGAAGCTCTTCATTATCCTCCATGCTCCCTTCCCCACACCCCCCTGCACGAGAAGAAAGAGAGGAGAGATAATGCTTGAAAAACCACCAGGAAAAAAAAATAATAATAATATGGAGCTGTCTCCAAAGAGCTGCTTTCCTTGTGTGGCAGGCGCCTCCTGGATTAACCTTTTGTATATGCAGAAATGGGGAATGAATAATTGAGCAGCGCAGACATCGCCGCGCGCCCGTCCCACACACAGCTCCATGGCTGCCTCACAAAAACCTCTCCAACGGTGCCTTTTAATTGAGATGGATACAGGGGGAGGCAAGGACACTGAGCACTGCTCATCTCCTGTGTGCAAATGTAAATCTGTCATCAGAATTATCTGCAGGGACAAAGCCGTGGTGTGTCCAGCAGGTCTCACAAACACCCAGGGATGGTGCTGCAGGAGGGGAAGGGTCCTCCCCAGCTCACCCCACCTGCACAGCCCAGGAAAAACTTGGGTAGTTCCCCCCAAACAGATCCTGGCAGTCAGATTCCTTCACACAGATCTCTGAGTAACCTGGGCTAGTAGAATGTGTCCCTGCCCACCTGTGGCAGGGATGAGGTGGATGAGCTTTAAGGTCCTTCCAACCCAGGCCATTTTATCATTCTATGTAGGGGGATAGAACATAAGCAAATAAACGTAGTATAGAAAGTAATTTTGCCCCCTAAAGAGTTGCAGCTGGGTTAATTATTAAAGATTAGGAGCAGGCCTGATGTTAACAGGCCACAGCTGTAGCCAATCAGAAGAGTGCTATAAAAGAGAGGATTGGTTGGTTGAGGGGAGCTGGAGTCACTTGGCTGCTGTGAGGACAAGGAAGAGTGAGTGCCCAGAGGAGCTGCCTGCAAGAAACAGCAAGGAGGTAGGACACTCTAGCAATAGGGAACCCTTGCATTATATAACAACAGTTCCATGATTTCATGTTGACCTCAGCCCTTTCTCTTCCCTGGCTAGACACACCATCAAGGATGATTTCTTTAGCCCCTGCTAAGGACTCATTCCCCTGCCCACACTGAAGTGCTTGCAATGGAAGACCTAGGAGAGCAAAAGTCAGCCCTGGGAGAGGACAACCCAGAAGAGACAAAGTGAGTGAAGGCTGGAGACACCTTTCTTTTGAGCTCTTGTTCCACTGGAATTACCTCATATATTGTGGCATAGATCACCCCACGCCACCAGGATCAGCCTTTGGGCTGACAAATTGGATGGGGATGGTTTCCACCTTCTTTGCTCTCCTGAAAAGGGGAAGGAATCATGAATAGAGTACCCCTCTGGTGGCACCATACTGGGCACTGGCACAGCAGTGCCAGGTCTGTCCATGCCAATCCATCACAGCTTTAGAGTCCCAAGGCTGTGTCACAGGAGTGTGGGGTTTGGCTGCCTTCCCTATCCCAGTAATTGCAGAGGCCATGCCTGAGCAAACCCAGCACAATGTTCAGGAGGAGGTGTCAGGGTTGTCTTTAGGAAGCACCACAAGTTCCAGTTCAATGCCACCACTTTGCAGATGAGTGTGGATGAAGGGCAGAGAACCTGTGCTATCCCTTCCTCCACAGTTTCCCTCAGGTGTGTGTCTGCAGGATTGGAAGCTGCACAGCTGAGCATGATCCCCCTCACCACAGCAGCTTTGCCCTGGTGGCCTGGGCTTTCCTGAGGGTGCACAGGAGAGGCAGCTCTAAGCAGATGCTCTGCCTGGGATCCTACAGGACAAGCAGGGCCTTTCCCACAATTTCAGGAACTTCCTTTCCCAGTGCAATGCTGTGTGATCCCCTGTTGATTGAGCTGCACACACACATGAGGGCTGACATGTGCTGTTTCCTGTCCCATGAGACTTGGAAGCTCCTGGCATGTTCCTAATTACTGTGGGCACACCTCTGTGACAGCACCTTTGACCCTCTGAGACCTTTAACCCTGGGGCACCCTGGGTTTTTTTATATCTTGACAGAGCTCCTTTGGAGATGGCAGTGAGGAATGATCCCACAGCTTCCTGGCCTCTCTCTCTGCTCCCTTGGGAAGCATCTGTGAAGTCCATCTATGTGTGCAAGCCTGGTGTTTGTGTGCACAACCCTCCCAAACCCTCTGGGATGTGTTTAGAGGGCCAGGGAAACCCAGGGCACTGGGAATATTCCTCTGTCTGCTCTGGGGTGCCCTGACCCCCAGGGAAGCACTGCCTTTGACCCTCAGTCATGGAGAAAGTTTCCCTGGCTTCAAGACAGACTGGAATCCACAAAAGTGTGCAATAGATTATAGAGAGCAGTGCAGGTGGATCACTGGGTGAGAAATTTAGCTTTTGGGGTTTTTAGTGTGTTGTGGATGGCAGCAAGATGGAGGGCACAGGGTGTCATCCTGGGTTTCTTCTTCATGCTTCTTCTTGGGCTTGGGTGGCATTTTGTAATTGGGCAGAAAAGTCTGCATTGTGGGCTCTTTGGGATCAGTTATTGGGCGAAAAGGGAAAATAATCCAGGTGTCAGTTCTTAATTGGATAGTTTAGTCTTAAAAGGCCTTATACCAAGAGATTGTTGGCCATTTTGTGCCTTCTAATGAAAAGCTGCTGAACTCACAGCAGTGAGGCTGTTTTACTGATAAGAAACAATAAACACCTGAGTCCCAACATGAAGCTACTGTCTGGAGTGCCTTCAATGCAGACCCAGAGCAGCCCACAACTGGAACCCCCACAGAGGGCCATGGAAGTAGAGTGTGAGGGCTGATCCAGGCTGTGGATATGGTGGATTCCTGAGCAGCTCCTGCCCAGCTGGGGGATGTGCAAATGGCAGCTCTGGGAGGAGCACGGGCATGGAGGAAGCTGGTTTTGATAGGAGCTAAAATATTTCTTGTTCTTGTCCATGAGTTCTTGGCCCAGACAGAAGCCTTGGGTGGTCAGGGGGCAGAGCTTGTCACGATAGGTGGGTACAACCTGAACACAGGTAGGAGGAGGGATAAAGCTTTTCCAGGGCTGGTTCCTCGTGGATAAGGTCTAATAAAGATACAGGAATCTTCACCAGCTGAGAAGGATCTGCCACACTGGGCTTACCCAGACAGCCCTCAGCACTCCTGGGTTATTCCCCTTTGGAAGGAGCAGCACTCACATGTTCACCCACCACATGCTGAGTGTGAGGCACGTTCATCCTGCAGTTGCTGAAGGCTGGTTGAGTCCCCAGAGCCTTGGTGCTTACACACAGGGGCTGTGCTGAAGGCAAACATGGGTGAAACACAAACTCCTCCAAAGGCAGCCCTGCTGCTCAGTCTCATTGCAGCTAGGAGAGAGTAGCCAGATAAGGTCTCACCATCCAGCTGGAATTGTTTATTTTTTTTTCCTAATATTTGCTATTTCTGTGGTGACAAGTCCCTCTTCACCAGTGTCAACTCATTAGACCTGGTAATGACAACTCCTACTTTTTGTCTAATGAATTCCTCTAATCCCCATTGCCATCAGAATCTGTTTACCCTTGAAAATGCTTATAATGGTCTCATCTGTCTCTAGTTCCCTTTTCTTTGGTCAACACAGCAGGCATTTGCCTTCATAATTCTTTATTTCTACAATTAGCACAGGCATAGACAACAGAGAAGGAAGAGGTAGCACATAAACACAGAGTTTCTGCCAAAGGTTTTTGGCTGGCCCACCAAATTCACAGACCTGCTTTCCACCTCTGCAAATAAGAGCCAAAATCCTGGTGTGAGTCACAGCTGACCCAGAGGCAGCCCTTGTTTGACTCTCCAGGTGCCTGCTGGGGACTTGCTGGGTCAATTTAGGATGCTGCAAACAAGCAGTCCCATTTTCTCTGAAGGACTATCTGCCCTCCATGTGGATGGCTGATGCTAACCAGGGAGCAAGGCAAAGAGTTTGATTCCACCCCTGCCTTCCTGAGGGTGGCATCACTTGGGAGACAGCATGAGCTGATTTCTGAAGTGTTCACAGCCCACAAAAGAGAGGCTGCAACCTAAAGTGGGAGCAGCTGCAGCAAGGGTGGTGTAACTGCACATCTGGGGACTGTGGCTATGGTCTCTGCTCCCTTTCTGCTGCCCCAGAACAGGGACTGCTCCCTCCTCTGTGCCTCCCCTCTGAGCACAGCTTTAGCTCAGGCTGTGGCTGTCAGAGCACCAGGGCCACTCAGACCTCCCCATCCTGAAGAGGCCCTGTGCAATTTCATTACCCCCTGCAATGTCAAACTGCAGCTTGCTCTCATCCATCCTTTTCCTCCTAGGACTGCCCAGCCCCTCCCTCCCCAGCACCACTGGAGCAAGCTTCCTAAGGTGAATTAACCACATTAAATTTGTCTGTGTTATCTGCACTACCCTGGTGTCGGTTCAGGCAAGGATGATGGATATGGTCCTAACCCGACAGAAATTAGGGAAGTTCACACTGTGTTTTAATAGCAAATGCAGTGATTTGACAGTGAATAATGGAGCTGGTCAGGTTCTATTAGTGGCAGATTAGACCATAATTCAATCTCAAACCTTGCTGTTTTAAGCCTTTCTCACAGACTCTATTAAAGCTGACCCAGGTCTGGAGAGGCAGAGTGGAAGTGCTCCGTGCATGGGGACCAGTTTCACCCCACAGGGAGCAGGGGGCAAAGCTGCAGTCAGATCCCAGGGGGGCACAGTGCAGCTCAGCCTGGCACCTCCAATTCCAGTGCCCAAACTCACTCCTCTGAGGGAAAATGAGGCTGGAAAAATCTTTCAAGGGGGCATCATGACAAGGGGCTGCACCCACTGGAGAGGGGGCACAGCCCCACACAGCTGGAATTTCAGGCTGGAATTACTGGGAATACAGCACAGAGGAGGGACACACTGTAGGGCTGGAGGGGGAGGATCCAGGGGATCCATCCCAGGAAGGGTACCAGGAGAGGGATGGAGACAATGGACAGAGCAGTGTGCCTTGGTGGAGGGTACTGAGTGTCAGTGCTGAAGGGAGGCACCTCTGGGAACATTGGTGCTTCACAGGCTTGCAGGGAGAAGTGCCCTGGGGCATGGAGAGGCAGAAAACCAGGATTTTTTTCAGCAGTGGCAAGTCAGGGAAATGTTTCTTGGCATAGCTAAGCGTTGCAACACCTGGCTGCCATCCTAAGTAATTCTGGTGTAATTTCCCTGTGGATGTCTTCCTGCAGCTCTTCCTTACCTCATTCCTACAAGCTCTGGCCATAGAGTGTTCCCATCTCCTTTTCAAGCTCCAGGCCTGCATTTCAGGCATGTTTTGAGAGTTTTCTCACCCATGGGCCTGCCCTGCCTGGGTTCTGTTTGCTGAATGAGAGCGTGATTGGGTACCTGACACGGGGGCTGTGTTTTCTGATTGAGAGGAGAATGCTGAATTACTTTAGCAATCATTTATTGAGTACCTAAGATACAGAAGACCTAGCAGAGATAACAATGTCCTGCAGATTAAATCCTCTGTTAGAGAGGCCTCACTCTGTAGTTAGGCTTGTAAACATTTTCCCATCAGTTTTCTCTCAGCCTCCATCCCCCCACGCTGCAAGCTGAGAGAACAGGCAAGAATTTTGAGCATCTTCTCATTACAAGACACCACAGAGCCCAAAAAAGCCATGAAATCACTGTCCCACCTCCCATCAGGCAGAAATGTCCCTGTCAGCAGCCTCTCTCAACACCCCTGCAGGGCTTTGGCTGACTCTGGTGCTGCAGCCCCTTTTGGTCCCTGGATGCCCAGGCTGGTGGAGTTTGGTGGCAGGCACAGCACCAGGACTGTCACTTCAGAGGGACACAACCACAGACACCCTGAGCTGATATTTTGCTTCTCTGCTGCTCTTCTGGCATCCAGAATCTGCTGTGTCCTGTCTGACCCCGTCTCCAGGAATTCACAGGAGCTTTCCCTGGGACAGCTTTTGAAATTCATTTGCTCTGAGCTTCAAACTGGAACCTCTGCAGCAACACAGTGGAGACACAAAAGCACAGACAGGCACAGAACAGCAGTCAGCTGGGTTCATTTACACTGAGCCACAATTCCTGCTCTCTTAGCTCATTGGCAGCTTTGGGGTTTATACCTTGCAGCTCCTGAGTGCAGAAGACAATTTCCACCCAGACAAAGCAGCCTCAGGCTGCCAACACCCAGAAGCTGCTGGTCTTGGCAGGACAGATGGATTCCATTTGCCATGGGCCACCTCTTCTGGTTTGTGAGAGAGTCAGGACCCCAAGGGACCCCCCTGGAGACACTGGCTCTGACAGGAGACAGCAGCAGAGCTTCCAGTACCTCTGGAAGGTTAGAGGGCTGGGATAAATGATCCATGGAGCTGGAAAAGGGCTGCTGAATCCCAGCAGGGAAGCAGAGCATTCCTAGGTGGAGGTACTCTGCTGGAAGGAGCTCACTGCAGTACAAGAAGCAGAAAACAAGAGGGAGATGGAGATTATCCCAGATGGAAAAGGATGATGGAGTGAAGGCAAAGGGGTGGACAGCTCCCAAGAGAATTGATGGAGGTACTGTCAGTCTCCCCAGGGACAGCAGGGGTGTTGAAATCCCTCAGGAGGTTATTCCCACATCTTACTTTACCTCTGCCTTTTGTGCCTCAAGGGCTGAGGGTGCTGTGCTGTTTTCCAGCCAGGAACTGTACAGCTCTCCTGTGGAAAGGCAGAGGGCAGGGATCCTGCTCCAGGACACACAAACCCCTCTCCACCTGTGGCCCTGCTGCAGCCCTGGGAAGCCTCTCTGCTCATCTGTGCAAGGGCAGCAGCACTCCACAGAGCGCTCTGACTGCAGCAGGTGACAAGTGTGGCACAAGGGCTGGCTCTTGTCACCAATAAAGGTTCCTGAGGTCCCCACGCTGCAGCTCGTCAGCTGCTGCCTCCTAATTGAGCCTCTCCAGGAGGCTCCTCAGCACAGCAGGCACTGCAATTGCTCACCTGGTGAAGACAGCAGCACTGATGAAGGTGGGTCAGAGCCCTCACACTGCTCCTGGAGCTCAGGATGCCTCACCTGGACTCCCTACAGAGTCACAACCATTTGGTTTATTTTAACACCACATTATGGCTCCTACAATACTGCAGGAAATCTTCCCTAGACGAGCTTCCTGGAGCAGTGGGAATGAATCCCTCACCTCTCACAGGCTCTGCAGGTTTTTCCTTTTCCACAAGTGCTGCCAGTGCCCTCTGAGAGCAGGAGGTGCAGCAGTTCAGGAGGTCCCTCAGGCCAGATTCCCTCTGAGGCTGTCACAAAGCACCTTCAGCTGAGCTTCCCTCCCTCTGGAGTTGTGTGCTGGGACAGCCAAAGTCTGTGGGAACCTCACTGTGGCATTCACACTCTCTGAACAGAGAGACAGAATTCTTTCTCCCAGGATTTTTCCTGGGGAAGGCAGTGAGAAAGCTCAGAGAGAGAAGAGAAAACAATTCTTATCTCTACTTGCTGCTCCTGTTGTTTGGCACATGTGGAATGTGTTATGGGGACTGTTTACCAAAGAAGGGATTTGTTAATTGGACTCTGGTGATGGGTGTTTGGATTGATTGACCAGTTAGGTCAAAGCTGAGTGGTGAATGTCTCTAAGGGGTCACGGGTTGTTCTTTAGCATAGAGTTTAGTATTAGTAAGGTATGTAATGTAATATAGTACAGCCTAATAAAGCAATTGTTCAGCCAGGAGTCCAGGTGGTTCCCATATGGCACGTGCCAAATTACCTAAATAATGTACCAGCCATGCCTGTCAATAATGGTGTGGTGAGGTGGGAGCTGGAATTCCATCCCTCCAGGTGGCCATTCCATAAGGGAGAGAAAGGCACACGCTCTCTGTACTGCTGTGTGTTGAAGAGCATTTACACTGTTAAACCCAGCTTTAGAACAGCACCTCAATATTTCTATCATGGTCTTGGTGGGACTCTGGAGTCCAAATGGGAGCTCTGGGAGATGGCAAAGGTGGGAGATGGAACAAAAAATAGCAATTCCATGTCTAATACTGCTCTGTCACTGGTGTAAAGCAGCTTGCACAAAGCAACAGGTCAGTGTGCAGCAATAAGAAACCAATTCCCTAACAGCTCCCAAGACATCCAACCAGGCACCTCCCATGCTTCCCCTGAGCCAGAACCTCCCTGAGGACACAAATCCACCTGAGGCCTAACCACTCCCAAAGGCAGGAAGAGGAGGCTGCTTGCATCATGCTTCTATGGCTCTTTTAGGAGCTTTCCAGCTCTGTCCATCTCCTGGTGCCTCAAGGACCTGGGAAAATATGGAAGAGACAAAAATTAGCATCCTAATACCAACCATAAATGTGTCCACAGGATTGGTATGGAGGCAATCAGTGATGATGCCCAGGTAAAGCTCAGTATTTGCAGTGGCAGGAATTTTTTGGCAACCCTGATCAGGATGTGTAACTTCTTCAGCAGGAGTGCTGTAATTCCTGCCACTGTTTCCCAACATTACAGCAAATACAGGGCTGTTGTAGCCTAACATGTGTCAGGGATCAACTTCATAGCCAGGAAAAAGTGGGATAGGGAATCTAAACTTCCTGGTGCTGCCACCTCTGACCTATGGGTAAGTCTACTGGGAAGACAGAGGAACACAAGGACTGGTAGGATACCATCCAGGGGGTTGGGGTTTGGAGGAATGGGATGGAAAACAACCTTTGGAATGCAGAGATTGCCTTTTGCACAACTGTACCCTCACACCTCTTGCTGGGTTAGTTTTTAGTTTCAGCTTTTAATTGATCCAGCAGATGTTGCAGGTGGGGTTTGTGGTGCTTCTTCCCCCTTAACCCTGCAGCCTCCCAAAGGGAGTGCAGCTGGCAGCCCCAACACACCTCCTTAAAGAATGGGCAGTGCTGCTTCTTTAAACTGATGGAAATTTGAAAATTTTCCATTAAAATCTGGGTGGTTTTCCCCACATCAAAATGTTCACATTTTCCTTATGTGATGTTTTCAGTCATAAGCAACTGTGAGCAAAGAACAGATGAAGTCAAGGAAGGTCTGCTGGGCTGGGGAAGATCTCATGAGCTCCAGGTCCACATGGCCACTCAGAGTTCTGTGGGGACATTAAATATGAGCTGACACCTCCTACAGAATGAGCCAGGATTTTACTACAGTAAATGACACCTGGAAATACTCCTGGAAGGACATGGACAACCTCAGGGTCCATCACTGTGGCCAAATACTCTGACTTGAAAAAGGGGGAGCTTCCTCCCTCTTCTTCCTGCTTCTGCTCTAGGGGGAAAAGGGTCATCTCTGGAAACAGCCACCCTGAGAGAGCCAGACCTGAAAAACAAGGAGAAGTAAAAGGTAAAACCATTGGGAAACACACATTCCTCACCAAACTGACACTGCAGGGGGAAGTCACAATGCAGAGCAGACTTGGGAACACTTCCCAGGAATCTCTGTGCAGCACAACCCTTCCATCCATGAAATAGGAATAATGATACTGCTCCCACAGCTATAAGACACAAAAAGAGCAAAGGGAATAATTGTAAATTTGGAGAAAATGAGGCATTTAGTGTCCAGAGTCAGTCCCATGTGTTGGCAAAGTCCATAAATCCCCAAAAGACTGAAGGTGTGACAATATCAAAAGGTTGCTGAGAAATCAGCCGTTCCTGTGCTTCAAGGTTCATCCTCAAGAGATTGCTTTCCCTGGCTGCAGAGACAATATTTCATGGAGTGGGGATACCTGGAGTCAGTCCTCTTGGGACTTGGAATGAGAAAAAAAAGAATCATGTTCAGTGCACTGAAGCATTTCATAACTGAGCTTTGGAGAAAGTCAATCCCAACTATTTTAGTCAGGGCCAGGAGAATTTGAGGTGCACGTGAGTGGTCCAGGCCAGCTGTGCCACGCCCAGAGGTGACCTTTGTTGGTGTTAATGACTCCAAAAACCTCACTAAAGCAAATTAAAGACCATGTAGATTTTGAAGAGCATTCTGATTTTAAACTGAATTACTCCAAGTTGAGGGCAGTGACAGCAATGCTCATTCTCTCTACAGACAAAAAAAGTTAAATCTGTGGGATGATACTAAAATCATTTGTCTTGCACTGATCATTTAGAAGCAGAAACCACCCCTTTGGCTGCCAAATATTTCCTGGGAAGATCAGGAAATCCTGATCTGTTTCCTTAGCAAACCACTCTCTACATCTAACTTTGGTGACAAACAACAAGCACTGGGGCTGTTCAGTCTGGAGAGAAGGTGTGGAGACCTCACAGCACCTTCCCGAATCTGAGGGGGCTAGGAGGAATCTGGAGAGGGATTTTTCATTAGGAACTGGAGTCACAGGACAAGGAGGGATAGATCAAACTGAAAGAGGGGAAATTTGGGTCGCAGAGACACAAGAAATTGTTCCCTGTGAGGGTGGGCAGGCCCTGGCACAGGGTGCCCAGAGCAGCTGTGGCTGCCCCTGGATCCCTGGCAGTGCCCAAGGCCAGGTTGGACAGGGCTTGGAGCAACCTGGGATAGTGGAAGGTGTCCCTGCCCATGGCAGGGAGTGGGACTGGATGGGCTTTAAGGTCCCCCCCAACCCAAACCATTCTGTGATCCTCTAACCTTCTATTATTTGAGCAACCCACCCTCATGATTACAAATAGAAGTCTCTCTCCTGAGCCCTCCACCCCTTTTTTCACCTTCTGAGGAGCTCTGCCCGCTGCCTGGGTGAAAACCATCTCCAGGGAATAGTTCCCTCACACCAGCAAGGAACCCAGGCATGGTCAGAAGGGAGGATCCACAGCACCAAACCCAAAGCCTCAAAGAGCAGCACAATTTTGCTCTTTACTGGTGCAGCTCCAGGAGGATCCAGACAAACCACAGGCAAGCCCAGAATAATTTTATCCTGATATGCCTGTCTAAACCACAGATAGCTCTTCAGGAGGGTTCTCCCTCACTTGTTAATTTAACGCTTGATATATAGGAAAAATTAGAATTAAAATGTGCCCGGCTGCTTCCTTCACTCCTGATTCCATTTAGAAATATCTCACATCTCACCACAAAAATGAACTTAACTGCTTGGAGTCGTTTCAGAGCCTGTATTTTATTTTTAGACAAGTCTGTGTGATTTAGGACCCTAAACTCCAGTGAAGTTTGCACAGATCTGATCACCACATTTAAATCCCAGCCCTGGCATGGGGGGAGAGACAGGTCTCTGCTGTTTGGATCAAGGAGTGGCTTGGGGTGGAAGGGAGCTTAAGGACCATCTCACTCCACCCCCTGCCATGGGCAGGGACACCTTCCACTATCCCAGTTTGCTCCAAGCCCTGTCCCACCTGGCCTGGAACACTTCCTGGGATCCAGGGGCAGCCACAGCTTCTCTGGACAAGCTCTTGAAAGACCACGAGGATGTGGACTTGTGCAAGACCATCAGCCAGGCAGGGCTGAATCCCAGAGGACAAAGAGCTAGAGTCAGGTTTAACAGGTGACTTTCTCAAGACTTTAGGCAGGGTAGGCAGCTCCCAAAGCCTGCTGCTCCTCCAGCCACAGGGACAGCAAGGCCAGGAAAGCAGATCCTTGCCGCGCCTTTCTCCCGCTTCTCCAAGGCTCTCCAAGCAGCAGCTGCATGCACATGATGCCATGGAGAAGATGCCTGAAGAGGCAGAGGCAGCTCTGAGTTCCACTGCATACTTCTGCAAGAGGAGAAGGTAAGGACTACACTGGACCCTCATTAATCCCAGGAGATGGAGACCATGGGACCACGGGAGCTGGTGGGAGCTCCCACGTCTGCGCCGCGCCGGTGACGCCCGGGAGCCTGGATCCTTCACGGGCACTTCTGGGATTTCTTATTAAAAACTGAATTATTGGGCTGGGCACAAAACAAAAGAAACATGAGGCTTAAAGCATTATGCAAGAGCCCCAGAAGTGGCCACGGGTCAACAGAGAAGAGAATTCCAGGATACTTATGTCCCTCTCCACCGCTTTGTTTTTCCCGTGGCCCGCAAAACGAATGGAGATGTTTCAGCTTGGAGAGCCCAGAGTGGAGATGGAGGGTGAGGAACAAAATCCATCCCTTTTGAAATCCACAGAGTTAAGCATTAGTGAGAAAATGTGTTCTCTGCACTCATCAGGAGGGGAAAGACATCAGGAAGAAGGGAAAAAAAAGAGGGGAAGAGACAATGAGAAAATTCTGGTTTTAATCCCGATGAGCCAAGTGCAGAGGATGGAGCCTAAACAGATTTTCTGACCCAAACACAGGGTAAACTGTGAGGTTTGGCTGCTTGTCCAGGAAAGCTTTGCAGAAAGCTGTCACCCAGTGCCTCCAAATAAAGCACAGAGATCATGGGAAAGGCAATACCCTGGGAGATGTGTGGAAGGACAATGATGGGAGACAGTGGGGGACCACTTTGTTGTCAAAACTTTGCATTTCAAAAAGGAAGGACTGGCAACAAATCTAGGTTGGGAAGACAAAAAATAAAACAGATATGTAAGATATGTAAATATCTGGGTCAACCAGGTGATTAATTGATCAATTGATCAAGTGTTTGATCAATAAAAGAGAGAGGACTGTGCCAAGGACTGGAACGAGGAAGGGGATAAAAGGGAGGGATAAAGGCTGTGAGAAACCTCTTTAAGGAATGCTCAAATCATCTACAATGCCTCTTCTCCAATAAACAGCAACACATTTAAATCTTGCAGCATTCCCTAATTATTCTGGAGATGGGCCTGGAGTGCTGCTTGCCCTGGGCAGTATGAACTTATCCATGAAATGCCCATTTTTAGGAGCACAGAAAGTTTTCTGTATTTATGAGGCACACACCCATTTATTGGGGCTAGTGTGTGCCCTGAACAGGAGGAGAGCTGCTACAGCTACATGAATTTATCGATGTTGATTTCAGTCTGACCAAGTATTTCCTTCCCTGGAAAGGTAAATGATCTATGGATGCCATCCAAGCACCCTGGGAGCTGGGCAGGGTGGGACATTAATATCCAAGAAATGAGGATCAGGTCTCGGTGCTGGTGCTGCTGCAGGGAACTGGAGGCTCCCCAGGCTGCCACAGCAGGGATGGACTCGGCTGCAAAGAGCCGCATCCTGAGATACGGGGAAGGGGAAGGAAGTTTTCCAGAAGGAAATCTAAGCTGGTGCCAGAGACAGCACCAAGTGATCATCACGAGGGTGAGAAACTAATGATCAATCCAAAATCTGCACTTGTTTCCTTGCTTGAGCACAAAGTGAGGCCAGGCAGTTAAACTCCACTGGTCTCTCTGCACAGAACCGAATTCAATTCATCGCAAACGCAACACCCGAACAGAAATTCCCACATTTGCCTGGCTCCAAGTCCAAACTGCAAAAACCTCAAAGCACCAGTGTTTGCCCAAGGGCTGCTGGCAGGGTACCCTGAGTGTTATCCATGAGGGGATGCATTCCTGGGCCTGGTGACCGGCTCTTCCTCAGTTCCCACTCCCATCTCTCCCAAAAGACCTGGAGAATTGGGATTCCCAGCACCAGGGAACCTCCCGCCTCACACCAGACCAGGCTCACAGACATCAAGCTCCAAAGTAAAGCAAGACAATTTGCAATAAAAAAGCCCCAATATTTGTGAATACATCTGTCCCTCATGCACAGCAGCAGTTAATCAGAGAGTCAGGGAATCACAGAATGGCTTGGGCTGGAAGGGACTGTAAAGGTCTCATTCCAAGCCCCTGCCATGGCAGGGACACACCCCAGTTAAAAAAATAAACTCTCAAAAGGATCTGACACTTCAGGAGTTAAAGACAACAAAAAGTCCAACCTGCCCATGGCCAGCACAGCATTTCCAACACGCTCCTCTTGCAAAATTAGCACGACCTCAGCTTCCTCAGCTTTCTTACAGCTCAAAGAAACTCGACAGTTTCAAGGAGAATTAGAAGTTTTTCAGCCAGGGCATCTCTCATTCTTCTTTTTTCCTTCTTTCTTTCTCTGCTCTGTCACAGCATCCAAGAGATTTTCCTGGTGGGGATGCAGAAAGTGTGTTATCGTTCCTGGGTGAGGAGGAGAAGCAAACAGGAACCTGTGTTACACTCCAAGACAGGGCTGATTAATTTGCAGTTAACATCCACTCGCTTCATTATCCCTTCATCGGAGCCTGACAAATGTGCAAACAACAATGAAAAATAGAAATTAATAGGAGTATTAGCACTGCATACAACCTGCTATAGATTTAATCCCCACAACAGAACATATGGATGTGTTACACCTTCTTTCTCTGTAATGACCTCATACCCACCCTCCTGTCCTTGGGCATAAATCTATTTAAATTTAAAGAGATCTATTTATATACACACGTATGTGTGTGTGTGTTTGTCTATCCATATGCATGGGTACACGTGGAGGGGAAGGTTTGCTCATCACTTAGCAGTTGAGGCTGGGAAAAGCCTCAACTTGGACTAAACTAAAGCACCTGGACAATTTGACCTTCTGTTCCCAAAGCCTCAGCAAGGGAAGGGCTCCACACTGAAGGAGGACAATCAGCACAGGCCAGTGATGCCGTTAAGCACGCAGCCATAGTCCTGTCCCCAGAGGAGAAGGCATCAGGGCATTCTTCTCCTCACTATTCTAATTTTCACCTCCTTTCCATGGTTTTTGATGCTTGGCTGCTGGGCTGGGAAGGTGCTTTTCACCAGGACATCACGGAGGAGAGCTCACGGAGGAGCTGCGTTGGAGCGGGAAGCGGACGTTGTCCCATTTTTCTGTAGGCATCTCCTCTCCTCCAGCCCTGCTGCTATTTGAAGAGGAATGTGTGGGCTGGGAGGCCAAGAGGTGATTAAAAAATTATGTTAAAATATGTTTGTGCCAAACCTCTGTAGTCCCTGCAGTCAGGCAATGTCACCGCAGCGGAGTGGGAATCCACAGTGGGGAGTTGCCCGGGTGTTTTTATATCCTCCAGGAAAACCTGAGGGTCTGCAAGGAAACAGGGAATTTCAATCATTGCTGCTTTTCTCGCTGAAATCCCCTTGAAAGAAATGCTATTGAAAGAGCTCCTCATCTACCCTTCAAGGTGACCTGCAAATGAGGAAAAATGGGTTTGTGGCCTTGTTTTTGGCTGAGTTACGAAGGCCTGGAAAGTTGGCAGGGATTTGAAGCAACACTGGGATTTAATTTTCTTTTTCTCTATTTTTCTACGTGTTTTGTCTTTTTTTTCCTGCTAGAATGTAGTTCTTGTTTTGCCTGGCACTTGTTGGGCAAAGAGAGAATCCATGAAATCCAGCCATGACAGGGCACTCACAATGGCATACCTGAAAGAAGGACACACAGTCACACCAGCTCCTGGTTTGCCTCCAAAGGAGGAGAGGGAACACTTTTGGCTGCAGGAGGGTTATTTCTAGGTAGGAGAGAAAGCATTTGTTTGGGTTCTGTTGGCCTCTATTTAACTCCCTGATCTAAGGAAATCTTGGGTGAAAGTAAGGCTCTGATAAAGATCTAATTCCCTTTCTTCTTTCAGTGCCTGCTGGGGGAATTCCCGTGTAAGTAGGGCTGGAAGGAGTAGGAGGAGAGGGGAAAAACCCTTGTCTATGTCAGGAAAGAAACTGACTCACATTAATAGCTCACAGGGAAGGAAGGAGGCAAACATTAAAATGCCTACACGGAAATTTGGAGAAATTAGAAGCAATTAAACACTCTAAATCAGAGGGCTCTGACCTTGCTAAGGAAAAATACCTGGATGTGGCAGCCAAAAGATAAACCAGGAAAAATACAACTTGGGCAAGCAAGGAGCAGGGTTCAAACCAGAGTGCTGGTTTGTAAAGCTTTGTCAGGGAGGGGGACAGTGGCCCCCAGGGCCACCACCACTGAGCACATCCCTGATGGGTGATACGAGCCCTGAGCTCCTCGCCAACACCAGGGATGGGCATTGCCCCCTGTGCCGCCCCAGTGTCCTCAGACACAGCAGCCCCTCAGCCTCCCCATCCCTGCTGGTCCCCAGTGCCACTGGTGCCACCCCCAGTGCTGGCAGGTGACAAGTGGCAGCCGCGCATCTTCTGTCTCACACACTTCAACGCCAAAAGGACCAAAAATATTTGAGCCACCAGCGACCTGACCCTGCTCTCCTGGGACACCCAAAAGGTTTCACCATTGTCACTGGCAGGGAGGGGCCGAGCTCTGGTGGCACCACCTCTGACCACGCTGGGCAAACAGCAGCAGTGCCACCCTCCGAGAGAGGGGACAACAGGCAGGGCACAGCAAAGACCTCCTGTTGCCTTCAAAATGTTTTTCCCTACACACAGCACCACAACACAGCAGCTGGATCCTCACTTGCCTGGGAATGGAGATCCCTGGTTTTCCAGAGGCCTTTTGGGGTTAGGGAGATTGGACACCAAACCTGCCACCAACTGAGAAATTCGCACTGGGGTAGTCTGTAAGACAAAGTAAAAGAAAAAGTAAAAATACCTGATTTAACTGAATTGCATTTTTATTTTGCATTTTTAATTTTTGCTCTTTGGAGGAGGTGCCCATCATCCCTTTACTCCAGAGGCCCTCAATTACTTCCATGCCAATTTGACAACATTTTTTACAAATCTTAACTTTTCCTGCTGAAAATCAGGAGTCCGGATCCTGGCTTGGAGCTCCAGAAAAGCAGTAACAGCAAAAGGCAGGACTTGGCTGCTCCCAGGATCTCCTACCAGGGGTCTACTCCATCAGGTGGTCCCAGTTCCTCAAACTTTGCCCTCTCCATGCAAAACCTGAGAAATGTGAGGATGCCAAATAACCATGGGAAGAGTTCCTGGGATGGGAGGCTGAGGAAGAAGGGAGCAGAGCCCACTCAGGTGCCCATTTATCCCCTGGACACAGAGATCACTGTGTAGCTCTGTTCATTTCACACAGCCATCGTTTGGGAAAGCCAAAATAAAGTGATTTACTCACCAAGCCTGGCACCAACACCACACAGGAATTCTCTGAGCCCGGTGGAGGAATCAGGAGACAGCGCTAAGGAAAGAGCTGGAGAGCCGCTGAACCCCATTCCCCGTGGGCCAGGAGCTGGGGTGTCATCCAGAATGAGAAAAAAAACAAATTAAGCAGCACCCTGAAAATTGTTCAAATGGGTCATTAGACACAAGTGCAGGACACCAGCCCAGACAGGATGGGACTATGTTGGAATTCCAGCAGGAGTGAGGTTATCAGTCCCTGACAGGTCAGTTGAGCCAGGCTGGGCCTCCTCAAGAACCTTCTCTGTTGAGAACCACAACAGCAGCAAGATCCTCCAAAAAGTGCAAGTCCCAAATCAAAAGTCAAGCCACTATTAAAGGAAAGACATTTACAAGATCTAAAAGTGTGCTCTGCAGAGGTATTAAGATGTTGGAACTAAACCTGCCTTATTCCCGCTAGTGGTTGCATTTTAAGGAAACCTTTTAAAAGGATTATCTTCAGGAACTCTCTTTCAACAGCCTTCCCTTTAAGAGTCCTTCATGGTGATAGCACTATTAATTATGCTATGTGATGTGATTATGTATTTGTTCAGGTCTGGGTAGCAAACACGAGGCAGGGGAACATCTGCAGGTGTTACTTCCAACACGGAACCGGGAACTCCAACCTTTGATGTGCAAGTGTGGGCTCTGTGCAGGGCAGGCACCCACGAGCTCTGCAGTGCCACCAGCCTGTTTGACCTGGGGGGCATTGCCTGGTGCCTGTATTTACACAGGGAGTTTTGGGAAAGGCTGGTGAGGACCCCCCGAGCACCAGCTTGGAGCTCTTTAACAGCCACCGCCAGGAAAATTCTGTGTGGATCTATATCCGTATCTGGCTGGAGATAAAGACGTATATTTTTATCTGTATATATAGAGGCATTTCCAAATCTGTCTGTCTCTCTATTTACCTGCTTTTAACAAGAAAAAAAGCAACTTCTTACATAGCTCTTGCCACTGCATTTAAAGCAGAAAAAGAAGTTTTTCCACATCCCTCCACTCCCGGCCTCGGCGAAGGTGTCCGGGAAATGACGGATGGTTTGGCAGCCTCTGTCTTTGGGCACAAGGCTCGTCCTCCCTGGAGCCATTCCTGTGAGGAAGGGCCAGCTCATCCTCCCTGGAGCCATTCCTGTGAGGAAGGGCTGTCACACCCAGGGCACAGGGAGAAGGAGGTCAGCCCTGTCCCCACCTCACGCCCGGCGAGGCAGAGCCACAGGAAGAGCTCGGCCAGGTGGGGTTGGTTTGGCACTTGGAGGTGTCAGGGGAGAGGTTTAGGTTTGCTCTCTGGCCACTCTCCTGCAAAGGAATTTGGTTCTCAGCTTCAGGTACCATCCAGAATGCAAACAAATCCAGCCTTGGTGGCCCTCGGGTTTGGGAGGTCAGAGGCTGCCGGGCTGAGCTGTGCCCTCTGCTTTGTGCCAGAGAGCACCAAAATATGGGCACCATGGTGTCCCAGCCCTCCCAAAGGACACGTGCTGACAATTTAGGGAAATATTTTCTATTTAAATCCAGATGTTCTGCTCCAATTCAGTGCTCAGGTATCACATATATCGTGCATATCTGCAGCATACGCAGGCTGGGTGGGTGGTTAAATCTGGAGCCGTGGATATATGAATGCTGTAAATAGCTGTACAATATCTGTGTGTTTTATTTTAGAGGCAGAGAATGAGCTGTTGGTATCACACAAGCACAGGGATGCAGCACATACATGTTGAGCACACAAAACCTGCTCTCTATATATTGTGTATATATATATATAGACACATCTCTAACACTTATACTGCATATATTATTTATAGATATACACAGACATTTTTTTCCCAACTAAGCCATTTTCTTTTTTCACATTGCTAATTTACTCAAAGTCTGGAACACAAAAGAGGAGCTGGGGAGAGGAGGAGAAGGGAAACTTCACTTTACCTACTCCAGCTGAATCTCATATAATTTCTTTTTTTTAAGGAAACTTCATTGTATATTCCAGAAAAGTATATTGGTGGGGTAGGTTTACCAGAGGCAGAGAGAATGTGCAGGGAGTGAGAAAGTGAATTGATGGATGGATGGTTAAATGAATATAAATGAACTGATACCTTTACAGGAAAATAACATTTCTTTTCTTTTTTTTTTATTCTATAGATCAGTGGGTTTTGTATCTGTAATTCTTTCATATCAGCAAAGAGGAAATAAACTCCCATGTAAATCATTTTCCCCCCATCTGGAAGCATATTAAAAGCATGCCTTTTTTTTTTTTTTTTCTTTTAAGCAGAGCCTTTTTTTCCCCCTATTTGCTTATCGGTTCATCCACCATTACATTTTAAATGAAATTGCAAGACCCCCCTCTCCTCCTTTCTCCCCCACCCCCCCGCCTCCCAAATTCCGGGCTGATGTCGGAAAGAGGGAATCAGCCTCTCCCATGCTTTAGAATAACTGACCTAGATTCAATTACAGATAGACCCGGCGGAGAGGATGGCACCTCGCTGCCTTCTCAGGGGTCTCTTAAAAAAAAAAATTTAAAAAAAAAGGTCGGAAAATAGGAAAGTAAAACACCCCAAAAAAGATGAGAAAAAAATGGGGTGCAACAGACAAACAGACGCTTCCCACCGAGCGCGGCGGGCGCCCGAGCATCCCTCGCCCCGCCGGAGCCCAGCAGCGCCCGCACCGACGGCGCGACCCCGCCGCTGTCCCAGCGGCAGCCACGGGGGCTGCTCGCCCTCCCCGGGCGTGTTTTTGGGGGCTCCCCTCGGGAAGAGCAGCTTTTGGGAGGCGGGGGAGCAGCGTGGCTCTGCCCGCAGTTCCCGGGAGGGAGCGAGGGGCCGGCGGGAGCAGCGCGGAGCAGCGCGGCGCTCCCTCCTTCCCTCCCTCCCTCCTTTCTTGCCTTCCCCCGGGAGCCCGCCGGGATCGGGGGGTCCCGTGTGGACGCCCCCCACTCCCGGGGGGCTGCGACCGCACGGGGAGCGAGGAGAAGGGGGGCTCGGGGTCCGCAAGGTTTGTGTCATTTCAAAGTGGGACCGGGGCCGCTCCAGGACGCGCCGCTCGCAAATATAATCTTCATATTCAGTTCAATGGAGTCTCCTTATAATTTACAGCGGAGAGATAAGGCTGGAGGATGCAATGAAAAAAAAATCTGAAGTCATCCTCTCCCCCCCTGTACTGCGCTGCACCTTGGGCAGCGGAGCAGAATCCAGAATCTCAACTTCTCCCGACATATGTTTCCAGCAGATAAGTAAACAATCTGGACGTGAAATGAAAATTTTAATTAATGCAGTAATGCTATTACACCTCAAGTGTGCAAATCCCATTGCCTTGCACTGTGACAATGGGTGGGGAGGAGGAAAGAAAGCAGACAGACAACAAACCACAAGCAAATTCTAATCTGGGTTTTGCTTTTCACTCGGCTCCAATTGTTTTCATAGTTTGTTTCCTTTGAATTAATCTCATCCTTATATTCCAATAATTACCAGCTACTCATCTCTTCCCCTCTTTCTCTCACCCACTCAAAGAGCCGGCTCCCGCTCCCTCGCTCTCCTCTTTTAAATTGTGATCAACCTGGATTTAATTTCGGGGCTTTTAGGCATACACATGTTGCCTTGTTGCAGCGTGGACCTGCACAGACCCTGCACGTTATTTCTTGTTTAGCTTTCCGAACGAGGAGCGTTCAGGAATAATGAAGTATTTTGCCCTAATAAAAAAGGGAAGGAAAAAAAGAGAAAGGAATAATAATAATAATAAAGGCTGCCTTGTCCCTTTGATGTTGGTATAAAACACCCCAACTGGAATAGAGGCGTGTAAAGGGAGAAAAGAGAGACGAGGAGGTAAAATTAAGGACCGAAAGAGAAAAATAATAATAATAATAAAAAGGCTAAATTACAGACACATCAAAAGCCCCGAGGCTTCCTCGCTGCGGAGCGCGGCGCAGCACGGGGAGCTCAGCCCGCGTCCCCCGGCGGCACCGGGCTCCTGCAGCCCCCCGAGGGGACAGCGAGCAGCCGGGCCCGGGCTGTCCTACCTCCAAATTCTGCATTATGGCCATTCGGAACGATTTGGTGATATATTTAGGGAGAGGCAGTGAGGATGCTGCGGCGGGGGGACCGTGGTGCGCTGCCCTGCCCGCCGGAGCCGCTGCCACCCGCAGCCCCGCCGGGGTCCCCGGGCCGGGCCGGGCCGGGGCCGCTGCGGGAGGAGGAGGAGGAGGAGGGAGGAGGTGGAGGACGTGTTTCTGATCACCGCTTACTTTTAAACACTACAATCAAGGAATGTAGCCAGGAGGTCGGGCCTGGAATAAAACCGTAAAATCAGAATTGCAATCTTTTTGATGTTTCAAAGTCTCTTTGAATGCCTTTGATACACTCAATAGCAAATTTACTGGGCTATTATCACTAATAAGCAGAAATAAGTAATATCTCTCAGAGACTTCTATGGGCTTAATGTGTCCTTTAAAATAAAGTTTTTTAACATCACTTAATTCCCCTTCTGTCTTTGTCTCTCCTGCAGCAGAGCTCCCAGGCGATCGCACAGCTACACCTGGGCGCCAGCGAGGGCTCTGCCGGTGCCCTCGACCTCCCGAGATCTTTTCTCCCCCTCGATTATTTGTTGTTTTGCTTAAAGCAAGGCCAGAGTTGATAATTTTCAGTGTCTAGGTGGTCCTGCAGCAGCACGGAGAGGAGAGGAGAGGAGAGGAGAGGAGAGGAGAGGAGAGGAGAGGAGAGGAGAGGAGAGGAGAGGAGAGGAGAGGAGAGGAGAGGAGAGGAGAGGAGAGGAGAATTGTAAAAATGAAGGAGAAGAGAAGAGAAGAGAAGAGAAGAGAAGAGAAGAGAAGAGAAGAGAAGAGAAGAGAAGAGAAGAGAAGAGAAGAGAAAAGAAAAGAAAAGAAAAGAAAAGAAAAGAAAAGAAAAGAAAAGAAAAGAAAAGAAAAGAAAAGAAAAGAAAAGAAAAAAACTGTGGCGAGGGGAGCTGCGGGAGGGGTGGCTCGGGCCCGAGGCCGCCGTGCTCCGCTCCCCGCTCGGCTCCGCGCTGCCTGCGCGGGTTCCGCGGGTGCGGGCGAGGCTCCGCGGCGCAGCCCAGCCCGGGACAGCGCCCGGCCGCGCACCCAAGGCGTGGTGCGCATAACCCCTCGGCCTTTGTTTAATGATTTTATTGAAAGAAGGAGACAGTTGTGGGGAAACAGGTTTGACAAGGAGCTGCATTTCCCCCTCGAGGGAATAGCTTTTTTTCACCTCTCTCTCTCTCTCTCCCCCCCTTCTTTCTTTCTGTTTTTGGTTTCCCTTTGACATCAAAGTCAGTAATCGGTTCATTGCAGTGTCAAGATCATTATTTAATTTATTTATCTCCGCGAGTTAAATAGCTACACACCTGCAACCGGGCGGGAGGGTTGGAGGGATTACACGGCGCAGGGAACGGGAACGAAACGCGGCGAGCAGAGGCTGCGGAGGGGCGAGCGGGGTGGGAGGGGGACAGCGAGGCAGCGAGGAAAAGAGAATGAGAAGCAGCAAGAGAAGGAGAGTAAAGAGAGAGGGAAATAGGAAAAGAGAAAGAGAGAGGGAGAAAGAGAAGGAGAACGGAAGGAAAGAAGGGGAAAATGTGAGATGGAGAGAGAAGGAGATAGAATTAATAAATAAATATAAGAAAAGAAGATTAAAAGGAAAGCAGGATGGAAGGAAGGAAGGAAAGGGGGGGAAGGAGTGAAAGGGGAAAGAAAGGGGGAAAGAAGAAAGAAGCGAAAGAAGGAAAGTAGGGAGGAAAGATCCCCGCCAAAGTTTGCAGCCCTGTCTCTCCGCGCTCCCCAGCGAGCCCCGGTGTTTCCCCGAGGCCGCGGCCCCTCCGAGCCCGTTCTCCCCGAGGGTGTCCGGGCTCAGGGGTGCGGGGGGTCCCCCAAAGCTCAGCCGCGATGGGGAGCGGGGCACGGGCGCGGGGCCCCCGCTTTGCCCCACGGCCGGCGTGGCCCGGGCGGGCCGGGGCCGGCGCTCCCCCCGCCCGGCTCAGCCTCCGACCATTGTCAGCCTAATGCGGGTGGATGTCGGAGGACACTGAGCTATCGGTGTTATCAGCCGGGCTGACAGCGCCTGTCAGCTGGGGTTACATCAGCGCCCGCCGCCGCCGCGCCGCCCCACGCCGGCCGCATCCAGCCCCGCGTGTCCCAGCGGATCGTCCCGCGGCTCCCAGGCCCTCCCCAAGCCAGCTCCTTTAATTGTCCTCATTTGTAAGAGCCGTTTTGTCATGCTAAACAAGGCTGGAGCAGCCATTCTAACCTCTCCTTTCAGCCCTTTTCTCCTCTCCCCTTTTGTTTACCTTCGCCTGATCTCTCATTTATTTATCTATCTATTCTTCCCCCGCTTACCCTCCCATTCAAGCCCCATGTATGTTAATTGTGTTACGCCGTTTAATTCTAACATCGGTCTCCAAAGAGCACTTAATGAGCAAAGCACATCCAAACACGCGGCGCTCCGGCTATTCAGTCCCTCCAGACGGATCCTGTGCCTCTTCCCCCTTCCCCTCGTCTCCGCCAAGGGCAGAGCACCCCAAACACCGCTAATTGATCCGCACAAATTCCAAACCACCGCCAACACTCCCCTCCCCGCTCCAAATCTTCCCTCGCACCGCTAAAACTCCAACGCCGCCGAGGCAACTTGGGAAAAGCCAAATTCCCCGACGGGACGGGGGCGGGCCGGGGCCGGGGCCAGCATCCCCCCGCAGCCCCCCGGCTCCGCTCCGCTCCGTCCCGTCTCTCCGCAAGCTTTCTCCGCCCGCAGCCGCGTTCCCCCGACGGGCTCCGAGCGGAGCCCGACCCGGCACGGCACGGCACGGCTCCGGAGCCGCGGGGAGAGCCGGGGGCTGCGGGCGGGGGTCGCTCCCGTCCCCGGTGTGGGACGCGGGGCTGCGTCCCCGCACTCACAGCACGCACTTGCCTCGTTTGATGACAGATTGTCTTTATTCAAAACGTCTTTGTTCAACAAATGAAAAGGTTTAACGAGGTAAAATCCTGCCGGATACATCTTAGTTTCTGTTTCTTCTTGCCCAAGACATTGTGAAAACATTTTTAAATTGCCATCGGTTTTTTATTCTGTTTTTCGTTATTAGTAGTAGTAGTATTAATTTTTTTACAATTCTACTGCCTGACTTCATACCTGACGCTCTGTCTAAAGTAAACTTAGATCTAGTCTCACTGGATCACACAAATTTAAGGACTATCTGTTTTAAATTAAGCAAACACTATCATAGGTTTTAAATATAAATGTTTCTCCCCGTCTTTTTTTTTCTTTTTTTTTTTCTTTTTTAACTTTGAAGAGCCTTTTTTTTTCTGACATGAAAAGCAATTTTACCTAGTAGTACGTGGTGGCAAAATATATATATATTTATATATAACACAGCTGATCTCGTTTTTCAATGTGCAAAAGGAAAAACAACGAGGAAAAAAAAATAAAATCAGAGTAAGACCGGGACTTCCCAAAGTCAAGTCCAAGTGACATGAGACCCTGGAGAACTCATAGACATTAAGAGAATAAATAAAAATCGAAACCGCCTCTCTCTTTTCCTTTTTTTTTTTTTTTTTTTTTTGTCTTTTTCTCTTTTCCTCCCCGCTTTGTCCCGAAAGGGCAGTTCAAGGTTCGCTTTTCTTTTCTGTTTTTAAACACATTTACAACTCTTACAAGTGCCGGGCTCCTATCTGCCCCCGCGATTGCAGATCCCCCCCGAGCCCGGGGCCAGCTCTCGTGGCGAGCTTTTAGGCGAGAGCATCTCCGAGGCAGCGTCCGCGTCTGTCCCGGCCCGGCGGCGGGCGGCAGAGTCCTGGTTCGGGTGGCCTTTTTTTGCTCCTGCAGCTTTTATGTACATGCACACACGGAGGAATCCCAGTTCCAGCTGCCGGCCGGGGCGGGGGGCACACGCACGCACACACACACGCGCCTGTGGGGGTGCGGGTGGGTCGGTGGGTGGGTGTTACATGGCAGTCGCGTGTGCTGAAGAATAGGGGTCTATCCCAGTCTTGGTCATGCCTGGGAATAATATGTAGGCAACTGGAGGTTGCAAACTGGAAGCCGACCAAGCGGTACAGTTACATGGCACGACATAGCCCGGGTTAGTTGGCGAGGGGTGAGTGTGGGTGTGTTGGCTCGGGCAGCTCAAGCTGCCGAACGCCCCGTTCTGGTATCCCAAGGTGGAGGCGTAGGGCAGGGTGCTGGTGGCTAAGGTGTGAGGAACCTCAGTCATCTTCTGAATGGCGCTGGAGCTGAACTGGCTGGGGTCAAGTAAGGAGTAAGGTGCTGAGGTGGGGGGCAGGAAAGCCCTGGCCTTCTCCGGGGAGCTCAGCAGCGAGTCAGTGGCCCCCACGGGAAGCCCGGCGGCCTTTAAGGGATCTGTTTCCCCGAGGTAAGGCAAAGGGAAGACATACCTGTCCTTTTTCAGCAGGTTCTTGGGCTTGCGCCGGGGCCGGTACTTGTAGTCGGGATGCTCCTTCATGTGCTGCGCCCGCAGCCGCTTGGCCTCGTCGATGTACGGGCGCTTCTCCGCCTCGGAGAGCAACTTCCACTCCGCGCCCAGCCGCTTGCTAATCTCCGAGTTGTGCATTTTGGGGTTCTCCTGGGCCATCTTGCGCCGTTGGCCGCGGGACCACACCATGAAGGCGTTCATGGGGCGCTTGATGTGGTCGCTGGGCTTGGACATGCTTCGGCCGGGCGGCTCTGCGGGCGGGCGGGCGGCTCTGCGGGGCGCGGCGCGGCGGCTGCGGGCGCCGGACGGCGGCGGCACGACGAGGAAGAGGAGGAGGAGGAGGAGGAGGAGGAACGGCGGGAGAAGGCCGGAGGAGCCGGAGGAGCGGCAGGAGCGGGCTCAGCTGATCATCACAGGTCCTCCGCCAAGGCCGTCCCCGGCGGGAGCCGTGCCGGGGCGGGGCGCGGAGCAGCGCGGAGCGGGGCGCGGAGCGGAGGCCCGCGGGGCCCGGCGGGCACTAGGCGGGCGGGGAGCCGCCGGGCGCAGCACCGGGCCGGCGGTGGGGACGCGGGGCGGTGCGGGGCAGTTCAAAGGCGCGGGGCTGCGGCGGGCAGGCTGACATAGCGGCAGGGCGGTCACAGTGCGGCCGGGCGCCCAATCAGCGCGGAGGGGGCCCGCTTAAAAAGAGAGGGAGAGAGGAAGGGCGAGAGGAAGAGGAGGGGAGGGGACAGAGGAGGGAGGAGGAGGAGGAAGGAAGGAGGGGACAGAAGGAACCCCCCCCCCCCGCACCCCCCCCGCCTTCTAACACGCGGATTAAAAGGAAAGCTTTTGTGAGTTGCTGCGCTAATAGCAGCTGTGGAGGAAGGGGGAAGGAGAAGGGGGTCGTCCCCATCTTCCTCATCCTCCCCCATCCCTGGGATGCGCGGAGCGGGGCCGGTCCCGGCGCCCTCCAGGCTCCGCCGCCGCCGCCGTCGGGGCTGCGAGCGCTGCGCTCCGCCGTGCGCCCGCCGCTGTCCGCTTCCCCCGCCGCTGCCCCCGCCTTCCCCGCGCTCCCGGCCGCTCTCTCGCTCCCCCAGCCCCCGCCTTCCCCGCTCCGCAGCCCCGCTTAACCCCGGGAGCCGGCCCGCGTCCCGGCTTGCTTTGAATAATTGCCTGCCTCCCGCGAAACGCCCGTGGGGAAAATATTTATTAAATGGAAACAATTGTCCCGGCTCCCGGGGGGACCGCGTTTGTTCCGGGCTTATTGGTTTTTAGCACCTGCTTTGGTTAACAAACCTGCACCGAAAAAGCCCCCCCGGGCCGCCCCCTGCCCCCGCCCGCCCGCGTCCGACAGCGAGCGGGGACAGAAACGAGATGTCGGGGGGGGCTCCCGGCACGGGCGGGGGGCGCCCGGCCCGGCCCCTCCGGGGTCCCCCCGCTCCTCTCCGCCCGAAACTTCGCCTCCTGCCCGAGGGGAGCCGCCGCCGCGGCCGCTCCGTGCCGGGCCGCCGCTCCCGGGGGGCTCCCGGCTCCCCCACCCCGTCCAAATAATATTATTAATAATAATAATAGAATAAACCCCCTTCGCCCTTATTTCTTCCTTCTTCGAAATAAATGACTTTCATTTCCCGGCAGAGCCCTGTGCGTGCGGAGCCGGGGAGGAGGAGAAGGAAGATGAGGAGGAAGAAGAAGAAAGGGGCCAAGGATGTGGAGTCCGCTCACCTGGACGGGGCCGGCAGCGCCCGAAGCTTTGGCTCTGCTGCCGCCGGCTCCGTCCCAGAGGCTTTTTTCGTTGCGCCCAGAAATGCGCCGCGAATTTCCCAGCCCGCACCAGGACCCCCTTGCCCCGGGCGGGATCCTCCCGCTACGGCACCGCTTCTTCCCCAGGGAAATTTGTCCCCATCCCAGGGTGGGATCCCCCGAGCTCCTCCCCACCCTCAGCATCGCCGATGTTCGTAGGGGACCCGCAAACAATAAAAGGTGGGTGCAGGCGGCCCCTTCCTGCAGCTGTCCCCACAGGGTCACCTGCGACGGGGCCCGTTCTCGGGGACCTCCGTGACACGGCGGGACGGTCGCCACGGGCAGGGACCGGGGTCCCCGAGCGCTGCTCGTCCCGACAGGCACCCGCGGGCTCGGCCGTGGCCGTGCTAGGGCTGACACGCGTGGAAACTTCTTTTTTACCCCACTTTTTCCGTGGAAACAGAGCTATCGGCAGCCGCAGCTGCCGCGCTCAGCATCCGCGGGGGAAAGCGCCTGGAGCCGCTGCCCCTTCCTCAGCACCGCGTGCCTTCCCCTCCGACGGTAAAAACACAAAACTCCCTTGGCTTTTATTGTTTCTTTTCAAATTCTTCGAAGGAGGGGGAGAAATTGTATCACTCGTCATCCTTCGGCAAGATTAAACGAGAGGAGCCGGGCGTCGTTGTCAAAAATCCGGGTAGCGAATGGTTCGGGAGGGAGCTATGGCTCGCAGGCTCTGCCTGCTCCCGAAAAGTCTTTCCAATCAGTTAATGCTGCTTCGCAATATTAATGATAAAAAATCGGCAGCCCGGCTGTCATTGGCTGCTGCCTCGCCGTGCTGCAGCACACACGCTCCAGCAGCTCGGGGCATTTCGGGCTCCGGTTTGTTCATTTACATCCCTTAAGTGCCCTCGCTTTAAAAAAAAAAAAAAATAGGAAAAGAAAGATTTCCTTCGAGATTCCAACGCTTCCATCCTTAAATACTTAAATACGTCCATTTCCCCCCTAAATCCTTTGTCCTGGAAGGGTATCTATTGCGGTTGTACAGCCCCCCGGGGTTGGATTTGATAAACTTTCTACCTTTTTTGGGGTTTTGGGCTTTTTTTTTTTCCTTTGGGGAGGGCAGCAATTTGCAGGGCGGTGACTGAAATAAATTTCTCCTCACCAGCTTGTTTAGACACCAAAACTAATGGTGCGATTATTATTCCTGAATGATATCATGGTAATGCAGAGAGATAAGAATGGCCTGATAGGGAAACATTAAAATTATATTCTTGGAGATAGTTCATTTGGAGGAACTTTAAATTAGATGAGATCATGTAGCCCGAGATCCAGTATCAGCATAAATAGAGCTGTATTTCTGCCTTCAGCCTCCTCTTCCTCCTCCCGGGAATCACGGTCGGGCTTGCAACTGCCAAAAGTGAGAGGTGAAGAGCACCTAGAATTTGAAAATACCCCCGATCCAAACTTTATTTAGGAAATAATGGATCTTTAAATAACTTTATTATTTTTGTGCTTCAGGCACCAGAAAAGGGAGGGGATTTTAAATTGATTTTTAATTGGAGGAAGCGCGTTTTGGAAAGACTTCCAGGTTTCTGGGGCTTTTCAGAGGCACTAAGGATGCAGGTCCTGCTTGCTGCTCTGTGGGACCTGGTGAGATCCCCACCACCAGGAATGCTTTTTCCAAATACCCGGAATTAGCACAGTGCACAGGCATTGCCAGGGATGATTTTATTCCTGCTTTTCCCCTCATATTTGGTTATTTTACATGCAAGTGCACACATACATTTCATTATGCGTGTGCCACATATTAAAAAAGACCCTTTTAATCACATGCCATCAAATAATATTTTCTGGGAGAGATATATGGAAAATATATGCACAGAGCAGCTCATCTGGGCAGCAGCACTGATGTGTTCACAGATACTGTGCAGAACAGACTGGATACTTACAGGTTATTCTTTCTGCATCTTTACAGTGTTTCTTGCTCAATTTCTTCCCCCCAACCCTGAAAAAGGCATTTATTCAACTCCAGCCATGGACAGTTACAGGGATGCAGCCTCCTGCATGGAGAGATTTAATGGAGCAGGTCACTGCCCTGTGCAGCCCCGACAGAAGAGGGGAGCAGTGATGGATGTGGCAGATTGGATCATCCCACGAGCTGCTTGCTCACACTACCCAACAAGAGATGCTCCCTGGCAAGGCACCACCTTCCTGGAGAATAACTTGCTTCAAAACTAAAGATTCCCCCCAGGTTAGGACCTGAGGCAGAAGTTTACAGCCCTTTCCAAACTTAATTTTTGTTCTGCACGTTTTACCCGTGTGTGATTCCCATCCCACCCTTTCCTTTAGCACAGTGCTCTGTGTGTTTAGCTCCCGTTCCTCACAGGTGATCTGTCCACTGTGCAGCACCATTTTTATTTGTGGCTTTTGCAGCACCATTTATATTTGTGGCTTGCTGCTAACGAGGAAGGTGATGGATTTTTGCAGGGATTTCCCTCCTGGCTTGGGCTCCCTGCGGGTGACAATCCTGAGGTGTGGCAGTCACACTGGGGAGCCACCAGTGCTGTGACACCTGTGCCCTGCTGCCTCTGTGGGCAAGTCCAGTGCTCCTCATTGGGGTGAAGGTCCTGATCAGTGAGCCAGTGCAATTTTATGACAGAAAAAATATGCCTCACACTATAGCAGCCTTCCCAGAGCACCAAATTCAGCATAGTTATGGAATTAGAGAATCACAGAATGGTTTTGGCTGGAAGGAACCTTTAAAGGTCATCAACTCCAAGCACTTTGCAATGAGCTGGGACACTTTCCACTAGAGCAGGTTGCTCAGAGCCCCATCCAACTTGAATGTTTCCAGGAATGGGGTGTCCAGCACTTCTCTGGGCAACCTGTGCCAGGGCCTCACCGCCCTCATTGTGAAAATCTCCTTCCCTCTGTCTCTCTGACTCCTCCAGCTCTCTGTGTGTGGCTGTGTGGAAGTGCTGCAGGGAGCAGTGAGAGTGCAGCCAGGCCAGCAGCCTGCTGGGGTGGCATTGTGAGGACACCACGCTGTGGCAGAGAGCACCAAAACTGCCCCCATGGAATCAGGCAGCAGCTTGGACTCCGTGGAATCCACAAAGGTGCCATCCTGCTGGGGACTCCTGAGGCACTGCCACCGCTGTGCCATCTCCTAAGGCCTTCCCTCAGCAACGTCAGCAGTCAAACAATGAGTGGCTGAAGAGCTGTTCTCACCTTCCCAGGGTGAGAAATGCCTGGTGGAAACCCACTGGCATTCCCCTCCCATGCTGCAGAACCCCAGGGGTGCATCAGCCCACCTGCCCAGGGAAGGGTCCCTGCAGACACCCCTGGATTTTGCTCTCCCTGCAGCAGCAGCAGCAGCAGCAGGAGGAGGCAGAGCTGATGATTCTCTGCAGTAAATAAGTGTATTCACTGTGGCCATGGGTAAACCTGGGGGCTTGACATGGCATTGACTCCCCAGATATTGTATGGCCAGGGAGCCTCAGTCATTGTCAGCAGCATGAAGGGAAGGATAAAGGACCTGAGCTCAGGAGTGCAGAGCAGGCTTGTAAGCAGAGGCAGTATCTTTTATTAGACCAACTGATACAGTCAGAAAAAAAAATCCCAGACAGGTTTTCAGGCACATGAGCTCTGAAATAGAAGCAACAACTTTCAAGAAAAGTGCCAAGGCTGAACTGTTTATCTCCCACACTTCCCCACCTCCACTCCTGGAGAGGCTGACGGCTTCATTGCCATGATCCAGCCATCCTCCCTGGGCTGGGATGGAGCTGTGGAATGGGATTGCTCCCTGTGATCCATCTTCTCTCCCTGGGCTAGGATGGAGCTGTGCAATAGGTTTCCTCCCTGTGATCCAGGTGTCCCCCCTGGGCTGGGATGGAGCTGTGGAATGGGATTGCTCCCTGTGATCCAGCCATCCTCCCTGGGCTGGGATGGAGCTGTGGAATGGGATTGTTCCCTGTGATCCATCTTCTCTCCCTGGGCTAGGATGGAGCTGTGCAATAGGTTTCCTCCCTGTGATCCAGCCATCCTCCCTGGGCTGGGATGGAGCTGTGGAATGGGATTGCTTCCTCTGATCCATCTTCCCTCCCTGGGCTAGGATGGAGCTCTGGAATGAGATTGCTCCCAGCCATGCATCAGGCATGAAGAAACACAGGTCCAAAGCTGGAAGAAAAGCCTGTGGCAAAGAAGGGAAGTGACCTGCAGGGTTTGGTGTGTCAGGTGAGCTCTGGAGCAGCTTTTTTCTGGATGGCTGACATGAAAGAAGCCTGTGGAAAGAACGTGCTGCTCGGGCAGACATGACCAACTCCATGTTCTGCAAACAGAGGAGACACCTAAAATATGGTCTTGTGTTTCTAACACAGGTAACACAAGCAGTGGAGATCAGGCCACGATGTGGATGTACAGAGGAAAATACTCATTCTAGTGATATGTGTGCTCTCAACACCAGTTCAAAGGCTCAGGGTTCCTGCAAATCTGTGTCTTGTCCCCAAGTAGCACATTTTGTGTTTGAATATCTGAACAAGACCAATGATGTTTAAAAGCAGCCACCACTGACATCCCTGAGGGTCACTGTGCCAGAGCTTCAGAACCATCTGTTGCTTTAGTGAAGTGTGGGTAAATTAATGTCCACTCCATTTATTTTGGATCTGTCAGCATCACAGACAAGGCAGAGGAGGATTTTTCTGTCCAAGCTGCCCTGCTTGGTCAGTGTATCCCCTCTTGTGAACATCTGCCCTCTCAAACACAGCCAGGCCCTCAGCACAGTCAAGCTTCCCACCTAAATGAACCAAACCATACAAGAGGCAAAAAGTTTCTTCCCTACTCTTCTTACAGACCCTGATGTGGCAGAAAAAACCCTGTGAGGAGGCAGCACCTGACACCCATCAAAGAGCTGATTTATCCTACTGGAAAGTCTCCAGACCTCTCCTCACTACTCCTACAACTCATTGCTCTCAGGGTGAAGTTCCAGGGGTGGGTTGGAGTATTTTAAGCACCGAAGACCATTCTTTCCCCATGACACATTCCTGGGATAATGGGAATGCTGGGAATTCCCAGGACCACCAATGGCTGCCTGCCATCATCCTGGAGAAGTCATTTGTCACGAGGTCCAAAATGATCTGGAAAACCTCCAGATTTTTAAATCCAGCTAGGACATAAGCATGTTGTTCAGGTCCTGGATTGCTGGAGAAGAACCACAGCTGTATGAGATTCTCCAGCAGGCAAGAGGTGCTCCATGGCAGTAGGAGACAACCAGAAGTGACAGATGCTCTTCTGCCTCACTCCTGATTCCCTCCAAAGCCTGAGCAGAGCACAGCGAACGTTCCGGTGCTGGGGCAGAACCAAGCCTGTGTGGCAAGCACAGCTTTGGGCTGAACTGGTGAAACCAGGCCTGAGCAGCCACTCAGTGCTGCTGTTCTGTGAAAACTCAGCTCTGCCACTGACCTCACTGAGTGAGCCAGCTCTGGGAAAGCAAACCACAGGGCACAGACCCACCCAGGCAGGCTGAAAAGGCAGCAGCTTCCATCCAAACGCTGCCTCACAGGAGCTCAGATGCCTCTGAGATGTCTTTTGTTCCTTGCCAGAGGTTTGTGGTGGCATCTTGGAGCAAAGCTCCTCTGCTGGCTCATCCCCAGCCTGGGAACTGCCCTCAGAGGCTCAGCAGAACAGAGCACCCCGAGCAGGGAAGGTGTCCACACGCTGCACGTAGGCTTTGTGCAGAGCTGCTGCTTGCTCTGAGCTGTCAAAGGCCCTGGCAGAGATCAGGGCCTGGTGGGGAGGCAGCACTGGGTCCCCAGGAGGGAGGGGAAGAGCCCCCAGTGTCCTGTGCAGGCCATTCCTCAGAGAAGCAGCAGGGCTGTGGTCTCCAGCCATGCAAAGGTGCCCAGCACCCTCCTTGGGCATGGGAGTGACCTCCTGCCCAGCCACACTGGGAAACCAGGCTGGAGAGCCAGGAGAGAGGGAAACTTCACACTCCAAAAATGAGTCACCCAGGGGGATGGAGGCAGCAAACGTTAGGGTGAAGTAGTCCCAAATCCTTCCAGGCATTTGGAGATCCCCTTTGGTGGGGGTTGCAGCTTGGCTGAGATCCACCAACCCCACTGCAGGACTGGCATGAGGGCTGGGAGCAGAGCTGCTCCAGCTTGGAGCTTCCACAGGAATTCCTGGTTTGTGCTGGACATGCCCTCTCCTGCCCTCCCCAGCCTGGTCCTGCTCATTCCACCACAGCATCCCTGACTCAGGGCCCTTCTTCCCTGGCAAAGAGATCCCTCCCTCCCTCCACAGGAAACTTTGGGGGAAGTTTCAGGAGCGAACTTTGGGGGATGGTACAGATTGTATGATCATGGCTTGAGGAAATTATTATATTTTTAATTGAATTTTGTGTGCTATGCACAGATACTACAGTAGTGGGCCCTTTATCAATTGTTAACACGAATACTAATGAATACTAATGCTAATCATTTGTTTCTGGAAACAAATACAAAGATATTTGATGGGAGAGGGGAAAAAAAAAAAGAAAAAAAAAACCTCTCTGAATTTTAACACCAGAAATAATGAAATGCATTTCAGGCCGGCGGTGGCAGAAGACAAAACCCCACAGTTTCAATGTGGCGACGCTAAACGTGAGATACTGGCACGAACCACTCCGAAAACCACTCAAGGAACAACTCAACTCCAACAACGTTGGCCCAAAACTGCCGCGGAACCACGTGAGGGCAAACACTGCAGGGCACAGCCACGGCTGCTCCTCAGAGCCCTGTGGGGACCGGGACGGGCACCGGGATGGGCACCGGGATGGGCACCAGGACGGGCACCGGGATGGGCACTGGGATGGGCACCGGGATGGGCACTGGGATGGGCACCGGGATGGGCACGGAGCGCGATGCGGCCGCCCGTTCTTTATCCCCCGCTCTGATTTACAAGGCGCCCATCTCCCTCCAGCAGCTGCTGGTGCTTTACGAGGCTTGCAGATGAAAGCCAACTCTATTTCCACCCACCCAGCCCAAACGGGAAGGCGCGCTCAGTAACCCTTTCCTAACCCTGGAGCCAGGGATTCTGCGGGGAGCAATTTAGCCGGCAGGAGATTCCAGGAAGGGCAATTAATGAAAGGCTTGGATGAAGCTTGTCTTGTATCTCGTTCCAAACACGGCCATAGAGGTTTGCACTGGGGCGGGGGAGGCAAACGTTAAAGGCAGGGCCTGCTCTGGAGCACACCCAGTCTGCAGCACCTGCAAATTTCTCCCCCGGGATAAATAACTGAGGTATCTCCGTCACTCGGGGCTGTTCAAATTATTCATAGCAAATAAATTACCAGGTGTATTTAGTCTGTTGTCGTCCCCCCCCCACCTTTTCCTACCCGCTCATGAATCACTTGGAAATAGATTCTGATTTCTGCTAGTGTGTCTATTAGTCATGATAAGGAGCCGTGGCACGGCACAGGCAAAGGCAAAGGCAGGTGGCCAATGGCTCATTACTGGCCTTGGGTCTCCATCCCAGTGGTGATTCAGCTCCTGCTTCTGAGCCCAATTGGGGTTTTCCCCCTTCCTTTTCCACGAGCAATGGGAGCAAGAGGGAGGACGGCAGAGATGCTCAGCACAAAGCTTCCCTGGCAGGCAGGAATCCCCTCCTTCTCCTGCAAATGGGGCTGCTCCAGCACAGCCCATGACCCCTGTGGGGTTGGTGGTCCTCGCCAATGCCACTCTGACCCACAGGTGTGTCGGTATCCACTGGTGCATCCCACACCTGTGGCCAACCCGTGCTGTCCGTGCATCCCTGAGACTCAGCACACCTGCAAGGTGTCCTCCACTGCCGGCCTCAACATTCCTGGGAAGATGCACGAAGAGTGTTTCGTTCCCTCCTATGGCAGGGTCAGCCTCGGCCCCAGGCTGTGCCCAAGGGGAGCAGAGGATCCCCCCATCTCCAGTGCTCCAGCCCTTGGCCCCCGGGGCAATTCCCACCCCGACAGACGGACCCAGGCTGCCCTGGTGTAGTTCCAGCGTTCTGCTGGCTGCGGATGGAGGGAAAACTCGTTACGGCCGGGATGCAACCGGCAGGGCCAACCTGGGCATCCTGGAGAGGTGAGGGGGTGCAGGTGGGAGGAGAGGAGGAGGAGGAGGAGCTGTGACCGCCCTTCCTCTGCGGCACGTGGCGCTCAGGTTCCAGGGAAAGGGAGACGTGTCTGATTACCGGGCAAACAATAGTGAGCAGCGCTGTTTAAACACATCCAATTACCGCTGTTATTCAGTGGGCAGAGGCCGACGCGAGAATGCAAACACAGGGAGAGCAGAGAGGTCTCTGCCTGAGAAAGCCGTAGGAGCCTTGTAACTCTCCCCTCTGAAAAGGGATTTAATCAGCAGCTGCTCATTGGCAGGGCGAGGAGGAAGAATGAGCGCTTTGTGCAAGGCGCTGACTTTTCCCACTCCCTGGGGCACGCAGATAACTCCCCTGATCACCTCCCTCCCCTGGGAAGCGCTGCCTGACGGCACAGATCGGGCTGCTCCGTCCAGCCAAACACCGCCCCGGGCATCAGCCCGAGAGAAACATCTTCATTTCCCTCTTCTGCTCCGGCTCCAGAGGTTTCTGATGACCCAGAGATCCCTCAGGCCCACCAGAGGTGCTGGGGATGGAGGACTCTCCACCACCTTAGCCAGACAGTGCCATCCTCTCCTCTCCCAGCCTGTGCTGGGTTTAGTTCGGCAGTTTGGCCTCTGTGGCTCCTGCCCAGGAGGAGTTTGTAGACCGAAGGAGTTGCCAGTGGCCAGTTTCACCAGTATCAAGGGAACTCAGTTAGCATCAGTCAGCTCAGCGCATCCTTCCGGCTGCAGCGACACGAGCAGCACTGTAACGAGTCTCTCATGGCCTCATCCTGCCTCTATCATCCACTCTGCCTCTATCATCCATTTCTGCAGCCCCAGGCGTCCCTAAATCCCAGCGGAGCCCTTTCGGAGAGACGAGCCCCACCGCAGCCCAAAGGGCTCCAGCCGACCCCTCGGCATGGGGAAGGATCACTGCAGACGAGAGAACCGGGCCCACGTGCTCCCCAAACGGAAGAATTCCCCCGATTTTATAGGATTAACGCTCTCACCAGAATCACAGGTGATTATTGCTCCCTTCGGTGCTTTCACATGGCTTGGAATAACGCCCCAGGGATCCATAACAATTAACCGGCTTCAGCATCTCACGCTGCCGTCAGTCAGAGACGCAGGAGGAGAGAGCCTCCAAAACGAACCAAAAGCAGAGGGAATAAGTAGTTTAGTCCTTTTCTTTGCTGTTATTCCCACGTTAACACCGGAGTTTCCCCCCCGTGGGATGACAACAATTTCTGCTGAGCAGAAATTCACTGACAAGAAGCGAAGATCGCACTTTTATTTCCTGTGCGTGCTCCGCTCCTCAGTGACACATCCCCAAAACCAACTCCAAAGAGCAGGAGAAGAGCTTCTTCCTCCTTGGGTGGTTCCTTCTGGCTCTGAGAGCACCAAAGCTCGGCTCTCCTCGGGGCTGAAGGAGTGCTGAGCCCCGAGGGAAGGCAGCTGGGCTGCGCCAGGGCTCCTGCTGCTCCCATCGCTGCCCCGACACGTGCGGGGAGCGCGGTGTTTTCCTCCCTTCACGGAGAAGGATTCTTTTCCAGTTAATCAGTCCTGCTGGGGTGTTTAATCGCTGCCCAAGGACTCTCTGTGAGTCATGCCATGCTTTAGTGGTTACCTGTACGCGGTGCTGCCGGGGTCACAGGGACAGAACGGCCCAGGGATAAATGGGATGGGGATGCAGCCCCCTGGCACATCCCCAGGTGAGAACTGCTCCCGCCTGGCAGCAAAACGTCTGCAAAAATGTGATCTGCTCCAGGTGATCTTCCAGCCCAAAACGTTCCATGAATCTATGAAAATGGATTGCAAAAATCAAATCCTGCCCGTTTCCATTTTTCTATTGCAGCTGCAAAACATTTGTGTTTCGAGCCCTATTCCCTTGGAAGGGTGTTTTCTTCTAATACAGGAATTTTTCAAGGATGCAAATGCATTTTCTGTTTCCCTTGCAAACCAGGAATGCTTCTCTGCAGGAAATTTTCCATTTTTAAAAAATGGCTTTACCTATATTCCACATTTTGAAATATACAATAAATCATTCAAAAAAAAAAAAAAAAAGAAACAGCTGCAAACTCAAATTAGGGTGAAATGCAGGGGATATAGTGGGGATGGCAGCGTTTATCTACTTTAAGGTGCTTTTTGGGGAAATAAAAGCCCTAAAACACTGGAGCCACAACATTTTAGCCTCACAGCTCAAATAAAGGCAATGGGGGCCTGCAGAAGGTCATGTCCAATGTGCTGGTGTGACAAGGCAGCAATTTCCCCATCCCAGTGTGGGGCTGGTGGCACAAACCACCTCTGTGGAACACTCCCGCTCCCACGGGTGTCTGGAAAGGTGTGGATGGCACAGGCAGGTCCTGGCTGCTCCGAAATAGCTCAGTGCCACTCAAGTGAAAGGAGCAGCTCCAGACTGCAGCAGCAGCCACGGCTGGGGCTGCCAATCCAAGCTGCCTGGGACAGGGAAACAGCAGAGCAGCTCCAGAGGCTCGAGGGGAGGATCCGTGTGTCAGGCTGTGCTGAGGCGCCAGAAACATCTCAGGATGTGCTGAGAGATGAGCAGAGTTTAAAAGTCTGCAAGAATAAACCTGAGGGATGTGCACAAGGTGGAGACTCAGCTGGGTGAGGGCCCAAAGAGAGGGTGCAGATACCACGGAATCAGAGTCACAGAATCACAGAATCACAGAATGATGAGGTTGGAAGAGACCTCTAAGATCAAGTCCAACCTGTGCCCTAATACCTCAACTAGGCTATAGCACCCAGTGCCATGCCCAGGCTTTTTTTAAACACATCCAGAGATGGTGATTCTGCCACCTCCCTGGGCAGAGCACTCCAGTACTTTATTATTCTTTGGGTGAAATATTTTTCTCCTAATATCCAAGCTGTACCTTCCCTGACGTAGCTTGAGACTGTGTCCTCTGGTTCTGTCAGAGACCAACCCCACCTGACTACAGCCTCCCTTCAGGAAGGTGTAGAGAGCAATAAGGTCACCCCTGAGCCTCCTCTTCTCCAGGCAATGGAGAATGGAGTCATGGAATGGTTTGGGTAGGAAGGGACCTGAAAGCTCCTCTGGCTCCAATCTCATCCCATGGGCAGGGACACCTTCTGCTAGCCCAGGCTGCTCTAAGCCCTGTCCAAGCTTGCCTTGGCATCCCATCCCCACCTTCACCTCTTGCATCCCCAGACCCAAACCCCACACCCCGAGGAGCTGCCCCTGGCCGGGCTCCCGTGCTCCTGTGGAGTGGCAGAGCTGTGCCACGCTCTCAGGTGCCACAGCTCTGCCCCGAACCCCTGACACAGCCCCCAAACCCTGCAGCGAGGCCTTTGCAGCGCAGGGAGCGAGCCTGGGAAGCTCTGCCCGAGGATCTGCGTGCTCAGCCGCCGCTTCCCCCGGCGGGAGCCGGGCAGCTCAGCCTTTGAGATCCCCCCGGCGGGTCCCCAGCGGCACGAGAGGGGTTGTGATCCCCTTCTCCCTCCCCTTCCTCATGAGCAGCGCTCACCCCGCTCCTGCCCGCCCGCCGGGACCAGGAGAGGCAGCAGCGGGCTGGGCTGGGCATCTTTTCTTTGAAGTGGAGCGAAATCCGAACGCTTCCACTCGCAGAGTGCAAATCACTGCTAAAAGCTCTCCCCTCTCTGACCCCCATCTAGGAAACTCTAATCCAGCCTCGCCGGCTTCACCGGTTTCCTTTTGTTTTTTGGTTGTTTCTGTTTTTCTTTCCAGTGTTGACCTTTGTGTTCAAGTGTAGCTGACTAGAAACAAAACCGCAGCCCCCTTCAACTAAGAGGTTCATGATTTATTTAATTATTTTTTAACACTTTTTTTTGTTTCCCCTATTTCTACACTGTGAATAGTCTCACCAAAGCCCCCGGTGCTGGCTGCCCGGTTTGGATTCGCTAAAATAGGTTTTTGCCGAGCATTACTGAGGTGACTTCGGAGCTCGGAATGAGGATGATGATGGTAACCGGGGGGCTCTGCTGATGAAAGGGACTGAGTGGATCGCTCCCGCTGTCACACAGCCCTGAATCTATCCAAACCTGGAGTGCACGGAGGGCAGGGCCCCGGGGCCACCAGTTCCGTGACCACCAGGACAAGCCACAGCTTTCCACAGTGACCATCACAGCGACAGAGGAGGGGAGCACAGCGGGCGGACAAATAAACATTTTCCTTAGCCTCGCAAGCCAATCCAGGAATTCCTGAGTTTTCCACGGCTGCCGGGCTTTCCTCCGGGGCAGGTGGAGCTGCCAAAGCGCGGCTTTCCCGGCGCTAATCTGGGGAGCCGGGCGATTAGCGCGGAGCTGCCCCGGGGAGCGCAGGACGCATCGCTGCACTCGCCGCTCCTGCCTCCCTCCCCTGGCCCCGCCGTGCTAAGCGCGTTATCTGTGCAGGCCTGCTCCAAGGGAGCCCTTGGAGATGCAGCTGGAGCCTCCATTCGGCATCTCCAGCCCGCAGCCGGGCTGGGGAAACACAGCCCGGAGAGATGGAGCTCGGCACCAGCCAGCGCTGCTCTCCCCGCATGAGTTTCCCCAGGAAAAAGCACCAGGTTGGGACCCCTCTCTACCCCATCCAATTGTTTGTGTCTGCAGGGTGAGAAACCCCCATAAATCTGCCTGAATTTAAGGCAAAATGAGATTCCAATTGCCTTCCTGCTTCTTCCCCACTCACCCAAGAGACCCTGCCGGTGCAGACCCCACAAACTTGTGTTGGGTGCCTACAACCAAAAGATGGACTCAGGTTGTGCATTAAAGCTACAGTGGGAGGATTTTGCACGTGCTGTGATGCTTCTGGTGTCTTCTCCAAGGGTCTCCTGCTCTGGAGTGTTCTCAGAGCTGCTCCTTCCCTCCTGCTCTTGCTCAAGTCCCAGGCACTGCTGGCCCTGAGCCTCCTCCTCCAGCTCCAGGCACAGAGAGGTGACACTGGTGTTGTTCTTTACTCTGAGCCTTGCCTTTAGATCTGATGTTAAGGTGGCTACTGGGATTAGCTGTCTCCTCCTGCTCCATTTTGTCCCCCTGTTCCAAGTTTCTGGATTTCATCTCCTTCCTCGTGTCCTCCCTACAACAGAACCAGAAATGTTCCCAAATTTGCTGCTCCCAAATTTGATGTTTCCAAAACGTTTCACGCAGCTGGAGGCCTGACTCACAGCTGCTTCTCCTAATACCTCCAAAAGTCAGCTTGCCCTGAGCCCTCGTGTGACAGCAGCACACATGGGTGAGTCCAAGGCAGCACAAACTGGGAATTCCTGTGGCCTCATGAGCTGCTGGCAGGGGCATTGCTGTCCCCAGAGAAGGGGACAAAGTATTGCTCCTCTTCCCCAGTGGCATTGTCCCTCCCATGGGGAGTGTCCTTAGTGGGGAGCAGGCAGGACCGTGCCCTGTGTTCTGAGTCAGCCCTCCAAGAGCCAGCTTGGAAAAAGTAGGGCTTCCCTCATGTTAAAATCAAACTCAGCCCACATCTTGAGTCCTCTCCCTGCTGATCTCCTGCTGCACTTGGCTGTTTTCCTTGTCCTTTCTAGAGACCCTTTAATACTTTGGATTGTTCATGTTCTATTTTATCTTCTTATTTGTTTTCCTCTAATGCCAACCTTCTTTCATCTCCCTAAGACTTTCTCCCCTCTCCCTGCTTTCCATGACCAACTCTCCCTTTAGCTTCTTATTTTTACCTCTAAGTATCCTCCTGCTGATTTGGTGCTGTACGAAATCACTGTAGGGCTTCCCTGTGTGTGAGCCTGGATGGCTCTGCCCCACACCCATTCTCCCTTCCCTGGGGAGTTGTTCTCCCACCCTGGGAGCATCAATCCTACTCTGGGAACATCAGTGCCACTCTGGGATCATCACTCACCAACCAGGGAGCACCACTCCCTCCCTGGGAGCATCACTCCCATTCCATGGAGCATCACTTCCACCCCGGAAAAGTCACTGCACTCCTCAGGGAGCATCACACTCTTCCCTGGGGAGATTCACTCCCTTCCTCAGAGTGCATCTCTCCCACACTGAGAGCAACACTCCCTTCCCTGTGGAGCTTCACTTCCACCCTGGGAGCATCACTACCACCCTGGGAGCATCACCACCACCCCGAGGGGCATCACTCGGCCGCCGAGGTTCATTGCTCCCTCCTCGGTGTCTCATTGTCCCCTGCCCCGTGTCCATCAGTCCCTGCCCAGTGTCCCTCACCCCCTCCTCGTGTCCATCAGTCCCTCCCAGTGTCCATCACTCCCTGCCCGTGTCCCTCGCTCCATCCCCGTGTCCATCGGTCCCTGCCCGTGTCCATCTGTCCCTGCCCGTGTCCATCGCCTCCTGCCCGTGTCCGTCGGTCCCTGCCCGTGTCCATCGCCTCCTGCCCGTGTCCATCGGTCCCTGCCCGTGTCCGTCGGTCCCTGCCCGTGTCCCTCGCTCCCCTCCGGGGTCCCAGCTCCCCCCGGCCCGCAGCACCGCTGGCTGTGCCCAGGAGAGGGCGCTCTCGGCGCAGCCCACGGCCTCCTTATTGCTGCTTATCCACAGTGATTTCACTGCTTTAACTTCTATTTTTTTTTTCTGCTTATGCTCCCACTTGCTCCTCCCCCGTGGACGACCATTCCCCTTTTTTTTTTTTCCGCTAAATATTTTTTTTCTAATTTCTCCTTAAGTCTCACCGTTTCAAACTCCTTTTCTCTGGGTCCCTGCTGAAGCCTTAATCCCACCACCAAAGCTCCAGGTGGTCTCCGGGGTCAGAAGGCTGGGAGGGTTGGCAGGATGCTGTCCCTTGTCCCAGCTCTCCACTCTTTGCAGTGCAGCGTGCTGGAGTCCCAGGGACATCCCACACAGAAGGACCTTCCTGCTTGCTCTGGTTTTCCCAGAAAATACCCAGATCCAACTGCACAAAGGTGTTGGAGGGTCCCTGTTACCTCTCCAGTCTCTTTCCCCCTTTCTGCCTCCCTCCCAAAGCAGGCAGGAGCTCAGCCCGTACCCTCAACACACACCTGCTATTAAAAAAGCAATTTTCCCAGGAGAAGCTCTGCCACAAATTCCCACTGCCCACATCCAGAGGCGGCCAAAGGCCTTCCCTGCCCATTGAGACATTGCTTCTCCTGCTGCTGGGGGAACAGGAGCAGGCCTGGAATGCAGCTGCACAGTAAAACACTGCAAGGAGCCTAAAAATAGCTCCGTGCGTCTGATCTGCGTCAGCTGAGCTGAATTTTCAAGTGCAGTTGTGCTCCGGGAAGAGACACCCTCGCTGCTTGTTTGTTTATCCCTGCCTTCGGATGCTCCCTGCTCCCGATCCCTCTGCAATTCCCGCCCCTCGGCGAGGGGGGATGGCAGCTGCCCTGCTTGGCACACTCACTGGGCATGTGGGAGATGCTGCTGCTGCTTTCCTCAGACATTCTGCTCCTTTCGTAAACTCTGCTTCGCCGAGATATTTTTTAAACCCTTCTATTGTATTTTTCCATCTTTAATGAAGGAATCCTCTCGGAAACCTCTGCAGCGTGTGATGCACAACATCTCATGGACCAAAAGTGCTGGTTTAGAAGTATTTTTTCATTAAGGCTTCTCAGAGGAGTTTAAGGATGGTGAAGAGTGGAAGATGATCTTGCCATTAGCTACAAATGACCCTCTTTTGACCTCTTTCACTCTTAATTGTGCTGCTGCTCACTCAGATCCCTACAAACTCTGCTGGGATCAAGGGCATGTTTATGGCTAAACAAGGCTGAAAGCAGCATGAGGTTTCCCAAAGTGCCTAAATCTGAGGTTTCCCAAACTGCCCAAGTCACCACAGACTTGTGTAACTGCCAAGAGGTGCCACTTATTTCTTCCAGAAATCCTGAGTATCCCTGAAAACTTGCTCCAGTAGGCTCTGAGTCCTCTCCCCCTCATCAGCACCGTGGATTTTTGGGATGTCTCCCATTCCAAGGGGAAGCAGATGTTTCTCATACCCTCTCTTTGGGAGGTATTTCATTGGAAAATATTGTTGTTGGAGTATGGAGCCCGAGACCAGAGTTTTTAAGGACTCTTGTGACATTCTCCAGGTGGGTCCTGTCCTTCCCAGCTGAGGGGGGAGGTCTCAGTGGATTCAGGTCCAGGATGCTCTGGTCTCTCTTTGCCAGGTGTGACAGGAGCTCCTCCTCCCCCAGCCCCTTGTGTTGTCCCCAGGCTCTGCTCAGGGGACAAACTCTCCAGGCTCTGCTGCAGCTGGAACACGCAGGAGCCTCCAGCTGCTGCTCCCTCCTCCCTGGCAGGCCCTGGATCCTCCATGCAAGGCAAATCCATTGCTCGTGGTCTTATCTAGAAAGAGCCAAGCGCGGCCCCTCTGCGAGAGCATCTCTGGGATTTCTGCCAGTTCCTGCCCCTCCTGCCCCTGGTGCCAAACCCACGGCTGCTCCTATCGCCGGGGGCACTTGGGAATGGGTGGGGGAACTTTCCACGTCCCTCCTTCTCCCTCCCACCCACGGCCCCGTGGTGCTGGGAAGGGGAGGAGAGGCCCTCGTGTGTCCACACGCAGCCCCTGCTCTGCCTGCAGGACTGAGGGCAGGAAGCCAAAATCAAATCTTCCCTTTTTTTTTTTTCCTCTCCTTTTTTTTTTTTTTTCTTTTTTCCCAGAGTGTATCACTGGCTATTGTCCTTATCAAACAAAGCCCTTTCATCAGAGGTTCTTTAACACACTTTATTTCTCTTTTATTTTGCTTTGAAATAAGCCGGGCAACAATTAATTTCAGAGAGAGAGAGAGAGAAAGAGAATTCAACAAGGATCTATTACTACTCTCCGCTTCTATTGCTGTAATGAAAATCTATTTCCTTTCCCTTTTGTGTCCCATATAATTTAATGCCCATTTTATTAATGGTCTGAAATAATTACGGAACCTTTTGTGATTCTCAAGTATGTTTCATTTAATTGTGCAATAAACGCCTAATCTCTTCCTCCATCTGAAGCTATTATGGCATTAAAATTAACAATTATGCAGCAATGCGCCCGGGTCCATAGAAATCACTCCAGATAACTAGACATATATAAATCATTCATGAGAACAATTTCTGAAAAGAGACGAAGGGAGAGAAGAAAAAAAAAATTGTGTTGAGAATGACATTGGGAAGCCAAGGGCCTGGTCTCTAAGAAGATAGCAACACCTTAAAAAAATCTTTTTCTTCTTTTTTTCCCCCCCCTTTTTTGTTATTATTATTTTACTAATTGTGTTCAGTGGCATGGCTACCCCCCCTCCATTAGCCTGACAGATATTTTCAGAATTAATTAACTGTTAGCTCAGAGGATAAATTGTTCATTATCAATTTTTCCCCCCTTCCTTCTTTCTTTCTTTCCCTTTATAGTTTTTTTTTTTTTCCTCCTTTTTTCCCCTTCTCTTTCAGGCCAGCAATTACACTCTCCGCCTTTCACTGGCAGGTCCTGTTCTGTAGGAGGTAATCCAAATGGGGAAAGTGCTTTTTCTTTCAACCCTATTCACGGGTGCTCTTCTCCCTTTTGTGGGATTTAATAACCACGGCTGATAGGCGCGCCGTGGACAGAGAGGTTAAGTTTGTTGTCTCAGCACTTTGTCGACAGAGGATGGCTCCAGCATCCTGCTGCCTCCCCAGCCCTCCGAGCTGCTCTTTAATTGATGTTCCTTTAATTGGCCCTGGAGCCCTGCTCTGCACGGGGCCACCGCTTGTGGGCAATGAGCTCTGGGGTGGCTCCAGTGAGGAAAATGTGGGGGACAGAGCCCTGGAGGGGCCACCTCGAGGGGAGAATCATAGGATGGTCCAGGTTGTGTCACAGCACATGTTGCAGTTGAGATGGCCACCATACACAGAGCATCACCACACAGTTTCAGAAGGCTTCAAGCTCTGCCCTCCTTGTTCTTGAGCCCAGCCTTTTACCCCCTGCTGTTGATGCACTGCACCTGTGTGCCCTCTGCTCCCTTTGGTGGTTGGGCAGTGCCCCTGGGCACTCCATGGCTCATTGCTGTCAGTGCTGCTCACCTGCTGCTCACAGCTGTGCCCATTGAGGCTCAGCCCCACTCCCAATCACCACAAACTGTGTGCCTGCAAGGTTGGAAAAGCCCTCCAAGATCATTGAGTCTGACTGTTCTCCCAGCTCTGCCAAAGCTGCTGCTAACCCACGGCCCCAAGTGCCACATCCTTTTAAATCCTTTTAAAATCACATGTCTTTAAATCCCTCCAGGGACGTGATTCCACCACTGCCCTGGGCAGCCTGCTCCAATCCCTGACCACTTCCAGTGAAAAAGTTTTCCCTAAAATCCAATCTAAATCACCTCTGGTGCAAGTTGAGGCTGCACCCTCTTGTCCTATCAACAGCATCTCCAGGTCACAGTATGGGGCAAGAGGACAGCAGCCCACTCCTGGCTGCCAACCCCTACAAGCTGCAGGTCCCTGTCACCATTTCTCAAATCCTTGGCACAGCAATGCTAATATGAGCTCCTGATACCATCACATCCCTCGTCAGTCCTACTTGAACTGGGACATCCAGGTGGTCACTCCTGCCCTGCTGATGGGGCCATCATATCTGCATTTCTATGGACCAGAGAGGAGAAAATTCTGCCTTTAATATTTGGGTTTGTAAAAGATTCACTTTGGAATGTGCATTATTGGAAGGGGAGAAGAGATGTTGAGTCCAGCCCTCCTGATCCATCCCTGGAAGTGTCCCAGGCCAGGCTGGATGGGGCATGGAGCAACCTGTCCCTGCCCATGGCAGAGGGTGGAATGAGAGGAGCTTTAAATTCTCTTCCACCCCAACACCCATTTTATGCCTCTGTGTTGACCCAGGAAAGGAGCAGCAGCCTTCATCCCTCCTGCTGGCATCCTCTCCCAGGTCTGACAGGCCCTCTGTTGGTCATCCTTCACATTTATAATTTTTTTGTACCATCTTTGCTCATCCTCCCCCACAACCTGAACTAAACTTCTTCCTGAGAGGCAACTCCAATCTCTGCTCTCTGTGACCAGGGACAGGAGGAATGGCTGGAGCTGTGCCAGGGGGGTTTAGGTTGGAGATCAGGGCAAGGTTCTTCCCCCAGAGGGTGCTGGGCACTGCCAGGGCTCCCCAGGGAATGGGCACAGCCCCAAGGCTGCCAGAGCTCCAGGAGCATTTGGATAACGCTACCAGGCACAGGGTGGGATTGTTGGGGTGTCTGTGCAGGGCCAGGGGTTGGACTCTGATCCTTGTGCATTTCTTCCAACTATATCAATTTCATTTTGTCTCCTAATACATTGTTTGTTGTGAAAATACAGCCACTGGAGTGTTGGAAATGTTGGATGCTGCCCTGTGCCTCAGGGAACCTGGATGAAGAACACAATTTCAGAATGGCACATCCATGGTTAAAGCTCACAGCCAGGTACAGGTTTGACCAACGACTTCAATTAATCACTTTGAATAATAGCAGCACATTAGAAATGAGAGAGAAGAAACTCCATAATCAGTGGGATCAGGAGGGAAACAGACTCTATCAAGCACTACAATGAGCACGGTTCAAAAGATGATTCGTAAAATTAAAATCCCAAATTCACCCAGTGACCTGCCTTCTTTCAGGCCAATGGAGGGAGTCACACTTCATTTTTGATATCTTTTCTATCTAAAGGATCGTTTTTCTGATCAGGTCAAAAAGCCCAACCCTACTGGCAGATGATGACTGAGACTTCTTCAGGGCAGCATTGTGAATTTAGAAACGTTTGGAAAAAATCTTTGGGTCTGTAATGAATAGAGGTGGAGGGAGAAACTCTTTTGTACCACAAACTTGAGCAATGGAGTCTCCAAAATCAGCCATTTCCCTGCTTGGTCCATTGCTGGGTGAGCATGGCAGGGTCCACCCTTGTTGTACCACCATCCCAGCAGGTCAGAGGTTTTGGAATGGACTCTCCACTTCTTGGCTCTCACTGAAGGCTTCTCTTGAGCTCTGGCATCCTCAGGGTCACGAATTCCCAGGTCAGTCAGTGCACCTCAAAGTTGACACCAACAGCTGCCCCACAAAACACCTTCATGGACCCCCCCAGTGATGGCCACTGCTCCCATAAAGGATCCTCGTGGATGTGGAATTTGCTGCTGAGAGGGGTTGTCTCCAGGTGGGTGCTTCCCAGCTCTCTGAGGAGCACCTCAAGAGCAGCCTGCAGTGGATTCCATGGGTGTTGGGCTCGGTGATCACTGGGCATTCCTGCCAGCTCAGGACAGCCCTTAAAGCTCCTCTCATTCCACCCTCTGCCATGGGCAGGGACAGGTTGCTCCATGCCCCATCCAGCCTGGCCTGGGACACTTCCAGGGATGGATCAGGAGGGCTGGACTCAACATCTCTTCTCCCCTTCCAATAATGCACATTCCAAAGTGAATCTTTTACAAACCCAAATATTAAAGGCAGAATTTTCTCCCCTCTGGTCCATAGAAATGCAGATATGATGGCCCCATCAGCAGGGCAGGAGTGACCACCTGGACATCCCGTGATTCCGTGGTTCTTTGGTGGCAGGTTCCTGCAGGGCTGGCCACGGGCTGGAAGGCTGCAGTGCCAGGATTTGGGAAGTGCCACAGGCACAGCTGGCAAAGAATGAGTGCCAGGGCATTCTCCCAGCTCATACCTTTTCCTCCTGCCTTGGCATCAGGTGTGTTCATGTAAGTGCAGGAGAGAGAGATTAAAATGTGTCCTTTCAATAAAGACGTTATTTCCACCTCATTTAGATTTTCCTGTTCTTAATGTACTTCATCGTTCCAGTTCATTTTATCCAAGTGTTTTAAAAAGCTCTCCTCTCCTATTTCTCCCTGGTGAGGATGATTAAGATAGAACAGGAATAATCTGCATGTTTCCAAACTTTGCTGCCTGTGTGGAATTAAATCACAGCTGCAATGAGGAGAGGGAAGAGAGGAGTGGGGAGCTGAGTGCTCAGAGCCAGGAAAGAACAAAAAAATCATGTGTGTGAATGCCACAGGCAACAATTTCAGTACACAGCCCACACTTGGCCTTCAGGAGGTGACCACAGTCCAAACTACCTGTGAGACAGCTGGCAGTCTGTGCTGTGCCCTCACCTGTAATGCTGTTTATTGCCTGGAAATGCTATTGATGGCACAGAAATCAAGTGCCTGTCCATGCTGGAAATACCAGTGAACAGCAAGACCCAGTCCTGTGACAGAAACAGGATTCCTTGTCAGCCCTCTCACTGCCTTCAGGAAAACCACCCCACATTTTCACTACATGGAGTGTTTTATCCAACATTAGGACAGTGCTGAGGGGATAGAGAAGGAGGAACAGGTGGAGGGGACCCACTTCTCTGGGTCACAAACATTGTGTGATTCATGCCTGAGGTGGAAAAGAGGACAGGACCACCCAGGCCCCAGGATCTGCCAGCTCTGAGGATGGTGTCCAAGAGGCTCAGAAATGGACAATGGAGCCTCTCACTCGTCCTGCCATTGGATAGCAGCTCCCAGCTTGGATTTGGGACATGCTGAGGAACAGCTGTTTAGCTTAGACCCAGCTGCCTCCAGCACTCCATCCCCCAGTTTTGAACAGACTCCATGAAGCACTGTAGCATTGGGCCATCAAACAGAGCTCCTGGATAGATCCTAAAATCCCTTTAGCTTTTCACGGACCATTTTTACCCGAAAATACAAAGCTGCAGGAAATACATTTCCTTGCTTGGCTTAAACAATAGGAAGCTGTGGCTGCCCCATCTCTGGAAGTGTCCAAGGCCAGGCTGGACAGGACTTGGAGCAACCTGGTCTAGTGGAAGGTGTCCCTGCCCATGGTAAGGATGAGATAAGCTTTCAGGTGCCTTCCAACCCAAACCATTCCATGATTCTGTTCTATGATTCTAACCCTGCTGGAACTGGGGAACTGCACACTGCAGCAGTGCAGGGCACTGATGGTGCTCGATGCTGTGGTGGTTAAAACCATCCAATTTTCCTGTTGGACAGTTCATCCTCCTCATGTGGATGCAAGAGATGCCCCCTGTTCCTCAGCACCCCCTGTGGTGCAGATGTGCTGTCTGCAGCCAGTCAGAGCATTGCCTTAGCAAAGCCCATTTCATTTAATGACTGTTTTCATATCACTGCCTGGTATTTATTTACTTCCCAGAGCCTGCTGGAGGTCGTAATGAAAAACGACCCAACTTCAGCACAGAGACTGCCCCATACTTAGGACGATTAAGATAAAGTCCCACATAAGTGGCCCTAATAAAAGGAATTTATCACGAGACATGGAGAGGAAGGTATCTTTATTCACGAGGTGAATAGCACTAAGGGTTGTCAGTGCAGATTCTCAGTTCAGGAAATTATCATTCATTCTCCAAATTACTGACTGCACAAAAATTACTAAATGGTGCGTTATCACTGCCTCTCAGCACGAGGATGTCTTTGTTGTACGTTTGATTACAAATGGCTCGCCCCGTGATTATCGTCAATAAATCACAGGTAAGCAGAGCACATGCCACGGGGAGGCTTGGCTGAGAGGCTCCTGGAGCTGCCGTGAAAGGAAAGACAAAAGCCCCCTCCAGTGAGGAGCCCTGGTCTTTGGGGCTGGCAATAACTCACTGCTTGTGTTGTTTATGCACAAGGACAGCCGTGGCCTCGCGTGGTCACGGCGACAATTCAGAGACATGGAAAATGCATTTCCTTACCTCCCCATAAATCCATGCAAGGCAGAGATACCTGGGTGTCTCTTTTTTTTTTTTTTTTCCCCATCTGCGTCCTGCCAAGACACAGCAGGTACCAAATGGCAGCCCATGACAATGAATGAGGAGAAGATAAGTGATACTTCTGCAGCTCTGCAGCAACTTTGCTAAACGTGGTGCCCCAATTACTCAAAGATATATGACTAGGCAGGACGTTTTGGGGGGTCAAACCCACCTGTGAGGAGCCTTTGGGCTCCTCCTCCTTCCCAGATCTTTCAGCAATTCTTTCTGGATTTAGGACACATCTGTTGACTTTTTCTGAAGACAATCTGAGTTTTTTTGTAGTGGAAATATATCCCTGTATCCACAGAGCCATCAGTAATAGGAGGAAGAGTAGAAGCCTACAAGATGGAAGGATTTTATCTCCATCCTGCTATCCCAGTATGCTTTAAGGGAGCTACAAGGAAGCATCACAACTCAGAGTAGAAGATCAGTTTATTTTTTTCCTGTTGAGACCACAGAAGGATCTTAGTCAGCTTAGTGATATCCTGCAAAGAGCAGCTTGCATTTATTCAAGAAGAAAATCATGGAGATAATAGTGAGATCTTTCCATGCATTCTCAAATAAATTTGGACAGTGGATGGAACTTATTTTCCCAGGTAACACAGGATGGCCTTCATAATTGGGCTCATTGGTCCTGCCCTAGTGCAAACCCCTTTATTGTTACCTGTAAGTGAAGAAAACTCTGAACTCCTCAGAAGTTAAGGACAAAATCCTTAGCTCACCTCCTGTCTCAGGAGAGATTCTTGAACTTGGAAGACTTGATTCAACCACAGAACTCAAACCTGACCTATATCAAAGCTCATCCTCGCTCCACACTTATCGCTCTTCTCTATGGAGTTGCCTCCTACAGCTCTTGTGAGGGGAAAAATCCACAAAGGTGGACAGAAGCTTTTCCAGGAAGGCAGTGTCAGAGCAGGAAGGACTGTATGAGGAGCCAGGGCAGTCCTGAAACAACTGGTGGTTTATTGTGCATCTGGTTTTGGAGGCAGATGTTCATTCTTCTGGAGTGTTTGTTGTCCAATGAAACAATTTCAGTTTCAACTACAAAACCTCTAAATTCCCCAGCAGAACGCTCCCTTTTCCCCCCTCATTTGGGCAGTAAGAAAAGCAGGGGGTGTTTGCAAAGCCTCTCACAGAGCTCAGGCTTGGGTGCAGTGACACGTGGGCAGAGATTTAGATCCCTATCAGGGCTTGTGGCTCCAGCGATTACACTGCATTAAGGCTCTGGCGGTGTTGACAAACACTCCTCCAATTAGGAATTAGCTTGGCATGGCATCTGATAGCCCTGCTCACTGCTGACCTTCTAAATGGACAGCCCAGCCCTCCCCCTCTCTCCCTCAGCAGCGGGCAAGAAACAAACCCTGAGACGTCTTTCCACCGTCCCTTCACCTCCTTTTTTCCCCTTCATTGATGCATTTCCATTGATGACCCTGGATACTGCCTGAATATTAATGGTGGTTATTGTGCTCCAAAAATTCCTCCCTTCCACATCCAGTCCAGCAGCACCTGATGTCACAGGTGATGATCCAACCATGCGTGTTTTCTTTCAGCATTCACAGAACCCCAGAATTTTGGGGGGTTCAAAGGGACTTTAAAGACCATCTCACTGTGACCCCTCCACCATGGGCAGGGACACCTCCCACCAGGGCAGGCTGGAGTCTTGTTCATCAAATAGCAAAGAAAGTGTCTTTATTTTTGGAAGTCAGTGTCCATCTAAAGCTCCAGACCTCCAAGGCATTCCAAACCCATCTCGGGCATCACACAGTTGTGACCAGGACAACTGGAACAAGGGGAGCAGGAAGTGTCTTATCCAAACTTCCCAAGGGGACACGAGGAAGGTGAGACCCACCAACGGTCATGGAAAATTTGGGCCAGAGAAGGGAGGTGAGGTGGAGGCTTCTTCAAGGCATCCTGCAGTTGGAGTGAGGGACCCCAACCAGGGGAGAACAAACATTGTTAATTATACAATAGATTTACTGTGGATAGAAGTAAATATTTAAAAGGAACAGAAATGCAGACAGGACAGAAGCTGGGCAGGTTCACAGCAAGGCCATTTGGGGACTATTAAGGTGGCTTGAGCAGAAATGGATGGGGCATCTTCTCAGGTGTGGAGGAGTCTGGAGACCTGGAATGCCTGTTGTGGGTGAAGTTGAGCACAGAGGAATTACAGGATAGGGACTGTCTTCTACTCTGCTTTTGGCCAGGACTGGTACAAAAGGTGCCCCCATGAAGGATCTCACCACTGTGCTGGGAACTGCTCTTCCCTTCCTTGGTGTTCCAGACAAATCCATCAGAGCTGAGTGATCCCAGGTCACACACAGCTTCCAGGCATCCCTGTACTGACATGGGACTCCCACCAAGCATTCCCAATAAACCTCCAGTATTTCATTTTGTGTTTTGCAAGATCCTTGTCTGAATGACTGACTGACTTCAGCCTCCTCTTGCAACGTGCGCAGCTCATCCACATGAAATTAGAAGGAAAAGGCGACCAGGAATTATGCAAAGATTTATCCAGTCTTGATCATGCCACACAGGGATTCATCCACGTGACATAGATACCAAATTTAGGCAGATTAATTCTGTTTCCAGGCTAATTTTCCTGACCAATACCACAAGAGAAGCTTTTGCTATTAGAGAAACCGTCATCTTTAATTATTCCCAGAAATGGTAGCAACAGCAGTATCCCAGAGTGCCCAGGGCACAGAGTGAGACAGACATGGGAGAGTTTGGACACGGGACCACCCATCAGAGCCTTTCCAAGTCCTCTTTTGGAGAAAGAGATGCCAGGGACAAAACACCTGCTGTGTTGTGGTGTGAGATGAGCAAGTTGTGCCTGCACAAGGCACTCCCACCTTTGGTGGCCAAGCTGGTTTTGGTTGGTTTGGGGTCCATCCTTGCTCAATGCCAGTGTTGCATCAATGAGCTCCTGCCCCAACACCCCTGACTGGCAATGGGATCACAGGGATGCCAGTGGATGACAGCCACAACCCAGGCATTCCGTGTGCACCTCCCTCCCTCCTCAGCGGAGCAGGAGGGGTCTGTGCTCATTCCTTGCTCCAGCTCACGTGTTTCCATTAGAGTGGGGAGGGCTGGGGGGGCTGTTGTGGTTCCCTTCTCTGCAGCACTGGAAATTGATAAGGTTCATATGCATACAAAAGGCTGAATGGAGAGGCAGGAGGGTGAGCGGGGTCGTACACCCAGATGGATTTTTTAATTCCGGGGGAAAATAACACCACGCTCTCAAGTGATAACTGAGCCTTTCTTCCCAACTCGGACCAAAATATGATTTTTCATCTGCGCATTGGAGGAGAGGAAAATTATACAGAATTTCATTCTGCAGAATAATAAAGCTTCATGCTGAATAAAGCTCCCATAAGCCAGTGTAATTACTGAAGGGCAGGAAATACACTTTCAGTTTATATCTAATCACAATGCCATATTGTGTGCTGTGAAAAGGACTTCTGGAGGCCGGAGTGTCGCTGGAATGTGAGCAGACCCTGAAGACTTTCTTCTTGGCAGGACTTTTTCGGCTGGGAAAAAAAAAAAAGGAAGACGAGTGGCTGGAGTCACTGAAGAGGACACAAAAACACTGCTTGAGAAGGATCCTCAAAGCCTTTTTTGGGGGATTCAGACTCAACCCTGGCAGCTCTTTCACCTCAGTTTGGGACTTGGATGCTGTGGCCCAGCAGGGCCAAAGGAGCACTTGTGTGGTTTGGGGTTGGATGCTGCTCCATCCTGATAGATCACAGACCATGAGCTGTGGTTTGTCCATACAAATAACAGCATTAGGATAACAGAAAATGTGGGACCACTGCAATCTGGGATTTCTTCCTTCCTCTTTTACCCTCATGATGGACCACAGGCACAAAATGCTCTGTGTAGACCACCAGAAGCTACAACACCTCAAACTGGTCAAGGCTGTGACAGGGCTGCTCAGGGGAAAGTTCTGCTCAACACATTTGGGAAACTGGTTAAAACCAGGGCTTGGTGGAAGCAGACTGGGAAATGAGGTTTGGGACAGGCTTGGGAGATACCAGGAAGTTTGTGTTCCTTGAGGGGAAAAGCAGAAAAAAGGGCAGCAAGGGGAAAGATTTCTTTGTGCAGTGAGAAAGAGTTTTTTGTGCAGAGGGTGACAAAACCCCCTTAGCACAGCTTGAAACATTGCTCCTGTGTGAGTAAATACAGAGCATAAACCTGCTCCCAGCGTGTGTTTTATTCCAAGGCCTTTACACTAAATCCCCATGGCACCCTGTGGGAGGCAGCTGCAGAGGGTGTGAAGTTCCACAGCATGGCAGGTCCCCAAAGACTGGGACACCTACCTGAGCTGGGGGGAAGGTGACAACCCTTGACAGGGATGTGAAAAAATCCTCCCCACTCCCTCAACCTCAAGTTTTAACCTCACTGGAAAGAGGGAAGGAAGCAGAGCAACTACGAAAACGCCCTCCGAGGTACCACCTCCAGCTCAACAGTTGTGTGCTCAGATTAATTTGTTTGAAGTTGGTGAACACAGAGTGGAGAGGGCAGAACTGGTAGAGGGAAAGCAGCTTTCCTGGCTGGAGAGGCCAGCTCCCACCTCTGGAAAACTCAGATGTAAAGTTGTCCATCTTCCTGCTGCTGAGAACAGCTCCATGGCTTAGGAAGGGTTTCTGGCAGTCCTGTCTCAACAGGTCAGCCTTGTATCCCCATTTCAGAGGCTGCTGCTGGCTCCATGCAGCCTCCCACAGGATTGCTGCAGGTGACTCAGGCTGTGGCCGGGGCTCCCAGCTGGAATGCTGCACATGGAGCTGCATCTCCCTCATCAGATACAGGCAAAGGGGCTCACACTCCTCAGCTGCCCTGCTTTGTGACTGCCAACATATTTGCAATTTCAAAATACACCACTTTGTGCTCTTTTCATTTGCTCTGCACTGACAGTGTCATTTGGCCTTTCTTTTTGCTCCTAAAAAGAAGAATTCATGGTTTTTCTACAATAGTTCAACCAAGAGCTGTCAAGATCCTTCCTTAACATGTCTTTGTTCCCCTGCCCACTCTTCCCTGTGGATAGGACATGCCTTTTCCACGCAGGGAGCTCCCCAGGTGAAACCTTGCCTGCTCACTGGTCTGAACTGGGACTGCTCCACCTGAAGGATGCTGAGACTCCTGCTTTTCCATAGTGCAACTCCCTGGTGGCTGGTAGCCATTCTCTGGTTAACTAATACACTCACATGTCTCTGCTCCTCTCTCGTTTCCAACTGATGAGCTCCCAGTTTAGAGCAGAATTTCTTGTTAATCCCCAAGTGCATGACCTTGCATTTAGTAGTCTTAAATTTCATCCCATTTCCTTTACTCTCGTCTCCAAGATTATGCAGTTCTCCATGTATGGTATTGTGATCCTCCTTTACTTTGCTGACGGCTCCTAAATTTATGAGGACTAGAAAATTGACAGGAAACTTAAGGCCAGGCCTGGCTGCCAGTTCACCTTGGGTGGGAAGGGCGGGTGGGGGTGAAATCCTGCAGCTACACAGGGGTGCCAATGGATTCAGGGGTTCAGGGAACAGCAAGGGAAGCAGGAAGCAGCTGCCTGGCCCTGCAGCCACACACTTCATATAAAACCCCTCAGCACAAGATATGTCAGACAGGGAAAAAGCTTCTCTGAGCAGTTTGTTTTGTTTTCTCTGCCCTGGGGATCCTGGGTGATCCAACACCAGTGCCCTGGTGACATGAAGGGGAGCTGGCAGAGTGCTGGGGTGGCTGGGCAGCATCTGAGCAAGGCAGATGGAATGGGAGAAGCCTGCAGTGATTTCCCATCCATGGTTTTCCATGGTGCAATGGAATAACCCCCTGCCAAAACACTGGATCCCCTGCTTGAGAGGAGACTGTGCTGCCTTGGCTGCTACAGCTGCACCAAGTTCCCAATGCCAGGGTCCCTCCTCTGCTAAAAGGATGGTTTAATATTGAATGCATTTCTTTACAAATCCAACCAAAATGTTCTGAATGCCCTCACTCACATCCAAAGTCAAAAGACAGGAGTCAGGGCTAAAATCCAGGAAGATGCTGGACATGGTGGTAGGACCCCAACTGTCTGGACTTGTCTCCACACCTGCCTGCCAGCTTAAAGCTGGGCTTTGTACCCTTCTATGTGCTCACTCACAGGAGAGGTGTGCCACCACCTCTTCTGTTTCACACCCACACACACACTTCTAGATAAATGAGAACTGTTTGGGACACTTCTCTCCAACTCCTTGGCAATGGGAGACCTTCTGGCCCAGGAGTCACTATAGGACATGAAATAACATGACACAGACACACTGCTCTTTCAAGGTGAAAATAGAATTTTTTAATTTCTGACTCCAACATTTATAGATTTCTGAAAGTGACAGTGGATTGGAGGGTGACAGTGCCACCTCTCCAATGACACTGGACAAACCAACAGTCCACCAAATTTCTCCTCCTCCATAAAAGAATGCAAAACAATAAGTTATTTACATCAAGTGTGTGAGAAAGTTCATTACAAGAATGTAAACATCAGAAGGTTTAGAAAATCTTAAAAAATCAGGGCGACACCCAGGGACTCCTGCAGCTGCACCCTCTCAGAGACCCCATTTGCCTCTGGAAAATCCCCTGTCTGTGCAGAGTTAGCTTCTAACCTCTCTCCATTTCAGCCAGCAGTGCAACTGGTTTGCACTAAGCATCCAGCCGAGGGGATTCAGCCCTCCCAATCAGCACAACTAAAGCATGAAATGAGGACACAGCCCGGGAGCCTGAGCAGGGGGGACTGTGCTGCCTCTCCCGCATCACCGAAAAAAAAAATAAAATAAAAAAAACAGGGAAGAAAGCAGAGCCTTTGCATTATTCTGTGCTCCGTCCGGAGCGCAAATGCTCTATTTTTACACACCTTCCCATCTCCCCTGAGCCCCGGCCCCTCCTCCTCCTCCCGTGCAGGCAAAGTTCTTGAATCAGCAGATTCTGAGCTTGGGAGCGGTAAAGAGCTATTGAGGGACGGACTCTGATAGCATTACAACCATCCATGGAGCCATTTTCTGTGGCGAATCGCTGAGTTCTACCTGGTTATCTCCTGCCTTGCACATCACTTCCGAATGACATGCTCTCAGTCTGGGCAAAAAATGAGAGGTTTTTTTTAAGAGCTGGGATTTCAATAATATGTGACGAAAGGATGAGATTACTTTCTGAGGTGGGAGAAGGCGAGAGAGGGGGGGAGAGGGAGAAGAGATGAAGAGCAAGTTCTTGGTCCTTTATGGAGTTTCACAGCAAGGCTACTCTCTTGGTGGTACAGACAGCCCTGTTGCTCTTCTTTGGATGGTTTCTCGCCCTTTCCCCAGGTCAGGGGGCTGGGAGAAGCCCAAGGTGTCCAAGAGGTCAAGAGGCGTTCGTGCACTGCATTAATGAAGAGATTGTCTGGCTCCAGAGGGCACTGGAAGCAGAAGCTGCACTAAAGAGTGGCTGAGCCACAGCTGCAATTTCAAAGACAGGTTTCAACCTGAAGGAGTCACAACACATCCAAGTGGTTTGATTTCCAGGTGCCCAAATTAGCCAAAAGCCAGTTGGAAATGGAGGTGGGGGTGTGAATTCGCTCTCAGACAGAGGGGTGGGTGTGTGGGCTGTGTGTGCTGGTGGTGGAGCAAGGAGACACTTTCCTGGTGTCAGATCCCCTGTTCAGCAGAGTGGGACTCATTCCACAGAGATAATCCTTTTCCTGCCTTCAGATAATTTCTGTGCCTATGTTCTCCAGCCTGGGTTCTTATCTGCTTCCCTTCCCATCGTTGCTGGGTGCATCACTGTCTTTATCTTTCCAGCACCCCTCCGAGGCAAGCAGTGCTCTCATCCCCCAGGTTCCAGGGAGAAACTGGGAGGGATGGGATGGGCAAGCTGCAGGGATTCACTGTGGTCACACACAACCTGTGCATTGAAAATGACCCCAAGGCACAGACTTATGTCTCAAACCTTTGTTTCAACAGTCAGGTGGGGGAGAAAAACAAACTCCAACTCCATAAAAAAGGCTAAAGGCAAGTTGTGCAGGTTTATCACATCTCCAGATGGTTTTCTGCTCCCTGGGGAAGTCAGTTCAGACCATGTAAAACCTGTGGCAGCGTAGAGAAACTGCAGGCGAGACCAGAAATGCATCTGCAGGTGTAGGTGCCTTCACTGGAGCTGTTGTTCAGCACTCGAGTAGGATTTAGGGTCTTCTACAGGGACTGCTTATCTGTGAGGCACATTTGGGAGGGAGATGCAATTCCTGCCCAGCATATATTGTCAAAGGCCACTTCCCTGCCTCGGGGTTCTGGTGACCCAGACCAAGCCTTTGTGGTGATGCCCACAGGGAGAAGGTGAGGAGGCCACCAGGGCTGCAGGAACAGCTTTGTGCAGCTGTGGCACGTACCAACACCAGCACTAACCAGCTTTAGTGCATGGCTAAAGCCCAACACATTTCTCATTTCACTGTCTGAGCAGAAAAACACAAGGCTGTGATTCACCCTTCAAGGCCCAAAGCTCCACCCCAAATGTGTCTTCAGGGGAAAACTGCAGAGTCTCAGTCTCGCTGTGGTGTTTCTCACCTGGATGTGCTTTTTGCTCTCCTTTTGCTTTTCCAGCCCCAGTGGGCAGGGAGAGCAAAGAGTGCAGGGAACTGTTCCCTGTGAACATTCCCTGTCCCTGATGGGATCACCTGCTGTCACCGCCAGCCGCAGGTTGTCTGTGTCAAGGAACAATCTGACAAAGTGCACCAGGTGAAATTTTGCTGGCTTCTGTCTTTAGATAAGGGCGCTATCACTGACTCAACATATTTTATGTATAACACACCCGATGCAAAAAGCATTCAAGCATCAGGCTTGTTTAAATGTATTTGATGGTATCTGGAAAAACCAGTTAGCACTTCCCGGCTGGCTGCGGGGTGCTCTCTGCAGAGAATCACTCCAGCAGAGGCCATGGAGCCTTGTCCCCCTGCTCAGAGCTGCCTGTGGCTGGGGCAGGAGGAGACAGGCTGCCCCAAACTTGGTCCTGGTGGAGGAGCTCAGATCTCCCTGGGGCAAAATGACCTCGAGAGGAGCAGGGTGGAGAGTCCATGCGCAAAGATTCCTTCCAGCTCTGAACGGCGAGAGCGCAAACACTTGGCCACCAGGCCAGGATTTATCAGTCACCTCCAGATTTATCCCAAAGTCTTCCAAGAGCCTGAGGCCACTGTGTCTCTCTGCCAACACCAGCAGCACGGGTGTTGTCCCCAGACTTGTTTTCACCATCACACCCTTCTGCTTTCAGGGGAGAATTACCCTGAGCAGGGCATTTCCATGTTGTATGGAAACACAGCACCTTGCCTGTGTTTGGCCTCATTTCCCCCTACCTGGAGAGAAAGTGATAGTTCAGATGAACATTTTCTAGTTAAATGCCATCACTTTTTCAGAGGGTTTTGTTGGTTTGGGTTTTTTTTTTTTGGACCAGATTTTTCAAGAACACATGAGAAGCAGATAGAGGCAGATCACTCCTATGGCTTTCTCTCTATTTACAAGATAGTTCTTTATCTTGGATTTATGATCCTTGATCCAAGCTCTGGTGCCAGCTCTAAGCAAGCAGACACTTGTGATGTGTAAAGAAAAGAGAACACAGCTTTGCCTTTGGACTGCAGAGACTTTCTGGGTTAGGGTGGTCACATCTGTTAGGGAGAAGAGAGGAATTAAGACAAATTTCTCTGTTATTTCTCACCAGTCCCATCTCTGCTCATCAAACAGATGAGGTGGAGCTGGCAGGGAAAAACAGGAGATTTTGCTGCTATTTCCTGAGGTTCACAGTTTGGTATTAATTACAAGGCTGGGCAATGACTAAATTAATTTGGTGGTCATTTCCTTGGAAAGACGTCAGCATTTCCCAGTGATAAGGAAAAATCTGTGAAAACAGGATTTCTTCTCCTTCTGAAGAGGTAAAATCCCAATAACAGAAAACCTATTACTTCTTCATCTGTTTATTTCTGAGGTCCAGCTAAATCTCCTGGAATATTTAGGACTATCAGTACTCTGTCCTAGGAATCTGGACTACGTGGAGGGACAGGTTTATGGGTATAAAGATGCATAGCTACAGCACAGGTTCAGCTCCATGCCTTTGTACAAGGGAAGAAGCAGTGAAAAATTTCCCCCTTTCCCACTTTTGCCATTGGAATCCTTTGGGAGGCAGAACTTGCTGGGGTTCAAGGATCCCTGGTGCCAAAGTCACCACTCTTCACCCATGCAAGTCCATCTCTTCACCCCTGGTCAGTGATGGAGAGAAGCAAATTCCCGACCTCTCCCAGAGGATTTCACTGGGAGAAGATGATTCCTCAATTTTGTGTGGCTGTAATGGGGACCAAGAAGCTCCAAGCCAGGAAAGCTCCCATCTCCCACCCATGGAGAAATCCTGCTGCTCCTCCTCCAGGCTGCTGCTAAGTGTGCTGGGAACTGAAGCAAAGCACTTTGCTTATCCTGGACCCCTGTTTTTCCATCAGCGAAATGAGACTTCCAATTTGGCAGGGAAAAAAACCCAATCACTTTAAAAAAAGCTGCCTACAAAAAAAAAAAAAAATCCCAATTATTTTTCTAAATTAGAGATTAACAAATGAATTATTATTCCCTGTAGGTACCAAGAGCACTTTGTTGGCATTCAGGATTTGGGAGGAAAATTCCAATTATGCCCTATTTTTGGGTTTGTTTTTTTTTTTTTTTCTGTTTAAAAGTGGTGCTTTCCTACAGCTCCTTGGTTGGGGTGCTGGAAGAGGAGGAAGAGGAGGAGGAGAGGAAGAGTGAGCGTGTGCAGGGTGGCAGGGGCTGGTGCTGAAGGATCCTTTTGTGAAGATCAGCAGTTCCTGGCTCTTTTATCCCAGGCAAAGATTACATTTAACTCCCAGGGGTCTTTGCTTCCTCAGATCCTTTTCAGACTGAGTCACTGTAGCACTGCAGATAGTTTTGGGTGTCCTTTCATTTTTTTTTTTTTGACAGTATTAAATACATACCCCAGTGAGCCATAAATCAGTGGTTTATCAGAGAATAAATCATATCTGTAATAAGGGACCACTTCTTTTTAATTGGACAGTGCATTAAATGAAACAGATATACTTCCTCAAAGAATGCAGAAATGTGTCAGCCAGCCTTCTTTAATGAATTTTAATTTTAAACCACCTTTTCTTTGAGAGAAAACCTATTTCTCCCCCCCCCTCCCCTTCTCTCCAGTAAAATTATATTCTAACTGGAGGATTTGCTGAGTTTCATGGGTTATTGTACTCACACCACTTTATCTTTCATTCCTGTGGGATTGGAGGAGCCTTTCCTGCAGGTTCACGTTGGTTTGTGTGGAGAGGGATGTTGTAGCAAATGGATATTTGTTTGTGTGGGAGGGATCCATGTGTTTGCTGGTTTTTCTGGTGAGATCATTGCCAGGAAAAAAGAGCATCTTTTACACCCTCCTGAATCCTGGGGAAATCTCAGCACTGGCTTAAATAATTCAGGTAACGAGCAGTGACCACAAGGAGTGAATTCCTTGGGGAAAGGACAAGGACCCATCTGATTTTGGAAGCAAGTATGGGCCACTGGTCAAGGAGGGAAGCAATGCCATGTGTGCAAGGATCAGAGGCACAGCACAAATGTCACAGCTCTGTAAAACAGAGAGCAGCACCCCTCCTATGAGGAAAGGCTGGGAGCTGGGATTGTTCAGTCTGGAGAAGTTCCAGGGTGACCTGATTGTGGTTTCCAGTGACTGAAGGAAGCCTGCAGGAAAAGATGGAGAGAGAGTATTTCCAAGGGTTTGGAGTGACAGCACAAGGAGAATGGCTTTAAGATGAATGAAGGTAGATTTAGATAGGATATTGGGAAGAAATAAAAAAACAAAACAAAACAAAACCACAACAACAAACCCAAACAAAAACCAGGCAAAACAAATCAACCAAAAACCCAACCCACCCAAAAAAAAAAAATCTCATCAAGTTTTTCAGTAATCAACCTTCCCATTTAAAAATGGCCCCAATGTCCACCCCAGGAGTCCACCCCATCCCTCCCATGGCAAAGGCCACCCAGGAGCCAGCCCAACCAGCTGCCTGTCACCTCCCCTCTCTCAGAAATCCCATTTTGTGAGGGCAGCCAAAATGTCCAGGCCTGTTTGCTGCAGGGTAATGGGGATTCCCTGCTGGTCCTTTTGGCTGCCCACCCTCAGCCCCACCAGTCTCTCAGCACACCCCAGCCCTGCTGCTCCTCGCTCTCCTAGCACAGGCAGGCTCCGCAATCATTTCCTTCTCAACATGCTGGTAGCAAAATCTTTATGAATTTGAATCTCTTCTTATTATTTCCATCCCTGTGCTTATATTTCCTCCCCACACCTGGGGTGTGATTCCCCCTCCCTGAGTGCCCAGCTGGGTCACAGTCAGTAATAGCTGGTTATTAGCTCTGGGCAGAGCCTGCACTTCCAGCCAGCCACGGGAAGATATTACAGGCAGGAATAGAACATTATTTCCAACTTCTTATCCTTGGTGGCTTTGGAGTAAGGTATCATTTTCTTTTTTGTTTTGCTGGTTGAATTTCTAAGAAACCAAAGGTTTCAAAACCACTGAAAACTCTTTATCCTTGTCATCTTAATTCACGTTTTCTCTGGTATGACTGTTCCTTGGTGCTATAATTTGTCTTGGAATGCTTGAAAACCACAGCTCTTTCTTTCTCTCATTTGTTTTCTATTAAATTCTGGAGCAGTTGAATGAGGACACCTCAGCTGTGTGCATTTCTTACACCAATTATTCACTGTTCAGCAATTTAAAAGGTAAAATGACACTGCATGGTCATCATCACATGTACTGCATTAAGCCTTGGAGCTTATATAGCATTTAATGAATGTTTTTTTCTGTATAATGAGATTGAGAAATCTAGAAGGCTGATTTTTTTTTAACAGAACAATTCCAAAATTTAAAATTTTTAAAAAAATAATAAACCACAATAAAGTGTTTGAGGAAATGCTTTGTTTAAGTGCCTGTCAGTTAAGCAGGTTGGTCAGCTGAAATTAAGATTTGCAATGTATTTTCTCCAAGGGAGACTCTTCCATATCACCCCACATGGTTACAGCTGCTGTGTGTTGTGACTCCTGAGTGTTGACATCCTCCTGCTTCCCCCAAAATGTGCCTCTGAACCAAACTGGGAAGGAGGAGAAGGCTCCCCATGGCTGAGATTCGTGTGGCATCGCAGGCAGAGAGAAGCAGAGCTCAAAACCTGATTGCTGCCCCTGCCTGGGTCACCCTGCCGGGCTGAGCTTGGGTTTGGGGTGTGTGCTGAGCTCCTGCACACACCCCTGGCTGCACAACAGGATCCTGGCCAGTTTGGGAGCTGCCTTCACACCAGTGTGACACAGGCAATGCAGGGAAGGAGTGCTGTGCCATCTAGTGAGTGCTGCAGCCCCGATAAAACACCATTAACTGCTCAGCTGCAGGCACCACGGCCAGCTCCAGGGGCTCTAGCAGGGCTGCCTCCAGTTTTACCTCATGGTTAAACAACTTCTCGGGGCTGAGAGCACCCTAGCCAGGCAGCAAGTCAGGTTTAAATCCCGAGGTTTGGTGTCGCAGACACCTTTTTATGAAAATCCTTTCTTTAAGATGTTTTTTTCCTCCTGAGAAGCTGAGAGGCCTCAAGGACAAAATGTAAACAATGATTGTTTGCTGCTGTGGAATGCAACAGGTGCATCTGTGATTGGTCTCATGTGGTTGTTTGTAATCAATGGCCAATCACAGCACAGCTGGCTCTCTCTCTGTCCGAGCCACAAACCTTTGGTATTCATTCTTCTCTATACTTAGCCTAGCCTTCTAATGAGAACTTTTTCTTCTATTCTTTTAGTATAGTTTTAATGTAATATATATCATAAAATAACAAATCAAGCCTTCTGAAATATAGAGTCAACATTCTCATCTCTTCCCTCATTCGAAAACCCCTGTGAGCACTGTCACAGTTAGGCTCAGGAGGAGCTGGGCAAGGCTGGTGTCCGAGGAGGCTTTGCTCCCCCATCCTCAGCAAGGATGCAGCAGCAACAGAGAAATCAAGGCCAAAAAAAAAAAATGCAGAATATTTGGTTTCTTCTGTCTCTGTCACAGAACAATCCACCAGGAATTTCCCTCTCCTGCAGTTCATGCTCAGCCTTGTCCTGATCTAACCCCAGCATCTCACCAGGCCCTCCAGGGAAGGTTCCCACTGGAGCAAAGCCCTTGGGAGCAGGGATCAGCTGGGTCCCTGGGGCTCTGGGTGCCCCAGACCCCCCCAGGATGCCGAGCCTGCTCTTGTGTGGGTGCACAGAGGGGTGGGAGGGCACCCCAAAGCCCCTGGGGCTGGTTTTGGGGGTCAGCACAGGGAGGGGACCACCTCCAGTGCCAGGGGAGGAGGGAAAGTTGGGAGGTGGGAGCCCAGCCTGGCACGTGGCCAGGAATGGCCTTCTGGTGTGATGTGCTCTTGGATTTTATTTAAATCAGCGAGACGAGAGGACAGTTCAGAGCACTGGATTAATTCCACTTTCTCCCTCTCGCTCTCTCTTTTTTTATTAGGAAAATAAAAGAGACTTTGAAATATTAAGAGAGAGTGGGATTAGAGCCCTCTCCTGCTACCCCAGTCTTTCCTCCCCTATTAATTTCCACTTGATTAGAATTCTTTTTGAAGTATTTAAATATGGACAATAGGAAAAAGGGAGGGTGAAGTTATTGAATATCAGTTAAACTGTATTAATATAAGCTCAGTTCCAGCTTTTATATAGATACTTCATATATATGTATAGTTTCCACTAGGAATAAAGTAGATCTATCCCTCCTCCCCTACCTAAAGTAATTATGATTTTAAAAAAAACTATAATGAAACTCTTAAACTTTAATAGCCCATTTATAAATCCCCAGCTTAAAATTTAAATGCTTTAAAAAAAGTTTTAGAACTGTAGAAATTTGATTTTCCCCCCCTCTTTTTTTTTTTCTCTTTTTTTTTTACATAAGAGACACTTTTATACCATAAAACTTTTGAAGCCTTGCAGCCATTCTCAAGCAGCTGGCCCTGCCTTTGGTGGAAATTGGGGTGCTGAGGGCTGAGGGAGGAGGATGGAGGGGTTTTGGTGCTCAGAGGTGCTGCTTCCACTGTGGGAAGCCTACAGGGGCTGGAGAGCAGCTGGGAAAGCACTGCCCTCCATGGTGGCCAACACCCCAGTTCTTCTCCATGGTCCTGGTGTCATCCAGCAGCACTGAGCTTCCCTTTCCCAGTGCAGGGGGAATCCAGGAGTGCTCATGGATGTGGAGGGGTCCCTGGGACAGCTGGGGCTGGGTGTCCATGTCATGGTCATCCTGCACCTCCTGACTCATCACCTTGCCAAGCAAAGCTGCACTTTGGGGGGTTTGTTTATAAATCAGTACTTTTATAAACCAGATTTAGATATCTCCATCCAGATTCATAAATCCTCTCAGCTAACCTGAGAACTGCAGCTTGATTTACAAACCATGACTTTACACATCAGATTTAACTCCCTGACTGACTTCTGAAACAGTCAATTGGCTCAGAAGTCAGGCAAGAGATTTACAAATCCTAAAACAGGTTCACAAATCCTAAAACATAATCACAAATCCTAAAACATAATCACAAGTCATGCCAATAAGATCTAAGGAAAAAAAAGAAAAAGGTGTTTGTTTAGCAATCTTTTCTTTGCATGAGGGATCCAAGGGGCTGATTTACAGCCCAGGACACTGCAATCCTGTTGCTGCAAAGATCCAGCTCTTCCTCTGGGATACAAACCTGATCTATCTGTGATTGTTGGTTTTTTCCTAGTTCTGACTGAGCCTAACTTTGAGCTGTAGGATGCAACAGGGGTGGCATGAGTCCCACCAGGATCAGCAGCCCCTAAGCCCAAGAGAATTTGGAATCAGGGAACTGCAGAATGGTTTGGGTTGGAAGGGACCTTAGAGACCATCCAGTGCCACCCCTGCCATGGGCAGGGACACCTTCCACAGTCCCAGGTTGCTCCAAGCCCTGTCCAGCCTGGCCTTGGACACTGCCAGGGATGGGGCAGCCACAGCTGCTCTGGGCACCCTCTGCCAGAGCCTCAGCATCCTCACAGGGAAGGATTTTTTCCCAATATCCCACCCTAAATCTACTCTAATTCATTAAACCATACTTCATAAAACCATTCCCCCTCATCCTGTTACTCCAGATCCTTGTCCCAAGTCCCTCTCCAGCTCTCCTGGAGCCCCTTTGGGCAGTGGAAGGGGCTCTGAGCTCTCCCTGGAGCCTTCTCCTCTCCAGGTGAGCACCCCCAGCTCTCCCAGCCTGGCTCCAGAGCAGAGTCCAGCCCTCAGAGCATCTCCATGGTGTCCTCTGGACTCTCTGCAGCAGCTCCAGGTCCTTCCTGTGCTGGGCCCCAGGGCTGGGGCAGCTCTGCAGGTGGGGTCTCACCTCAGCAGGGCAGAGGGGCACAATCCCAACCCCTTTCCTGCTGCCCACCCTGGGATCAGCCCAGGGCACAGCTCTGGAGCTCAGAATTGCATTGTCCAGCCTCACCATGAACCCTTCTCACCCACCAGTTCAGATGACCAAGGCTGACACAAAACCACCATGCCAGGAGGAGGGACAGGATTCATGTGACCACAGAGGAAATGTTTTTAAACTTGAGTTATTTTAACAAGAGGCAGGTGGTGACCTGAGGAGGGACTGCTTGTGTTCCCAATGAGATGCTCATGGAGCATCCCCAGCAGTGCTGTGAATCACATCCTGCCTCTCCATGCCGCAGTGCTCCTCTATCCCATCTCCTGGGACAGGCTTAGCACCAAAATAATCACAACTCGTGGCCTTGTGCTCTTGGAAATGCATTGGAAACCATCCAGCTGACAGATTTGAGTCGTGCCTCCATTGTGGCTTGGAGGGGGAAGAAAAGGAGTTTTCTATCTGCCAGGGGATAATTTGTCACACAGCACTTTCAAAGCTCCTTGGGGTTCCTCTGAGGTGCTGGACCTCTGCACCCCACCCAACAAATAAACTCTCTGTCATTTAGAGTGTCTCTTGCAAATTGTTGTTTGTGGTGTAAACTTCCATCTTTCTTAATGTTCTGGAGAGACTAAGTAAAAAAAATAACTTGTCCACAACTTTCGATGTTAAAATGTGCAAAAGCACTTTTAGAATTCAACTATTTCCCTTCCCCCCCGCCCCCCTCTGAGGTTTTCCAGATATACATCATAAAGCAACAACTGGCACTAATTCATTTTCCCCTTTGCAATCACCTCTAAAGGAAAAAGCAGCAAAGATTTCCTACCAGGTGTAAACATGAGGAATAAAAGGCCAGATAACAATGAAGATTTCATGGAAACTCACAGATACGAGCACCCAAGTGTAAGGTCTGCAATTAAATGACGGGCAGCAATTTCCAGCTGACATTTTGTAAACAGGGAGCTGAGAAATGCAGCGGGAGAGTCAATTTTGGGGCAGGGACATGAGAATCTAGAGGTCAGTGGAGGAGGCACACATCAGCAGGAAGATGGGTCTTGTTTATTAGAAGGAAACAATCAATTCAGGTAATAACAGGCCACCCCCAGCCTCCAATCTCCAGAGGCAGGTCCTCACTTAAGAGAGATTTTCACATCTTTTCCCATTTTTTGGTGCTGTCTGGGCTATGAGCTGGGCTTATCTACAAGTGCTGGTGAGTCTGAGGCTGCAAAGCAGTGCCAAGATCCTCCTCACCTGCTATTTGAGCTGGGCTTTGCATCTTTTCCTTCTCTCTTCCCAGGATAAAATTAAAAGTGGCTTATTTCCTAATTAAACCCAGCTTGGACTCGTGGTTCCCCAGCCTAAACCTTGCCTAGGTGTGAGAAGAAAGGGTCAGTCCCTCAGAACCTGGCTCTTCCTCACACGGACATGCCCAAGAAACGCCATTTCCATCTCATTTTTCTCCCTCCAGAGACAACTCCTGCCTGATATTATTCCACTTTCCCCACCCACCTCTTCCACCATGTGCCCCCAGGAGCTGCTAGTAATAATATTGCAAACCCCATAATAAATACTGTGATCGCTGCCTAACAGGCAGCCTAAAAAGGCTGGGGATAAATAAATAATAATAAAAAAAAAAAATTCCCATTTATCTGCGAGCTCGGGAGAGGCAGAGAGAAAAGAGTTCCCTATTAAAGATCCCGCATAGCCACAGGCAAATTCGAGCATCATCTCCTTGCAGAGCCCGGGTTATTTTTTTTAAGGCAGAGATTACTCTGGCGGTTCAAGGTGCTATCGAGCTCCAACCAGGGACAATTACAAGGCTCCAGTTGGAGCGTCTGAGACGATGCTTACGTCTGATAAGGTTGAAGGGGAATAATGGAAGGAGGGAAGTGATAATGGACTGCTGAATGGGTGGGTTGAGGTATCATCGCCAGAGAGCCTGGAGACAGAAGCTGCTGCTGATGCAGAGGATGTGGTTTTTCCCTTTCTCACCCCCGTTTTGTTTCTATTTTCCCTTCATAAGAAGAAAATATCTCTGAACCTTCACTTCAGAAGGATTTTTTCCCTCCCAGCTCCAAGCAACACCGGTGACACCACTCACAACTCGTTCCATGCCATAAGAGCCATCAGAGCCCGCGTGTCCTGCCTCCCTCAGCACTCGCTTCAAAGAGCTCACAAACCATTTTTAATGTTTTCTTCCCATCACTGAGGGCCAGGCTGGGCTCTGGGGATGCTCTCAATGCCCAACCCAACACCCCACACCTCAGAGGGGGTGTTCTGCCAGGTGTGTCCAGCAGATGAGAGAGAGGAGCCATCCCTGCCTCCAGGCTTGTGGAATTTGCAGGCAACCCTGAGAAGGGAAGAGATGAGAATCTTGACTCCATGTTTCAGAAGGCTGATTTATTTTTTTATTCTATATATTATATTAAAAGAAAATGATACATTAAAACTATACTAAAAGAATAGAAGAAAGGATTTCATCAGAAGGCTTGCAAGGAATGGAAAAGAATGGAATGATAATAAAACCTTGTGACTGACCAGAGGGTCTGAGACAGCTGGGCTGTGATTGGCCATTAATTAGAAACAACCACATGAGCCCAATCCCAGATGCACCTGTTGCATTCCACAGCAGCAGATAACCATTGGTTACATTTTGTTCCTGAGGCCTCTCAGCTTCTCAGGAGGAAAAACCCTAACAAAAGGATTTTCATAAAAGATGTCCATGACACAACTCCAGTGCTCCCCAGCTGGCACTGGTCCTCCAAGGCTTTTTAAGGACTGGGATCCCACACTTCCCAGTCTGGTGGCCTGGGAGCAGATAAGGAAATCTGGCTTACTCTTCTCCATCAGTAAGGGATGAACCCCCACACTGGGCTCCTCACATCCCAAAGAATGGACTCAGCCCTTCCTGAACCCTCCATTCCACTTTCTTCCTGCCCTGTCCTCACCAGCTTGTGGCCCATGATTTGGTCTCCATAAAACTGGAACTGCTGGTGAGCACTGAGAGCATTGATGAAGCTTTAATTATATTTTTCTTTGCTGAGATTTCTTCTTCTGGGCCAGATTCCAGCTGATAATGAATTTGATATATTTAAATATCCAATAAACAAATAAAGTCTATTGTTTTTCCCCTTTGATTATGAGACTCTTCTCTTTGGCAGATCCTTTCATGTCTGTCTTTCCCTTTTGGAAGTATAAAACTAGATCAGGATTTCACTTTTCTTCTTTTATCAAGGCAAGACAGAATTGCCTCTATGTTTTCCTCTACTATTGAAGGCCAGGAAGTACCATGAAAATCCCTCTTTGGGAACGAGGGGTTTTGGATAAGAAATCAAAATAAATATTTCCTACATTGGAGGTCAAAACCCCCTTCTGATGGCCACAAATATGGAGGTGTTTGTGTGCAGACAAGGCAGAAAATGATGCATTTTTGCTTGGCCAAGGAAAAGATGCTGGCAGCTTCCTGGGAATCAGGCAAATCCTGGCCAGTGGGGTGGACGATCTCCAGATAGAATCTGAGAAGGCTTTTGGGGAGTGACTCACACAACCAGATCCATTTGCAGCTACATCTTGACCAAAACTTGCAGAGAGATAGTGCCAGACGAGTGTCAATCCCCCAGACTGAGTCCTTTGCTTTAAAGCAACCCCAGCAGCACTTTTGGGTGGGATTTTTCTCCTCTGCCTTTGCACACTGACAGTGCCAAGAGCTGAGTTGAGGGGGTCCAAACTCATATTCCAGCCCAGGGAGATGAATGTTCCTTCATGGAGTTCAATTCAGCCAACCATCTTGGGATGGGGTGGAACGTGGTCCAGAAATGTCCTGTTCTCCCTGCAGGCTCCAGAATGAGCCTTAGCAACCAGTTCTGGTGTAAACAAGGGAAACCTGTTCACTCTAAAAGCAGTGAGGGTTAGATGGGATACTGGAAATTCCTCCCTGTGAGGGGCTGAGGCCCTGGCACAGGGTGCCCAGAGCAGCTGTGGCTGCCCTGTATCCCTGGCAGTGCCCAAGGCCAGGCTGGACATTGGAGTGTGGAGCAGCCTGGGACGGTGGAAGGTGTCCCATGGCAGGGGTGGGATGAAATAAGCTTAAAGACTCCTTCCAACTCCAACCATTCCATGACTCCATGACTGTGGGCTTCCCAATGGGATGGTTATCAGGGTGGAAGGATCAGGGACACCTGTGACATCAAAGCTCTCACCAGGGTGTGTCCAGTTCTGGCCCTCGGTTTGGGAAGGACATTGGGACACTTGAGCACATCCAGAGGGGGCAACGAGGCTGGAGAGGGGCTGGGAACACAAACCCTGTGAGGAACCACTGAGGGAGCTGGGAGGGTTCAGCCTGAAGAAAAGGAGGCTCAGAGGTGCCCCCATCACTCTCTGCAGCTCCTGAAAGTGATTGCAGTCAGCTGGGGCTGGGCTCTTTCTCCAGACAGCACTGACACAACCAGAGCACACAGCCTCAAGCTGTGCCAAGGGCAATTCAGGTCGGATGTTAGGAAAGAGTTTTTCACAGAAAGGTGATAAAGTTCTGGAATGGCTGCCCAGGGAGGTGGTGGAGTCCCCATGCCTGGGTGTGTTTAACAAAGCCTGGATGTGGCAGTGGGTGCCAGGGTTGAGTTGAGGTGCTGGGGCTGGGTTGGACTCCTTGGTCTTTAAGGTCTCTTCCAACCTGGTCATTCTGTGAGTTCTGTGAATTGCAGGGCAGGAGATGCCAGGGACAGCTCAAAGCAAGAGGGACAGTGCATGCAGAGCCACCATCCCCCCATTCCTGCTTGGTTCCCTTTCCCAGTGGAACATGGAGCACACCAGGAGCTGTGCCTTGGAGGTGGGCTTGGAAGCAGCACTGGGAGGGGGCATGGGAAGGAGACAGGGAATGCCCCCAGGGAGGACCAGGCACTCATGGAATGTCTTTCCAGAGGCCATAGTGCTGTGGTATGTACAATTCCACTTCTTAAAACCAAAAGAAAAAAAGGAGGAAGAATGGGTGCCATGGCTGAGGATATTTGGTGTTTCCTTCATTGCTGCTTCAATTTACTCTTCCTCCATCCCACCCTGAGCCTCTGAGGGAGCTGAGGGCACAGAACTGGAGGACTGAGAGAATCCTCCTGGCCTTCTCCAGCTTCACACACCCTCCTGCTCTTCTCCAGCACGTGGCTTTCCAGGGATATGGCAGGAGAAAGGAACAGGTAATACCTGGGGAATGCCTTTCTGCTCCCTGCCACTGGAATGAGCTAAAATAAAGAGGCTGCTGTGTGATGCCAGGAGAAAGGAGATTATATCTGCCCAGGTTATACCCTGGATACTAAATCCAAATGCATTTCAACTAAGATCAGTTGCTTTATTAAAAAAAAACCAACAAAAAAAAAACAGAGAGAGAGAGGGAAAAAAAGTTGATTTTCTTTGCAGCTCTTGGAAGTGAATCTATTTGGTGTCAGGCTGAAAGAAGACAGCGTGTAAGTAACTGAGAAAGTGTTTACTCAGTGAATTAGTTCAGCTTTCATTGTGCACAGAGGATTATGGCCTCAGCAGTGGATGAGCTCCATTTCAGGCTGGAGTAGCTCACTTAGCTACCTCCAGGGCAGGACTAATTATCATAGGACTTAGGCCATTAAAGGGCTTTAACTACCAGTGCTCTCTCCCAGGTCTGGATTAACTCTTTGCCTGGAGCAAAGCGCCCTGATAACCATTCAGCCTAATGGTCTGCTTTGATTTCTCTGCCCCCTCTGCCCACCCCTTTCGCCTTTAAACTTTATGTTATTGTCAGATCTGGAACAATAGCTGGGAATATTAAAACCATTGCTGCAAAATGGCAAAGGGGGCCTTGTTGCAGATATTTTTTCCCCCCCTCTTTTGCGAAGGCAATTTTAGGAAATCCAATCTTGCAGAGAGCCCTTACCTGACTCAGGTGGATTAAGAGGGGCTGCTCAAAAGGCAGGACCCCCAAGGGAAAACCCTGAAATGCCCACAGAGCCCAGCTCTGTCTTACTCTGTTGTCTCCATGCCAATAATTGTGGTGGAAGGCACTCTGCATAGAAATAGCAAAAGACTATTGTTCCCCCAGGCATGAAATAGCCACGATGAGAGCAGAGTGATTACCCTGCTTCACAGAAGAAGAGCTGGGGTGCAGGAGGTTTAAATGTTTTGCCCAAGGTAACAGATGGAGAATGTGGCAGCAACTGCTCCTTATCATTAAAAATATATTTGAAGAATTATCTCGTGGTGCCTCTTTAACATCAGCATTCCCAGCTCCTCTGGCAGAGCAGCAGCACATCTGGGTGGCTCCCAGAATGGAGGGTGTGGCTGAAGGAGGTTCAACTCAACACTACAAAATCAGATGCACCTCTTCCAGTAAAAACCCTCAGAAGGGCACCAAAAGAATTTAAAGGAAACCAAAATAGCTGGTTCTTCACAAAAAAAATGGGTGCTTCTTCCCACCACAGAGCTGGGCAGAACCCTGGTTGTGCTGAAGGCTTGTGGGTTCAGAGCTGTGGGAGAAAAATCCCTTTTTAAGGCTTGTTCAGAAGGGCAGAGTGGGTGGAACTGTGGTCTGCTGCAGTGTTCACACCCACAGCCATGAGGAGGCAGATGTCCTTCACCTCCCTGTCCCCTGGCACCACCCTTGGGCCATGGGAGATGGGAGCTCTTGGCACCATTTGATGGTGGAAATGCTGGCAGCTGAAACACCTCTTGAGCTGAAGAGGCAGTTGAAATGTTGAAATACCTCTTCATCCCAAGAGGAGCATCCTTGAGAGAGTTCTTCCTCTCCACCTTTCAGTTTTTTATTCCATGAAATACCATTTAGTGCCAACCACTAAGCTGAGCATGGCCAACACGGCAACCATTTACAGACTCTGGTGGTCTTATATGAATAACTCGAATGCTCTGGAAAGACCATTTGTCCAGTCAAAACCCATGAAAGCACAGATTAAAAGCCAAAACATAAATTGGTGCTCCTCCATGTGCTTCTGTCCTTCACAAGTACCTAAATAAAAGAGGTACTTGAGAAAAACAACACATCAGAACCTATCTGAATTTTGTGGCACTTCCCTTCCTGTTGTTACCAAATTATCAGCTCAGAAACATAAAGTATGAAATTGTTTGGGTTGGAAAAGACCTTAAAGATCATCCAGTTGCAACTCCCCTGCCATGGCAGGGACACCTTCCACTATCCCAGATTGCTCCAAGCCCCATCCAGCCTGGGGACCACATGCCCTGATCCCACCAGAGAATGGTCTTAGATGGGTGGCAGATGCCCAATTTCACATGTTCACAACTTTCTGCATCCCTTGGATCTCCTGTGAGTGTAAGGATGAGCACAGGCTCAATAAACCAGGATAGATGGGAAGGAAAGCCCAAGCCAGGATGGCTGGGTCAGGATCAGGGAGCTCAGCACAGTTTAAGGCAACTCAGATTATCTGAACAAAGCCAGGCACCTGCAGCCAGGTCTTCCTGAAGGCCTTCAACCCTATGAGAGCCCAGGGACCACCACGTGGAGCCTGGCCCCTCCACAGGGCTCCCAAGTACCTTCTCCTTGCTGGAATTCTGGGAGCACACAGCGTTTGAAAGCAGGGCCTGTCCAGCAAGGGGTGTTTCTTCCTCCTTTGGTGCTGCTCCCCGTGGCTTTGTTCACACCTTTTCTTGGCTGACTCAGTCCTGCATTCAGCTGCCCAGCTGACAGCTTTCACAGCGTTCCTCAGAGCTCTGAAGCATCTTGCAGATGGTCAAAGCACGCCAAAATTGTGTTCTGCTGCTTCGTCTATATGGAAATTGTCTCATTTCTGCCTCCCTCTGATCTCTTACTCTGAGGATAATGGGGTTTAGTACTTTCCCTTCTTGCCCCAGCTGCAGGTGTGAACTGGAATAGAAGACAAACTGCTTACTGGAGTGCAAGTTATTTGTTGTTTGCAGATGAACAGAGCTGCCTTTCATTTCCTGTGATTCCGAGTATTAAATTCCTTCTCCTCGTCATTTACCCATTGCTTGACATCTTCTGCTTTCAACTCATTCATTCCCCATCACATCTGTGAGCCTGCACAGTGAGGCCCATCAAGGAAAACACAACTGAGGCCACTCACTAAGGAAAAAGAGAGGCAGGTAATTGTGGAACAGCAAGCAGAGACCTTTGAAGAAAAGGCAATTCCTCAGAGGAAAATTAGACCAGCTGAGTATTTCCTCTCTCATTACCAAGGGTGCTTCAAGCCTGGCTGTAACATCTGCTTATGGAATCTACCAAGAAGGCCCTCCCCCAAAAAAACAGTAAAAACTAGGACTGGAATCATGCAGGAACAAGCAAATCTGCTTGAGAGAGCTGAGCACTGTTCACTTGCTGCTGAGGCAGCAGCTCCTCTTGCTCTGTGTTCACTCAGCACCACGGGACCCTGACCTGCTGTGTAGCAGACAGGGATAACAGCAGTGAGACAAGAACCCCAGAGCTGGGGCCAGGCAATGAAAGCACCTTCTGGTGCCTCCTTCTCACATTTATCAAACGCAGGTTTCCCACCTTCCAGTGAAACTGCAATTAACTTGTAAATGTATGCTACACAATTAATTTCCCACCAGCTGCTGCTCTGCAGCTGAGAGGAAATCAGTCAGGGAGGCACCCACAGGAGCTCTGGTGTGGCCCTTGCCACAAGTTCTGCCCTGACACAAAAAAAAAAAACCCTATTAAACTGATAAGGCCAGCCCACCCTACACAGAGAGAGCCCAAGGACTGGAGGGATTGCAGTCCCACTTGGAGGTGCTCCATCTAAAACAGAGAAACAGGAATTGAACTCTACAGCCAGGTCAGCACTTGTGCAGCTCTGGGATGGAACTGAAACTGTGTGTGTGAAAACCCAGATGTGTGTCTGTATTGGGAGGAGGTGCTCCTCATTTTGGAGAGAGAAGCAGCCTCCCATGGTCAGGTGCACTTGGCTCCCAGCCCAAGGTGCTTCTAGATTTCTTGTCCCACATTTGGAGAGCAGGCACACAGGGAGTCCTGATGAGGGTCCCAGTCACCCTAAAGACACGGGCAAGTTGTCTAGAACGCAGCAAATAAAGGGCCACAGGACAGTTTGAACCTCATTCCATGCAGGCTGGGGGTTGGGGCAGATTTATCTGTCTTCTCCTGTGGTATTTGTCACCTTCCAGCAGGATGCCCCATCCTTTTGTGTCCTGCCACGTGAGCCAGGATGGGGCTGCAGCTGCAGTGCCCTGCTCTGAACCACCACGACATCCCAATCACATGTCAGGCCAGATTTTACCCCTCCAGTGTCTTCCCCTCCTGGTAACCACCAGAACATGAGTTGTTCCCATCTCTCCAGCAGGACTTTTATATTACACTCAAAAATATTGCTAATTTAAGTGTTCTTGCGTGGCCACTCTGGGATCTGCTGCAGTGGCATCCCTTAAGTCCCTGACACATCCCAGGGCTGCAGTCAAAAGCCTGTGTGAGGTGGATGACAGCTCTGAGTGAGTGGGACCACAAGGTTTTGGGGAGTTTTTGTATTCTCCTCTGTGGTAAGAGATAACAAGTTTGCCACCACAAAATTGTGAACAGGCACAGCTCTTGACAGAGAGGGAGAGAAGTTCAGGCTGCAGATGCAGAAGGCTTTAGTCATGGTGGAAAGGAGCTGAATACATCAACTGCTCAGGGATGGGCTTCTCTGAAGGCTCCACAGAAGACACAGAAAATTCACTTGAAATGGAGCAACACTGTCTGGGGACGGAAAACAGCTGCTCTGGGAAAAGGAAATCACCCATTCCCCACAGGCACAATGGCTCTTTGGGGAAGAGCAGCTAATCTTGGAGCAGAGCACAGAACTTGGGTGCTGGAAGGAGATAACAAAGACCAGGGGCTCTTGTGTTCTGGGTCAGCTGCTGGGCCCAGCTTTGCATCCCCTCAGCAGACACAACAGGCCCTGCCACACAGTGTCACTGTGCCTGCCAGAGATAAGCTCCAGCATGAAAAGCAGCTGGCTGGAGCTCAAGCCAGGCAAGATGGAAGTGATGCTTCTAGGAAAAAAAAAAATAAAAAGGAGTGATTCAGGCATTTCCTAAGAAATGCTGAAGCTGTTGTCCCCCTTGCACAGGGAGGACACCAGTGGACTGAGACTGCACTTGCTCCTTGAGGCTCAGCCTGTGGTAGTCACAAGCATTTTCTAGGCACCTGGAACCCTCTCCTGCTTTTCTCTTTCTTTCTGTGAACCCTGGCCAGGCACAGGACTTCATCAGAGCAGGTCTGAATGCCTCTGCTCCAAGATGTGGCTGGCACCACCAGAAGGAGGTGAGTTACAACAAACAGAGGATGCCCACAAGTTGGAGCAGATTTTCTCTCCTTACCCAGCCAGGAACCGGCTTTGGGACACAGAATTCTCTCTACATCTGGAAGGGCCAAGGACACTGAGTGTGATGGGTGGAATAGCAGGAATATTAGAAATTCAGTGATGGAGATGTTCCCTTTGTTTTAAACCAAGAGCTGTTAAGTTCTCATGAGCATTATAAGCAGGGAAAGATGTTATATCCTTAAGTTAAAAGATTAATGAATTGTGTTTTCCTCTGGGTTTAAACTCTTCCATCCCTTCCACAATGATCACAAGTCCCAAAATAACTTCACTCTCTACTCCCCAGTTTTCTTCTCCCTGCTTTACAAGCTCTCTTTGGAAGCCAGGTAAAAGCAGAGAGGCACAAGCTGATTATCAAATAATATACTTGCCATGGTGAGAGATAGCTGGATAAACAGTGGAGAAATCACCTCTTAACTTTAAATGCAAGAGTTAATTCAGTTGACCTGCCCCCATTGATTAAAGCAGTTTCCAGAGAGTAAAAGGCAAGAAGATGCCCAATCCCTGGAAGTGTCCATGGCCAGATTGGATGGGGCTTGGATCAACCTGGGGTAGTGGAAGGTGTCCCTGTCCATGGCAGAGGATGGAACTGGGTGAGGTTTAAGGTTCCTTCCCACCCAAACTATCCTGGAGTTCCATGTTTCTATGGCAGAAAGTCTCCTTGGCAGCTGCAAAAACCCCAAGGGCCCCCAAGGACATTTTTCCTCCTAATGCCCAGTGAACAGGAAGATTTTCATGCTCTGGAGCAAGAAGGTTTCTGTCTCTTCTCCAGTGCTGCTGCATGTTTTGTTTAAAATTCAGAACATTGAAACTTCAAAAATAGCATCTGCATTGCCTTCCTGTGGATGCCTCAGCAGCTGCTGGGATCTGCTGACTCGGGTGCTTTGGCAGCTGCACTTTACACAGGAATTACACCAGGGTGGAAGAGCCCATGGAGAGAGAGCTGAGTGCTTGTGGCTCCTTCCGATGGGAGCAGGGAGGGGAAGAACATTGAGTGACCAGGCTGTCACTCCCCTAGGACACACCATGTTCACACATGGACCTTGGTGTCCTCATAGGGTCCTCAACACCAGGCCAGGGTGTGGAGCAGCTGCTCCTGTGGCCCCTCACCCTGCCCACTGAATAAGCTTTAATTTAGTGCCTGCTCTTCTGAGATATGTTGGGCTCTTTGATGGTTGGACTTGTTGACCTTGGAGGTCTCTTCCTACCTTAGTGATTCCACAGTTCCATAATTCTATGTGGAGGCATCTGGCAGGCTTAGGGGTTGTCACAACCAGCCATGGTGACACCAGAGAAAAGCAGTTTCAGCTCCTGCTCCAAGGCAAGATGGGCAGTTGGATGTCCCTCCTTCCTTGGCTGGATGTGTGCCATGCTGGAAGAAGGGCACCAGCAAGTGCTTGTGGGGGGGAAACCTGTGTCCTAGAGGGACAATTTCTGCTCTGTGACTTGATCCAGAGCCATGGAAAGTCCTTCTAGTCCTTGGGAATTCCTACATATTTCATCCCAAGCCCTGCAGAGCTGCCCCAGCCCTGGGGCCCAGCACAGGAAGGGCCTGGAGCTGCTGCAGAGAGTCCAGAGGAGACACCAGGGTGAGCAGAGGGATGGAGCAGCTCTGCTGGGAGGAAAGGCTGGCACAGCTGGGGCTGCTCAGCCTGGAGGAGAGAAGGCTTCTGACTGACCTAATTGTGGCCTTGCAGTGCCTGAAGGAGCCAACACAAAAGATGGAGAGAGAATATTTCCAAGGGCCTGGAGTGCCAGGCCAAGAGGGAATGGCTTCCCACTGCCAGAGGGCAGGGTTAGATGGGATATTGGGAAGAAATTCTTCCCTGTGAGGGTGGTGAGACCCTGGCACAGAGAAGCTGTGGCTGCCCCTGGATTCCTGGAACTGTCCAAGGCCAGGTTGAACAGGGCTTGGAGAAACCTGGGATAGTGGGAGGAGTCCTTGCCCATGGCATGGGTGGGACTGGATAATCTTTAATGTCCCTTCCAACCCAAACCATTCCATGATTCCATGATTTGCTGATCAAAAATGTTCCCAGAACCTTCTCCTGCCTGTGCTCAGCTGCTCCTGGCTGTGTGCCTTCACAGAGTCAGTGCCTGGTGAATCTGGGACACATTTCCAAAAGTTGGGCTCCAAGTGCTGTGCCTGTAGAAGTTTGATCTCAAACTCACAGGAGCCTCTCCCTCCTCTTCTGCTGCACACACTCCACTCCTTGGAAGCGCACAAAGAAAATGCAAGCATTTTACAGAAAAATAAATGTGTCTCATGGATATGTATAAAATTGGCCAAGTCTTTGCTGGGAAACTGTGTGTTTCCTCCTCTTTGGACTTGCTCCTTCCTCCTCTTAACACGTGGAACAAATGTCTCCTTTGGAGCGTGATGGGGTAACTTGGAGAGGTCGGCAGAATTGCTACACATGGACCCTGGGCCGGTTTTATTTTTCTATTGAACCTTGATGGAAACGCATGCACAGCAAGTCAGGGCCTGTCCCTTTTCCTTTCTCCTTTCTCTCTCTCTCCCTCTCTCTCTCTCTCTCTTTTTTTTTTTTTTTTTTATTTCTTCCAGGAGTGCTGATGATAAGAAAAGCAATGTCTAAATCTTCTTAATGGTGTTTATGCAAGCAGTTTTGCTTAGCTGCAGTCCCTGCCACCCCCTCCCCCGTCCACCCTCCCCTCCCATCTCCCTGCTAATATCGCTGCTTCATTCCTTTCCCTGTTGGCTATTACTATGGACTACAGCGAATCTAAAACTAAATAATCCCCTTAGTGTCAAGTTTTCTGGGCTGAGCAAATAAATCTAACCAAATGCATTATCTAGGTAGAGGAGGCTGTTGTAAGGGGGAAAAAAGATAAAGGCTATTTTACTTTAAGGCAAAGAGTAAAACCATCATTTTTCATTCACATTGTACTTTTAAAGTTTTTTTTTTAATTTTATTTTAACTTTCCTGTTCAATCCTTTTATTTTTCCATTGTAATTAAAAAAAAAAAATAAAGAAATGCGGCAAAGCCTCTGATTTCAAGCATTAAATAGAGGGAGAAAGACCTCAGATAAGGTGCCATTCAAATCCCCCTCTCAGACGGGTAATTCTGATCAGGCAGTAAAGTGGTCTAAATAAATAAACCCTTCCCCACTTCTCCTTCCCTGGGGAGGGGAGATGAGGGTATTAGAAAACTCATTTACAGGAGGAAGAGCACATGGAAATCTGCATGTCCCAGGATGAGGTGCAGAGGTCTGGATTCAGCCCAGGACAGGAATGGAGGGGTCTCCATGTGGTGGCTCAGAAGCCCAATTTTGGGGATGCTTCAGCCTGTGTTTGCAAGTAGGGCTAACCCAAACCTGGATAGAAAATGCCTCAGACCTGGAGAACGGTGCACTTTAACTCCCATTTTCATCTGTCAGGTCTTTGAAAGCACAAGCAAAGCTATTCAGCTGTTATCCAGCTCCTCTCTTGTACAAATCCAGACCAATGGGGCTCTGCTGGATTTGTGGCAGCCAAAAATCTGGCTGACATTGTCCCCATCTCTGCTGGACTCCACCCTTGAACCAGGTTTGGGCAGCTCTGCCTTGCTCTCCAGCCTTCCCTCTTTCCTGATCCCACACCCCATGGGCTCTGGGGAAAACATGGACCCAGAAATCCCATCAGAGCAGCCTCAGGAGTTGTGCACATGCATGAACACCATAAATGACCCAACACCAGCACCATTTACCTGAATTCATCCTCTTCCTACTGCTTTGTTTCAAACACACACCACATTAACAAGATGTCTGGTGTGGCTCTTGGAAAAGCAGAACCCAACTCACATGTTTCTTTAAAAGAAAGGCATTTTGGCCAACATTAACCACCAACAAAAACATCACTCTCAGTGCCCTCCCTTCCTGCTTTTGCCCCCAGCTTTCCACACTGAGCATGACAAACACAGCCCCATCCCAGCTACTCTGAGGGAAATTAACTTTACCCCAGCCCAAACCAGCACAACAAAATAAAACCCCAATGAGTTGCTGGGTTTGGACCCACGGGATCAGGGAAGATAAGAAAGATCTCGAATTCTTGGAGCTGGGTGGACAAACAGTGTGAGGTGCTGCTCCCTTCACACACCTCACCCAGCCAAATTCTGCTCTTGCCCAGTTCAAAGGGTTTTTTCCACTTGAACATCAGTTTAAGAATAATTAAGTCAACAGCATTTTCTCTGCATTTGCTTTAATCCCTTTGTATATGTTTTGGGTTCCCCATCTCTGCAGCCAGCCTGCCAGGGAGATCTGCTCCTAAGATCCATTAATCTTTAAATTTCTTCTGTTCTAGACAGGCAGATATTCCTGTTTGAAACTGATTCATTGCTTCTTTCTTGTTCCTTTTTATTTTTATCAAACAATTCTTATCATTTTTAGACCCTTCCATGTTAGAAGTAAAACCCCAGGAAGAAGAATAGATTTGTCCTAGCAGTTGTTTTTATAAATTTTCTCAAATCTCAGGCACTGCTCACATTGAAAAAAAAATGGCAAAGACTACTCCATTGTATTTTGGGATCAGGATCTGCAATAGACGTCACCAGTAGTGATGGGCCAGCTCTTGACCTGCTCCTGGACTGCACAGCAAGGACACCAGATGAGGACCAGGCTCAACCAATTTCCAGCACAATAGCACAAGCATCCTGCTCATTTTAATCGAATATTCTTTGAAACATCTGCACAAAAATACCTGCCTGGCTAAGGATGAGCTCCAAAAGCCAAGGAAAAACTGCAGTCTTTGATAAACAAGCTGAAGGAAATGATGTGAGAAGGTCACACTGGATTAATGAGGAGCAGCCCCTGGAGAAGGACTTGGGGCTGCAAGTGGTGAGGGCTGGCCATGCCCCATCCCAGGACCCTCCTGTGCAGGGCTGATCCCAGGGTGGGCAGCAGGAAAGGGGTTGGGATTGTGCCCCTCTGCCCTGCTCAGGTGAGACCCCACCTGCAGAGCTGCCCCAGCCCTGGGGCCCAGCACAGGAAGGGCCTGGAGCTGCTGGAGAGAGTCCAGAGGAGGCACCAGGGTGAGCAGAGGGATGGAGCAGCTCTGCTGGGAGGAAAGGCTGAGAGAATTGGGGTTGCTCAGCCTGGAGGAGAGAAGGCTTCTGACTGACCTAACTGTGGCCTGAAGGAGTCAACAGGAAACATGGACAGAGAGGGCCTGGAGTGCTAGGATGAAGGGGAATGGCTTCCCACTGCCAGAGGGCAGAGTTAGATGGGACATTGGGAAGAAATCCTTCCCTGTGAGGAAGGTGAGGCCCTGGCACAGGGTGCCCAGAGCAGCTGTGGCTGCCCCTGGATCCCTGAAAGTGTTCAAAGCCAGGTTGGACAGGGCTTGGAGCAACCTGGGACAGTGGGAGGTGTCCTTGCCCATGGCAGGGATGAGACTGGATGATTTTAACATACCTTTCAACCCATCATTCCATGATTCCATGATTCCACGATTTCCCATGTGCCTTAAGATATTCTGCAACTCCTTCCATGCTCCTAAAGCACCACCCAGCACTTCTGCTTCCTGCAAAAACACCACATGCAGTTGAAATCATAAACCTGATGTTCCTTAGGACTCCCCTCTGGGACTTGGAGTCAATCCTGATGCTTCCCTGTCGTTCCTGTTGCTCTGTCACTCACTACCTCTGCCTTTTTCTGGTTTATTTAAGGCTGAGTCACTGTTGTCTATGGGGATCCTCTGCCAGATGACTGGGCCTGGGATGGGGCCAGGGGCACGGAGCCAGGGTGGGTTGAGCCTGCCATACGATGGATGGGATTCCTGGGCTCAAGCCTGGACAGTTTGGGAGGAAGAGTAGGACCAGGAGCCAAGCAGAGACAAGGCAGCTCCCGGGACGTGAGGCAGCAAGAGCAGGAAGCAGAATTTGCTGGGGTTATTTCTGAGCAGTGGGTTTGGCTGAACCAGACCTGGCTGCCTTCCAGCATGGCCTCTTCACCAAACAAAGCCTCGAGGCTACCACTGGAAAAAAGATCTGCCCTTCATCAGGTGAACACCCTGCTGTGCTTTCACTTTTGCTCAGTAACATGTGGCTGGATCTGAAACAACTTTGGAAATGCCACCATCAGTCTGTGCTATTTGTTCTTATATTTGGAGGGGTGATCCCACACAAAGAGCAGAAGGGATTTGTCCAGACCTCTCTGGTTATGAGTACCAGGAATCCTTCTTCTCCTGGAGATCAGACATGCACATTATGAGACAAATACAGGAGTACACAGATGGAGGATCACAGGAGCACAGAATATCCCAGCTGGAAGGGACCCACAAGGATCACCCAGTCCAACCTGGCCCTGCACAGGCACCCCAAAAATCCCACCTTGTGCATCCCTGAGAGCATTGTCCAAATGCTCCTGGAGCTCTGGCAGCCTCGGGGCTGTGCCCATTCCCTGGGGAGCTGTTCCAGTGCCCAGAACCCTCTGGGGGAAGAACCTTTCCCTGATCTCCAGCCTAAACCCCCCTTGCACAGCTCCAGCCATTCCCTGGGGTCCTGTCCCTGGTCACAGAGAGATCATCAGGATGCTGGGATGCTCCTGACAGTCACTGGATTGTGTGTCTAAGCACAGGGTCAGCCAGTGACCCCCAGACCAAACATTTGTGAGCTGTTAATGACACTGTCAATAAACTGCAGCTTCACTGCTGCTGTCAGCTTTGCACTGTGACTTATTAGCTCTTGGTGACTTGAGGGTCAAGGAGGTGAAGCATCTTGCCCTCTTCTTCATCAAGTGAATATTCCCTTACTTCCAAGCCTTTGCCACAGAGCCCTTACTCTTTTAGGAGCCTGGTGAATTTATTCTGACTCTACCTGACCCTTTTGCTTGATGCCATGTGTAGACAGTTGCCATCCTGTGTTATTTTCCTTATTATCCCCCAGTTTATCTTTTGACATCAATTTATCTGCCAATGCCCCAAGACACTTCACCTCTTTGGGTGTGTTGTGGTGTTCTGCTGGGCACGGAGAGCTGCCTACAAAGCTCTGTTGCTTTTAGGCAAATCTTTTCCCTGGTACCTGCCACTCCTGGCATCCAGCCTTGCCCATCCCTCCACAGGTTGGGAATGCTGAGACATGGCTCTGGGATTCTCTCTTTGGCAGCAGCAAGGAGAGTTTACAGATTGCTCAACCCATGGAGGAGAGCAGGCAAACTGCTCCCAGCCTTTCCTTGCAGTCCCATGGCTTTTGTGAGCAAGCTCTGACTGGAAAATATTTCCATTGCTGCACCAGATCCCTGGCTCTGCCAAAACCAGCTGTATCTGCACCCATAATCGTTCCCAACCACACCATTTACCCACAGGTCTGTTTTTGTCTATTGCCATGGGCTCCCAGCAGGTTTTGAACTGGTGACAGTTGACAAATGTGAGAAAAGTCTGCTAAAAACAAAAAATGGGACCATCTTCAACCTCACTGCCAGCTTTCTGTCACTGTAGCATTCCAGGGCTGGGAGTGTGTGATGGCTTTGACCTTGATTATACTGATGATAATCCATCTGCAAGAACACTAAATGTACATTATATAAATACAAATACATATGTGTGTGTGTGTGTATATATATATATGTGTGTGTGTGTTATATGTACACATGTATATAATATGTATGTATATGTATACACACATGTAATATTTATACATATATATATATAATCACATATGCAAAAAAAAGAGTCTTGTTTTATTTTACTTGGCCTTTGTGACACAGGAATATGGGGTTGAAAGGAACCCTTTCCATCCACTAAGTTACCATCTCTTCATTATGTCCCTGTAATAATCTCTATTTCCATCACTTTTTTCCCTTCCATAAGTTTCCAGCCTTTTTTGGGAAGCTTTTCCAGAGTGAGGATCTTCTCATGGTCACTGATTTCCCACCTTGATTTACTCATAGCTGTTTTATCTCACTTGCTTGGTTGCCAGCACTGCCCTTTGCTGGGAGCAACCCCTTCCTCTCCCTCACTTCTAATCCCGCAATAGATTTCCCGAATATTTCCTCAGTTTCCCTTTTATGGGAGAAACCAGGCCAAGCTTTTCCTGCCCCATGTGTGGGACATGTTTCCCTTGGCCAGCCATGGTTCCTCAGGAGCCCATCTTTCCCCACCAAGGGGTGACTGGGAGAACTTGGAGTTTCTCCAGTTCTGGAATCAGCAGCGCAGAGCACAGACATATCAAACCTCCCTCTGTCCACTGGAAACATCTTTCCTTGACATCCCACCATCCCACCATCCCACCATCCTTGGCTTTCCCTCCCTCCCTGGCCACAAGCCAGGACAAACCCTGTGCCCCAGGCCTGAGTGTCCTGCATTTCTTACATCCTTGGACATCCTCCATCTTCTTCCTTCAGGTCTGGAGCAGCACATCCTGAGTCTGGCCCCTGCTCAGCTGCAATCCTGGCTCTCAGTGCTCCATCCTTTTGATTGATCCTGCATCCTAGAAGTTCCCTGTGCCACCCACACTATTTCCTGCCCGTCCCAAGACAAGCTGTCACAAGGTTGTCCTGACTCAGCTGTGCTGGAACTTCTCTTGGTTCAGAAATGAATGATTGCAGGTTCCAGCATTCCTCAGACAGCCTCTGACACATCTCCTGGGGCTCCTGGGTGACACTCCACAGGGACTGCACAGCTGTCTTTTGTCCCCAGATAAAGCTGTTGTGGTTTTGTCCTCCTTATTTCCTTATTTCACAATTTCTCAGCACAGATGCTTTGGGTTGCCGAGTGCTGCAGGGAGAGCTCCAGGAGATAACATCTGCAGAGATAGGAATCACTAAATGACTTGGTCACAGCACTGGGATTTCCAGGTCCTCCTCTAAATGGAAAACCCTTAATAACATGTCTCTCCTCTTCCATGCTGTCTGCAGGAGATGTCAATGCCCAGCTTATTGGCATCCCTGGGTAGGCAAGGACTGTACACCCAGCACTGCCACTTCCACAATAATTCAGCTGGTTGGGATGGGCCACTGTCACATCAAGACAGTGCAGGCCTTTTGTTGGAGGGACCCAAGAAAGTCTCAGGACATCCTGCAAAGGAAAGGGATGTACTCCCACCAGGACTGGTCATGCTTCTCCATGCTGAGCTGGGGATCTGCCCACCAACCTCTGGGAAGCCTTTATCCAGAAATTGCATCTGTCTGACATGGATGGTTTGTGTCCTAGTCTATCTGAGGGATCTGCTTTTGGGGACAGGGTGGTTTCACAGCCTTACCTTTCTCACAAAACATTTCCTCAGTGGTCACAGGCTCCAGCTGGTCCAGACACAGGACCAAGCAATGGCTCCCAGCAGGTTTCCACTGGCTGGAAAGGCAGTGCTTCCCAGGGGGACACACACAGATGCACTTCCAGGGAGAGAAAGTCTCCGAGTTATTTTGTAAATACATTGAAACACTTTAGAAATAAAATTATAGCTGTAAAACCACAGATTCCACTGAACTCATTCCTCCTACTTTAAACTGTTATCCTGGGGCAGCCCAGAAGCTTTGGAAAAGGCACACAGCACATCTTCATTAAGATAAAGCTGCCACGAGGCCAAGGGGGAATAGCCAGAATTACAATTCACTCCAAACACTCTGTGCTACACAGGGAGGAGTTTTGGCCAGAGACGCTGAAAGACGTGAGTGATGGAGGACACGGATTCACTCCAGCATCCAGAACTCCTCCTCCTCCTCCTCCAAACAAACAAAAGCAAAGTTTTGAAGTCAATCACTGAAGGATTCAGACTCATCTGAGACAGATCAAAGCTTTTGGTTTCCACTGTGACATCACTCAGTGGTGTTATCTACACGGGAATTTTTAAAAGGGGGTTTGGGACGTAGAGTAGAAGGGTTTCCTTCTTCAAGTGAACAAGCAGGACCTTATGGGATTGTCATAACTTCATTTTCCTTCTGTGTTTTCATCTTCTACTTTAATTTTTGACAAAATGAGTGTGACTTTCAAAGCCTGTGAGTGTTGGAGTCAACAGGATTGTCGGTATAAAAATTCTGTGTAAGAAAATCGATACTGCAGTTATTATATATATGGCATAGAACATAAAAACTAAATTAATTTATGTAGTACATAGAGTATATATATTTGGTATGGAATATACATCAAATCTATTCCATCCCATAGAATATAGACAATAGAGAAGTTTGATTCGACAGTTCTGCTGAACTTTTTCCAGAATATATGGGGATAAAAATGCACAAAAACAATTCAAAAAGCAGAAAAAGCAGTTGCACGTTCCTTTTTTTTTTTTTTTTTTTTTGAAGGAACTCATTGATTTTAGACATAACTTAGGCCAAGGTTTTACTGGAATTCAAACAAAAAGTGGCCTTTGCCACAGGGAAAAACTATTGCAATAGTGATTGAAGGAAAACCATGGGGATGAAAATGGGATTGCAGAATATCCCAAGTTGGAAGGGACACACAAGGATCAAACTCCAGACACCCCAACAATCCCACCCTGTGCTTGGGAGCATTATCCAAAAGCTCCTGGAGCTCTGGCAGCCTTGGGGCAGTGCCCATTCCCTGGGGAGCCTGTTCAGTGCCCCAGCACCCTCTGAGAGAAGAACCTTTCCCTGATTTCCAACCCAATTCCCCCCCAACACAGCTTGATAGCCCAGATGCTGCTCATTCCCTGCCCAGAACACCTCAGCTGTGGGATCTGAGGGCTCTTCCCCACAGCTCTGCACAGCCCTCACTCATCCCAGGAGCCACAGATGCTCCCTAATTAAATTCCTGCATGTCACGTCAATGGAGGGAATGTTGCCCTGCCTGTGCCATCAAGTCTGCACTTTAATGTGCTCACTTCCAGCCAGGCATCCAGGAAGGACTCTTCCCAAAGAGCTGGAGTTCCCAACGAATGAGTGGGAAAAAGTGGGGAACAGGGTGCTGGAAAAAAAGCAGAGGTATTTTTAAGATGCTGATTTAGAGTGCTATTAAAAATGCTGCCCACATAGCCTTTTAACCCTCCAAGATATCAGATAAGTTTCTCTTTCCTGCGGGGAGATGAAGTGGCTGTCATTATCTGGAAGGGCTGTATCATATCGGAATCTGCCGGCGCAGGTCAGCGAGTCCGGGCTGTTCTGGGCCTGGCTCCGGCACTGAATTACATTTCCTGGGCACAAAGGCTGCAGAATGGGTGGGTGCTTTGTCATTTAAACTGCATAAAGAGGCAGAAATTGATTTTTATTGTGGATCTTCATATCTAATAAAGCTCTGAGGGGCTCTTTTCTTCTCCGATTGAATGGCCATTGAATGCTTTCAATCTAGTTCTGTGTTTCATGCCTAAACTGAATAGTGGCAGGAGGAAAATAGATGGGGGGAAGAGAGGCCAAGTCACTTTCCAGATTGAAAAGGATACAGAAGGGAAATAAATAAAAAAATAAAATAAAATAAAGTAAAAATGAATCAGAGAAAAAAAAAGCCATTTAAGTGGAAAGGGGAACATTCCTGGTCCTGAGGAAAAATTGCTTTGTGCGACGGGCGTACGTGGGAGCATCTGCAGGCACAGGGACAGTGTGGGATGACGTGGGACTCCGTGGAATGCTGCTGAGGGACCCTGATCTCACCTGAACCTCTGTACAGAGCTTTGGGACTGGAAATTTCCATCTCCTTGGCCAAAACATGTCAACAGTGCTCATACCAGAGCTGCCCTGCGTGTGTTACCCGCGGTAACTGAAAGGCTTCCTCTGCTATAAAACAGGAATGACTCCGTTTATGTTGACATTAATTAGAGGAGAGATTGGTTTAGAATACAGTGTTTTTTAATGTAATTAGTACCTAGTTCATCACATCCTCCTCAAATCAACAAAGAGACAATAATACATAATGGCTTTTCAGTTCCTCTTTGATATGTATTGCTCATTTAGTCCTGGTCCCCTTGGGGAGCTCCATCACAATTAACAAGGCCAGTAGCGTTAGCATTAATTGGTCGTGCTGATGGTCTGATCTAAGGTCCTAAGGACTCCTCCTATAGCATTGCAGACTGGTCAGACACTCCTGGGAGCTCTGCCTAATTGAATGTTGAGTCTCTTGATCGTTAGACCCAGGAGACAAAGTCACTGCCTGTTCAGAGGCTCAGCCTTTGAAGCAGCAGGACTTGGTATGAACTAAACACTCCCTAACAGCCTGGGCAGGACCTGGAAGGAGGCAGTCAGTTCCACTGGGGTGCCCTCCTGCCCATGTCACCAAACCAGATCTGTTCTGCACACCAGCACCTTCAAGATCTTCAACTTGTCAGCTCAGAGATGTTGGGATCCAAGGAGTGCATTTCTTCCATGGCAATTCTACTGTTTTCAGTGTTCTTGTGAGATTTGACTCATGTCCCTGAACCTCCACAGCCAGCACTGGGGATCCCCTCCCATGGAGGCTGGAGCAGGAGATCTGATCAGCTCCCCACCACAAACCACAAGGCATCTTTCATGCTGAAGATATTTGGATTTGGTTTTCTTGCAGCTACCCAAAGCCCTGCTGTATGTGTCTGTCTTCTGCACCGTAACAAAATTAAATTCAAAAGAACTCCAAACTCTTGATGAATCCTGGACCTGAGCAAATGAAAACTCTCACATGTGCCTGAAAAGCTGGCCCTTGAGTTTGAGCCACAAAGGCTTCGAATATCATTTGTCAGGAGAAGAGGAAACGGCCTCAAGCTGTGCCAGGGGAGGTTCAGGTTGGGCAGCAGGAAGAAATTCTTCATGGAAAGGGTGGTGAGGCAATTGAAACAGACCAGCGAGGTGGTAGAGTCCCCATGCCCAGAAGTGTTCAAGAAACAATTGGACATGGCACTCTGTGCTCTGGTCTGGGTGACAAGCTGGGGATCAGGCACAGGTTGGATTCAATGATCTGGGAAGTCTTTTCCAACCTTAGTGATTCAGTGGTTCCATGATCCCTGTCTTTCCTTGCATTTAAGGGCATTAAAACCTCACTGAGAGCCTATTGAAACGTTCAGTGCCTCCTCAGAGCCACTGGTTACATGGCTGGGAGGGCAGAGGGCTTCTTGGAGTTCTTGGAAGCGCAGATTTTCTTTTCCCTGAGCTCCCTCTTACATCCACCCCCAGCTGTTTTATTCTCAGCACATAATAGGGAAGAGAAGCTGAAGATGCCAGCTGAATTTTTTCCTCTCCTATCCTGGAGAAGAAGAGAAGAGAGTCTTAGAGGTTAAACAAAGCAAACCTCTCACTGGTTACATGACTCCTTCCCTGCACCCTTCCTTCAGGAAAGAGTTTTTCCTCAGGCTGCTATAAAATGGGAATGATTCAGTTTATGTTGACAATAATTACAGGAGAGAATTTGGGGTTTAGAATAGTGATTTTTAATGTCATTTGGCTTCTCACCTGCCTGTGTCATCACCCATAGAAACCTCCTCCAAATCACTTTGCCCCAGGCAGTCAAAGGAATGCCAGAAAGCAGGGTGGCTCCAACTTTAGATTCCCTCAGAAAATCTTAAAGCAGACCAAGTCTTTCAGAGTGAGAGAAGGAAATCTGCAAAGTGTCTGAACTTCTCCCATCCCATGGCAGAGACCTCAACAAGAACCATTGGGAAGGGACCCACCTATTTTAGTTCTGAGAATTCATTTTTTGGAAATCAGGCCCCAAGCAGAGAATCTTCATGAAAAAATACATAAAGTAAAACCCAAAACTACAAAATTTGCACATTGTTTTTACAAATCCTGGTTGCATTTGCCAAGAGCTCAGTGCAATCTCGAAATGCATTGGTGATCCAGAAAACCAAGGAAAAAATGCCAGGCTGTATTCAAAAAGAGGGAATAATACTGAAAACGCTGTAATGGAATAATGGAATTACAGAACTGTATGATACACATTCACTCAGAATAATGTTCCCCATTCCGACCTCCCTGCCTCGGAACGCAGACACGGGAAAGGTCTAGGGGAGGGCAAAGGAAATGATTAAGGGCAAGGAAAGACGCCCATGCAAAGAGAGATTAGAAAGATCATGGCCACATAATTTAGAGCCGACATGAATAAGAGAAGCCATGATAGAGATATAGAAAATAATTTGCCTTTTTTTCTGGTTTGCAGAGCTTTTGTGAACTCAGCCTGCACTGGTTTTCCTTCAGATCCACACAGGAATCAGATGTGCTTGGCAAACAGGAAAACAAGCAACATCAGGCTGGAGTACACGTTCCAAGAGCCTGGAGTGGGGAATATTATTTGAGATTCCAAGGAGGTCTCTTAAAAAAATGTTGTCCTTCTGGTACTGGATGGAGCGACCTTTGGACAAAGGAGGAATGTCTCAGGAACAGGATCACAGAATCCTTAAGGTGGGAAAAGACCTCCAGGATCATCAAGCCTCAAGTGAATTCCACCTTTAAACCCCATTGTGAAGTGCCATATCTCATTTTGTGAGCAGTTCTGGGGATGGTGACTCCACCATTTCCATGGGGACCCAGTTCTGTCAAGGTGGGGGTCGGGCTCTGCTCTCAGGGAACAGGGACAGGACAAGGGGAAACAGCCTCAAGCTGAGCCAGGGGAGGTTCAGGTTGGATATCAGGAAAAATTTCTTCCCCAAAAGTGCTCTCCAGCCCTGGCACAGCTGCCCAGGGCAGCAGTGGAATCCCCACCCCTGGAGGGATTCAAAAGCCATGTGGATATGGCACTTGGGGACAAGGGTTTGTCCTGGGCTTGGCAGTGCTGTGAGAATGGTTTGGCTCAATGATCTTTGAGAGCTCCTCCAAACTAAGTAACTCTGTGATTTTATGAAATTGTCTCTCAGCAGAGTGAGGGGTTTTGTGTAAATGCTGTTTCAAGCAAGGCGTTCTAAAGAGAATGTGAATTTTGGAGAGGTACAAAGGGGCTCATACTCCTGAACACTTGTCCTTTTCTTCCAGCTGTTGGTCTAATAAAAGGTTATATAGGTCTCTCTATACAAAGTCTCTCTTTTCAAGAGGAAGCACTTCTGACACTCACGATACTGTCCAAACTCCAAATCTTTCAAACTGTAGTTCTAAACAAAGACTTCCATCCTTGGGCCAGAAGGGAAAAGGGAATAAAACCCCAACCCAGCACATAACAAAAGTATGAAGAATGCAGACAACAAAGGTGCATGGAAGAATGGTCCAAATTAAATGGTGAGACTGCAGATGGACTTGAGAGACACAAATACCTCATTTAACCTCAAGGCACAATGAGTTGCCAGGGACAGAAATGAAAGCAGAGATCAGCTGGGTGCCAAGTGGTTTGTTCTCAAGTTCCCTGAGGAGGAGAGAGCTCTACAGCACTTGACAGAATGGTTTCCATCCACTTCAGGTCCTGCCAAGGTCCAGAATTAAAAAGTCGAGGACTTTTTGACCTTTCTGAATAGTTGATGGGTGTATGCAGGTCTGAACACGGGATGCAGCTTCTCCAGGCATCTGGTTCCTGTGTAGTAAAAAATTCAGATTTTTATGTCCCCAATTAATGGCAGAGAATTAGAGAAGGGAATGATGGAGGCAGCTGTACAGACCTGTGTGGTATCTAACAATGTCCTCTGGGATCCCCAGGGGAATTTTGCAGCAAAACCTGGGGCAGAAGGATCTCAGCCAGGCCCTGTGGACAAGCCAGAGCACACACAGTCTTTTAGGACTGGTTGGTATTTCCTTACCAATTCAAGCCCCAAGCAGTTTAGGAGACCATCAGGGAATGTCACAGCAGGCTCATCACTGAAATACACACCTTTCTCAACAGCTTAAAGAAAGGCACATCAAGTTCAATGGACTCTCCCTTAAAAGAGGAGCAAACTTGCCCAAATGGCAGCTGGAACAGGGTAAAGACATAATTGAAGTGAGGCAGTGCCCAGAGTGTCAGGCCAGCTGGCCAGGAGTTTATAAACTGAGTGGGGAAGGGGCTGCTGGGTATTGCTGAGCTTTGCACTGCACATCATTCCCCTTAGAACATTCCTGATGGGCTGTAAAATGTGTCCAGACTGAAAAAAAATGCCAGGGAAGAAACAGAGACAGAGCCCAGGATGAAACAAATCCTCCCTTGAACACCAAGTTTTAACTGTAGGTTAGGAGTCCTTTAAAAGACTTCACCTGGAGGATAAAAGTGCTCTTTATTTTTGTTATGCACTGCTGGCAGCTGGCTGTCCCCAGAGCTGAGGATGATGAAGGACAGATGCTGCTCTCCTGGGGTTTTTCAGCACTGACTGGACTGTAAGTGAGTCTGATGGAAGAAGAGGATCAATGATTGGGATGTTTCCAGATTACCCAGGGTTAAATATCCTTTTCCATGTCTCACTCTTCTACCTTTCTCCTACTTCATGGCATGGTCATCTTTGAACAAATGAGTCATTTTAGTTCATTTTGGAACCATTGCAAGAGGCAGGATTTGGAGATGGATGGCCTTCCACTCCAGCTGTTGGGCCAAATCCTCAATTTCTGATTTTAGATCAGAAAAGAATCATGTCTGAAATCCACCTTCACAGAGCAGGGTCTTTCCATGCTTTGAGGGGACACCACTGGGCAGTGTTAATGCTGCATTTCTCCATCTGCCACACCTGCTCAACAGTTCCTGCACTGTTCATGTGGCACTAGCTTGTTGCTACACTTGTGCTTGTGCACTCCTTGTTTTGGGGTTAATGGTTTGGATTTTACCCCCAGAAGTGTTAACACCTTGGATCTGAGCAGCCCTTGGTGGCAGAATTTGGTTCCCGAGGTCAGCAGAGCTGTGGCTGGTGTGCTGCATTGTCTGAGTATTTTCCTCTGCCATGAACTCCAGTTGGTGCAGTGGTTTCTGGGTTTTTCCAGCAGGATTCCCACTCGCCCTGCTCTGTTGGAGTGCATGCAGCCGCAGAAACTGTCCCTCATCTCTATTAAAAAATATTCAAAATGATGCAGGGAGTAGAAGTTTGAGTTAATTACAAATTATTCTCGATTTCACTAGCATTTTATTAACAAATCCACATTAATCCAGTATTAAAGCAGGGCGGGATTATAGGATTTCTCTCATCTGAAGCTTGGAGCAAGGGAAGTCTATAATAAACCTACCTATTCATTTGACACAAAGCTGTTCTATCAAATCTACCCCAACATGGGCCCCCCCGCCCTTCCCTGCTACATCCATATGCAATCTTATACAATAGGAACTGTATATTTTTATGATTCACCAGAATGGATACAAACCCAAGATGGGGTAAAATTGCCTTCCCAGCACCAATGGCCTTGAAGAGGGTCTTTTCTGGCTCCCCAAGCTGTGCAGGTGCCCCTACAGGGAGCACCTTCCACCTGGTGGAGAGCTCCCAGCTCTGTGTTTGAGGCCATCTCCACTACAGAAGTGTCCCCAAAGCTATTTAAATTCCCACAACCATTTAAAAGCAAGATGAGCTCCTAGGAAAGGATGCTTCCTCTGCAAATCGAGGCTTACACCACGAGGTAGGACACACCAGAGGAAGGAACGGATCTGAGCTGGAAGAAATAAGATGGAAAGGCAGAACTGTTTCATCTTGATCCTGCCACGGTCCTGAAAATTGTCTTGAAAGTTTTCCCAGGGAGAAGCTAGTGAAGGACTGAAATAGTTTGCTTTAAGATATAATCCTTTTAATAAAATGTGAGGGTCAGAATTTCACGTTGGCACTGAACATCTTGCTAAATAGGGCATGATGAGTTTGCTGTTCTGCTCCCAGACTGGGCTCTCGTGCTTGTGTGGCGTGGGGGATAATAATTGCATGAAATCACCATCTCTGCCGGGGCTGGGGCAGGTTGAGCACTCCAAAGTGTAACAGCTCCTGAGCTCAAAGGATTCTTCTTCATTTCACAGAGACCTTGCTAACAAAAACTTTTGCCTTGACAACAAAAAAATATCCAGAGAAAATGAAAAAAACATGTTCAGCTTTTGCAGATCTTCATTGTCTCACTCATCAGGGGCACCATGGAGATCTGAACACTCTGAACTGAACACAATTATTTCATTTTATCCCTACAAAACTATTCATTTTCCTACAGGTTTCTGATGCAGTAAAAAGGGGATTTGCTCATGGATAATTCTGCTGATTCCAAAAGCTGCATTTCTGTCTCAGAAATCGGCATTTTCATCCAAATCTTATTGCTTTCCTCTTGATTTAGATGTGACACAGGCTTGGAGTTGGGCAGAAATGGGACTGGCTGGGGCATGCCAGTGATGGGGCTTGGGAATAGTTGTCCTTCAGAGCCATGTTGGGTTTTTTAGCATCTCTTTATGTTACCTATTGTCCAGGCCAGTTTGCCCAGGAATATTTTGAGACTAGTAAACAAGGGAATATGCATTAGAGAAGAGAGATAAAGCCAATATCCACCTATTAGAGACTCAAGGGCAGTATTTATTTTTTGGCAAAATTATTTTACTTGACCCTGGGTTTGGACCCAGAACATTCTCTTCTGGGCTAGAGATAGTTTCACCATTTTTTTATTTTCCGTTTTTCATTTTCCACTTTCCCCAGTGTGGAGCTGGAGACCCCACAGGGTCAGGAGATTTTATAGCCCCCTTGCACCTCCCCACCCTTTGCATTTAGCAGATCAGCTCTTGTGTGTGAGCCTGAACATCCCAGAGATTTTTGGGTAGATCACCCAGGTGGGGTAAGGCTCTGTCCACCTCCACTGATGACAAACCTGCTGTTGGCCCCCAGGTCTCCCCTTTGGGCCAAGCAAGGGCAGAGGTAAATGATGCCCCAAGATGTCAGCCCTGATTCTGACTGTGGATGATCTCAAAGGGCTTTTCCAACCCAAATGTTTCTCTGAGTCCTTGGAGCTCAGAGCCTGGACATGCACCAGTTCCAAGCCAGAGTTCCTGGAGCTCCTTGCACAGCCAAGAGAGAAGCACAGAGAGGTGAGCAGGAGTGGCAGTCACACTGGAACATCAGGGCAGGAACTGAGCCCCTGTTGGGTTTTATGCAGAGTGGAACACAGATCTGTGGATATTTCACTCCCACCACACTTGTCTGCCTCCATTCAATCCATGCTTTAAAGCAGGTCCAGCCTGGGTTTCCCCTCCCCAGCTGGAATGTCACAAATGACATCACTCAGCCTGGGGACCATTCAGGGACACTTCCTGGGTGGCACAGTGTGGTTCCTGTAGCAAGGCATCCATGACAGTGCTGTCAAACAGCATTTTAATTCCTGCCTTTTTCCAGGTTGCACAGAAAACCATCACCTTGCAGAGCGCGGCTGGGGGCGGCTGTGCGGGCTGGGGTGGAGCTTTCTTTGGAAGGGGATTTATTGTCTCTCTGCTCATTGCCAGGTCTCTGCCACCTTCCCTGCAGATAATTTGGAGTACAAACAGCCCTATTGTGCCTGTCACTTCAGGAGCCCTCTGATAAACAAGGCTCAGGAGGGGAGCTGACGTGAAAATATGAGATTCCTCCTGCCCACAGCCAGCGCCAACATCCCAGACAAAATGCACCATCTGCATCAGGTCCTATTAAGTAAATTATTGCTCTGGAATTTTTAAAGAAAATAAGAAAGTAGTAAAAAGAAAACGAGCCCAAGGAAGTTCTTTTGCAAATTAGTCATGATTTGCAAGAAAAATGATGCAATTGAAGGAGCTCCAGGACAACAAATGAGCCCAAGGCTGAGACATCCATTAACGGGACCCTTTGTATCAAGAAATTTCTTCTCTCCCACCTCATCTCAAGCTCCTCTTTTGAGGTTTTTTTGGGTATGGGTTGAGATATGGATGCAGACAATCACTGAACGCTCTCCTGGCCGTCCTGAACCCTGATCTTGAAGCCAGGGGGAGGCAGTGCTACCTAAGGGATATGCTGAGGATATTCACCTCTGGTTCTGAACCAGGAGGAGCTGCTGTCTCCCTGGAAAGCAGAGAGGCCCTGCAGAGAGTCCTGGACAATGAAAGAGCTGGACAGTCACCAAGTGAATTAAGCTGAAGAGAGAAAAGTGCTGAGTCCTGCTCCTGGGACTAGGCTACCCTGGAAATACAGAGTGGGGAAGGAGAGGCTGGAGAGCAGCTGTGGGAAGGGACCTGAGGGTCCTGGTCCATGGCCAGCTGGAACTGAGTCAGGAGTGCCCTGGAGCCAGCAGGGACATCCCTGTCCTGGGGGGCATCAGGAATTGCCAGCCAGGCAAGGCAGGGGATTGTCCCACTCTGCTCTGGGCTGGGGTGGCCTCACCCTGAGTGCTGGGGCAGGTTTAGGTGCCACAATATCAGAAGGGCCTAAAGCTATTGGAGAGCATCCAAAGGAGGGACATAAAACGGTAGAGGGTGTCCAGGGGCAGCCATAAGAGGAGTGGATGAGCCCATCTGGCTTGTTCAGCTGGAGGAGATGGAGGTCAGACCTCACCCTGATCTGCAGCTCCTCATGAGGGGCAGCTCCAATCTCTGCTCTCTGTGACCAGGGACGTGTCCCAAGGAAACAGCTGGAGCTGTGTCAGGGCTGGAAACTGGGGAAAGGTTCTTCCTCCAGAGGGTTCTGGGCACTGGAACAGCTCCCCAGGGAATGGGCACAGCTCCAAGGCTGCCAGAGCTCCAGGAGCCTTTGGACAATGCTCTCAGGGATTCACAGGGTGGGATTGTTGGGGTGTCTGTGCAGGAGTTGGACAGGATGATCCTCATGGACCTCTTCCAACTCAGGATATCCCATGAGTCTAACAGGAGCAGCATCCAGGGCCCCTGCAGCCTGTTTGCTGTTGCTTGGAGGCACTGGGAGAGAAGGACAGAGCTCAGGGTCATCCTGGACAAGGGACATTGAGAACAACACGAGACCTGGACTTGGGAAAGCAGAGGCTTCTCCCATGGGGGAGATCTCACAGAAGGAAGTGGAGAGTTCTGGAGCACGATGCCCATGGGGAGTGCCAGGCTGCCTCTGCTTGTTCCTTGTTGGTAACACCAATCCTTCATCTCCCAGCCTGTCCCAGGCTCCTCCTGAGCTGCCTCAGCACAGCCAGACCCAGCCATTAAACACATCCCTACAAGGCTCAGTACAAGGCTTCCAAAAACCAGGCTCAAAATAACTCCACTCTAATGCAAGCAGCAGACAAAGGCAAAGAAAAGCAGAGGAGCAGGCACCCTTCGAGCTAAAGCATGTTATTAAGGAATATTCCTTTTTTGAAGTTTGTTGATTTTATTTTTATCATATTTTAGCACAAACCCTTTTCATGTTATAAATTAAGTAACTGCTGCAGAAGGGTTATGTTGTAGGGTGCTTTTTTTTTTTAAGATGCATTTCCTATAGAGAGATTTTTAAAGTTTGCACTACAAAAAAAAAAACAACCAACCCTAAAAAAAGTGGAAAGCTGTGTTGAATTATGTGATACATTGAAATTAAAATGAAATTCCAAATTATCTTGCAGTCAGGGGCTGATGTGGACTGAGTGATAATAAATAAAGGTTAAAAGGACATTGGCAAGTCTTTTTTCATGCCTTTCAATTTTTCCCCTCCCTGTTGTTTGTAAAAACCTCTTAGAAGATTAAAAATAATATTTCTTTCTCTATTGATTTTTTTTTTCTTTTTCCACATTTGAAAACAGCATTTATTTATTTTCTGTGTTTCTAATGGAGCTGGGATTAATGTGGCTTTATTTGGTCTCTGCTTGGCTCGTGCTTTCGGCTTGTGGAGGGACTCAAAGTGGCCCAGGGAAGGATGATCACCAGCAGGACTGCAGGAACCCAGCACCAAATTCCTCAGCACATTCCCAGCCAGGGGTCCAGGTCATCTGAAAATCTTTTGACCTTGGTGCAGGGACACAAAAAACTCATTTTATTTCACTTTGACAGTCTCTATCCCTGTGTCCCTATGAGTTCTGACTGGTCCAAAGGCTCCATCCCACCATGTGCCAAGTTCTGGAGGGAAGAAGAGATCATAAAATCATGGAATCCTAGAATGGTTTGGGTAGGAAGGGACCTTACAGTGCCACCCCCTGCCATGGCAGGGACACCTTCCACCATCCCAGGTGGCTCCAAGCCCTGTCCAACCTGGCCTTGGACACTTCCAGGGATGGAGCAGCCACAGCTGCTCTGGGCACCCTGTGCCAGGGCCTCACCACTCTCAGACGGAACAATTTCTAAATATTTGCTGGAATCATTTATGGTGAGTGAAACTTTAAATGCTTCCTCCCTCAGGTTTCCTTCTCCTCTCTTTATACCCCAGAAAACAATGGACCAAATCACCCTTACTCCTTCACTCTCTTACACTGCCCACCAACATTTTTTTGTTAGGAAGGTGAATTTTATTCTTGTGGGAAAGCAGTTTTATTTACTAAATACCGGGTTCTATCCATAAAAATGCATTTTTGTAACAGGATTTGGTTTTGTTTTGACAAAAACTGGAGCTGTCTCACATGAGGCCACGAGGGTGGGGGACCTCAGGAGAACATCTGCCCATCTTTCCTGCTGGATCCACCACCACTTTGTCAAGGACAGGTTGTAGCTAGGTGGGTGTGGTGGGGATCAAGCTCTGCACCCAGGGAACAGGGACAGGACAAGAGGAGATGGCCTCAAGCTGTGCCAGGGGATCTTCAGGTCAGACATCAGGAGGAATTTCTTCATGGAAAGGGTGCTCAGGCATTGGAAGAGGCTGCCCAGGGGGCATGGTGGAGTTCCAATCCCTGGAGGTGTCCAAGGAATGCCTGGAGGTGGCACTCAGTGTCCTGGGCTGGGTGACAAGGTGGGCACTGGACAAAAGTTGGACTCAATGATCTTGGAGGTCATCTCCAGCCTCAATCATTCTGGGATTCTGTGGGGGGAAAAAAAAAATAACAACAAAGTGCTGTCTCCTCTGCACCTGAGGAATTCCCTGCCAGGGAAAAAGATCCAAGAAACCAAAACTACTTTTTAGGGACATGTTAAACTTCAACTGCTCTTAAGGACAATCCACCCTAAAACCCAAGATGTGAAGAGAGAAAGTGGCATCCCTAGTAAGACACAGAGCTTGCTGTGACCCCTTTGCAGCACTGTTGCTGTTGCCTGGGACAGGGCTGATCCCATTCCCACATCAGGGAGCTAAGTAGCATCCCAAAAGCTGGGACAGTTCCTGGCCTCCATTCCAGCATGATATGAGCCAGGTAGGGGAGAGACTGCACCACCTTTTCCTCATCAACCTAAACACTCTTTGAGGAGGAGGGTGGTGTTTCACTAATTTCTGAGGAGGTTATTTGTGCATCCACTTCCAAGAGGAAATCCCAGATTTGGATATTCTATCTGCCTTTAGAGGATTACAGGTCAGAGCAGATGGCTTTGGCTTCACACCTTCTGCTCTGTGGTCTCCACCAGGGGCAGTTTTGTCTTGAACCTCGTTGGATGTGGTGGATGGAGCTCTGGACCTTGACAGTGTTGATATATCCAGGCAAAAGCACTCTGGCTTGGAACACCCAATATTTTGGGCAGAGAAAATCTGGGATGTGGATGAGGTAAAGCTTTGCCAGCAGAACCCTGAGGAGCAGCAGGGAACCTGCAAACCATCCCGTGTCCGTGGGTCATCCATGCACAGGGATGTGTTCCCTTACATTTCCTTATCTGTGCATTCCCACACAGCCCACTCCCATGCTGGGAAAGCCCCTCCTAGAGAAGGCAGGGCATTTCTTTTTTGGTGCCCCAGCATGTCACCAGTGCACCTAAAGCTCTGAAAGCCTCTGGTCTTTGTCCAGCTCTAAGCTCTTTAGAAGGGGGAGAGCCTGCCAAGACATACTGGTGTAGGGCCCAGCATGGCAGGAATTTACAGTCAAAAACACCCAAAAACCCAATAAGAGAACAACACCAATGGATGCTGCTGAGATTTAATTCCTCTGCTTGTTGGGATGATAGCTGGTGTTTTAGGGTCCCCAGTGTGCCAAGAAAAGGGTGCTGAGAGCCAAGGTGCTCATTTTTCAGTCTATATTAAGACTTAAAACCTTTGCTGTGTGAAAGACAGTATTTCCAAGTAGCAGACGTGTTTCCTAAAAACAAAACCAAAGGGATAAAGGCAGAGGAGCCACCCCTCCCTGGGGGATGGATGGGCATGGCTGGGCTCCCCTTATTTCCCTTAGCTAAGGGAGAAAAGAAATGTCCATGGGCAGCTGGGATATGACCAGCTCCATGGAGCCTGCTCCAAATCCCCACACAAAATATGCAGGATCCATCTGAAGAAGGGGGTTTTGGGGGGCTCAGGGAGGCAAAAAGGGAACAAAATGAAACCCTCCCAGTTTCCAGGTCTGCACTGGGAGCCAGCCCAGCAACAAGTCCAAAGGCTGCTTGCCTTGCACGCGGCAAGTTTCGCCAGAGCAGACTTTCTTATCGCTCTGCCTACAACGGGGCTGATACTTTATTAGCATCTTCCCCGGTAATCCCAGCAAAACTGAGGGAAAAAAAGTGTCAGATCAAAAGGGGGAGTCTGAAAGCGGGCGGCTAAGCAGGTTGCTGGGATGCTAATGATTGCTTCCCTCATTCTCTGAGTGTCACGCACAACATCCCTAAGCCCGGCGCGGCGCGTAAGCCACACAAATAGCCATATTTGTTAACATTCATGTGACTCTTTCGTCTGAGCTGTATTTCCTTGAGTACACCACAATGAAGAGTTTCTTTTAATAGGGATCAACCAGGAAAAACAACTGTGAGGGACTTTTCTCTCCCTCTCCCTCCCTCCCTCTCTCTCTCTCACTCCCTCTCTCACTCTCTCTAAACCTTTTACACTGCGGTTGAACAAGCCTCTGGATAAAGACTTTATCCAAAAACCCCCTCTTTAAAGTTATTTCAAATTTCTCTGCAAGGCTTTCAGAAATCTGTTTGTTTGAGGGCAGAATTAGATGTGACCGGCGTTTTATTGTGACATAAAACCATATTTCTTCCCTGGAAGATTAAAAAATAAAATCGGTTAATAAGAAAAGCTGTCAGCAACAGAAAATGGCTGACATAATCCGTTTATCCTCCGAGCAATAAAGATATTGGTCCTTGGGAGTCTATCCTCTCTCTCATGTTATTTCGCCCAAAACATTATCTTCCCAGCATTCTGATGGATTAAGAAGTCATATGGGAGATAGCAGGGAAATGACAGATACAAAAAAAAATAATATCCTTTCATTTCCCCTCCTCCCTGCACTCTCTCTCTCTCTTTCTCTCTCCCATTTTCTCCCCAGCCCCTCCTTTCCCTGCCTCCCTCTGTCTCTTTTTCTCTGTCCCCTTGGAAAAGTGCTCCATCTCTTTATTCCCAGCATCCCAGAGCTCTGCCAAAGTCCCAAGCAGCCAACCCCAGTGTGGCAGGGAGAAGCCATTCAGAACTTCTTGGTCCCTCTCATGCACGTGGAAGCACAGCTTAGCGCCATTCCATATCCAAACACCTTGTGAATTTTTAGGGATTGTTGTTCCAGCTCTCTGTCCCTACATTGAAACACTCTGAGTAACTTGCTGGAGGAAGAGAGATGGAATCCACCACTGGGTTTAGGTGGACCAGAGCTGGGGCTCTTTCCTGGGGTTTTTTGGTGGTGAAATCCATGGATGGATCTGGTCTTTGGAATCCTCTTGTGCACCCACAAACCTATTTTTGATGTCCCCTTGTAGAGAAGCACTGCCACTACAGGAGGTCACCTCCATCCATGTGTGATCAGTTCTGGTGGCCTCATTCTTGGTCTTGGGGACTCTGATGGCCCTGGGGTCCTGGAGACAGGAGCCAGCCCAAGACTGAGGTCCCAAGGCTCTGGGACACGCTGCTGTGACCCTGATCCTGTGTCCAGTGGCTTTCTGTTCCACGTGAGTAGCCTTGGCATCGCCCCTTCCCTGAGGGAATCAGACAGGTCCCTCTGCCACCAGCTCCCACCCAGCTGTGGCTCAATCTGACCAGGGCTTGCTCCAGCATGACAGCAAATTCCTGGGAAGGCTTTGGAGATGCAGGATTCAGGGTTGGAGAGGGACATGAGGTGCCATTTAATCCCTTCTCCCTGCCCAGGATGGGGTCTAGGTCACATAGCCCTAAAGCTGCTCTGAGAGATGTTCACCCAACCTCTTCCTACAAACATCCTCACTCTGCCACCTCCCAAGGAAATTTATCCCAGTGTTTCTCTATCTTTAGCACCAGTGGTTTTTTTCTGAGCATCTGACTTAAATCTTCCATGCTGCATTCCCAGCATGGTTTGGGTTGGAAGGGGCCTTAAAGCTGATCTTGTTCCACCCCCCAGCCATGAGCAGGGACACCTTCCACTATCCCAGGTTGCTTCAAGCCCTGTCCAACCTGGTCTTGGGCACTTTCAATTTAAGTTTTCCTTAAAAGGGACAATTCAATCAGTTTTAATGTCCATTAAAATTGCAAAGTGCAGCTTGGAAGGATGGGCACAGTTGTCCCGTAACACTCTGAGCCTCAGGAACAAAAAAATTTTCCTTTTTCTGCCAACACTTTTTTCCGATGGTCAAAGAACCAATGAAGATTTAAAAAAAAAAAAAAAAAAAAAACAAACACAAAAATCACATATTGATGGCAGTTTTACCATGCTGAAAATGGTTTCAAAATTTCCAACTGTATTTTGGACTGCACTAGTAAGACAAAAAAATGTTATATCCTGAAAAACTTGTTTGGACACTTTAAATATAGTAGAAGACAAAAATCATATCAAAATGGGGTTTTAAACTGTCATTTTCCTTCAATGTTTTGGTCTCCACTTCTTTCCACCAAAAAGTATAGATTTAAAAAAATTTTATCAACCTTTAATCATTCTTAAAAGTCATTAAATCCCTTTTCTCTTCCTTTAATAATGAATACCAACATCTCCTTGCTGATACTTGGGAAGCCTTCATATCCACCTAGAAATGTTGGAAAGATCAGCCTGACACCAAAAATATCAACACCAGACTGGAAATGTCCCAGCAAAATTCCCTTCCAAGAGAAAACCTTTTCCACCTAAAGTCTCAGACCTTGCTGAATGGGAAGGTCTTACCCCTTCAAACAGGGCAGAAGACCCAGAATTCTGGCAGCAACCACGACATCTTCCCACATTTCTCCTCAGAAGGACATTAAACTTTGAAGCAGACACATTCTGTGTTTTTATACATACATTTATGTGAAATTTATGCATGAAAAATAATAAAGCCCCAATGTGAATATGAGAAGCTGGTTTTTCCAGAACTAGAAGAAGAATTGCTGAAGAATTGGCTGAAGAATTGCTTCATTAGACCACCACAAAATCTGACCAGACTGCACCATTATAATGCACTGAAAATCCCAGTTTATTTCCAGTTAAGTTTCCTTTTCAGTGGAAAGCTTTAAGCTGAAAATCATGTTCAGCCTTAACTCCACCCACCTCTTTTGTGCCTACCCAGGCCTAAGCAAAGGTTCAAAACCATTTTTATTTCCATGATGGGGCAAAGAAGACCCTAGAGATCCTGTCCCAGAAGCCGACAGTCAATTCAAGGGATTTCCAGGGGTGAAGAATGACCATGTGGAAATGCATAAATACGTGGGGAAAGCAGAAGAAGGGAGACATCTGCCTATCAGCAGCAGCTCAGGTGGCTCTCAGGGGAGGAGGTGGCAGTGATCACAAACATAGGCCGAGGGTGAAGGATGTATTTACCACGTCCAGCTGAGCAAATTTGTCAACTGTCTGTAAAACACATGATTATAATGGAATTACATGTATTACATTCCATGTTTACCCTGATTCTTATTTAATATAGGGACACTATCCAGGGTTGGACTCACAGAAAACTAAGGAGGAAAAATAAGAAGCAAACCTGGAATTCAGTAGCAGCTGAATAGAGGAAATACTAAAGCAAGTAAGTGGGATGTCTGAACTAAAATCACAACCCTGATCTAAAGAATGGAGGTGAATCAATATCACTAAGCTGGGCTAACCCTCCCACAGAAGATGTTTCTCAAGCCAGTGTGTACTTTTGATGAAATAAATGTGCACCCTCCAACTTTCCTGCACAGATTGAGGTTCCCAAACCTCTGGAAAGCCTTGTTGATAACTGGTTTTGCCTTCACATGAAAATTTCCCTCAGCCACTCATTCCTATGGTGACCTTGGGCAGAACACTTCTACTGCTCACATCTTAATTCCTCCCCTATGAAATATGGGGAACACTCCTAAAACATACCTAGATCTCCTGCTGGGGACTGTGTGAGTGCTCTGGAACAGCAGAGGTAAGAGGGAGGAGGAGGAGGAAATGCTCCATGAAGGATGAATGGCTGGTGGGCAGAGGGATGAGCTCCCATGGAGGCACCTCCTGGAAGGGGAGTCCAGCTGGATGTTGCCTCTGCATCCAAGCATTCACAACATCTCATCATGATTCATTGGCTTTAAAAGCTTTGAGGGGTCTTTACAATTCTCCAACCTCATTTTTGTCACTACCAAGACCAGGGAATGCTCTTCCATTGGGAAGCAGCTCTTCCTCACTGTGTGCATGAAGGGTGTCACCCTGGTGATTCCTGAAATTGAGGGGCATCTTCTAGACTGGAAACCCATTTCTTTTGTGACCTGGAGAGACCTGACTTTTCTCTCAAACTTTGTCCCACCAGTTTAAGAGGTGGGACCTGTCCGGGTATGACCCGCTCCATGACTGGAAAACATGGAAACCATGCTGGGAGCTGGTATCATCTCCCTTTGGCACAAAAAGAGAAGCCAACACAACTGGGACAGTTGGATTTGGTGTGAGACCACCCTCTGTGACTTTGGGGGTCTGGGGCACTGCTCTGAGACACCCCTCAGGGTGATTGTTCCCCTCTAATATTTCCCATTCCATGGTGGCACTTCAAGGGCTCCTCAGGATGTGGTTAGACAAGGTCAGGTCTAGATCCCAAAATCACCCTTTCCCGAGGCACCAAAGAATTTGGGCAGCCCAAAAGCCCCGAGCTGGCACCGACCCTCAGTATTAGCACCTCTGCTGATGTGTGAGAGCACCCTGTGAGTGCTGCTGGCTTGGCACGGGCACAGGAGACAGCGAGGAGGACGGAGAGGAGGAGACACACACACACACACACACATGCTCACAGGGATAAAAAGGATAACTGGATCCATGAAAATAAGCCAAGCACTGCCATCGTCGGTCTAAATGCAGATAAGTATTGTACTGAAAACAAAGATTACTTGTACTTTGTAGATAGAGACGTGTTTTGTTACAGGATGCTTTGTATGGAATTGGGTCACAGCAGAATATGAGCCAACTCCCCTCCGCCCGCCTCCTCCCAGCCTCCCTCTCCGCCTGCCTATCCTTTGAATCTGGAGCCAAATCTCAAGGGGAACGGAGTAGAAATTGCTACAGTTTCGCCTTTTTTTTTCCCTTGGCTGGGATTTGCTTTTCATTTGTGGGGCAATACTCGCGCCTCTCTGCCATTCATCTATTAATTAATGTCATTGATTAGGAGCTGCTCCGGCTCAGCCTTGTGTTTGCAAACCTCTGGAGGGAGTGGGGCAGGTGAGGTGCATCCAAAGGATCCCAAATTCAAGTGCCAAGGGAAGCACCAAAGCTTGGCTACCCTCCCCTCTCCTTGTGGCCCCTCACCATGTCTTTGTGTGTGTCACATGTCCTCTTTGCCTGGCACATGTGCTGTGTCCATCACCTTGGCCTTTGGCCACCTGCTTCTCTTTCCCCAAATCAAAGCATCTCCTGATGGCCTTCAGGAATTCTCCTGTGCCAGGAAAGAGTTTGCACTCACATTACTTATGGGTCCTATGGCCTGCCCTACCCTTTGTTCTTATTCCAGTCCATGACTTGGGAATTTGTCAGCAAACCAAAGTTAACACACAAGACCTTGGCCAGTGGAAGCCTTTCTAAATCCCAGGCTTCTCCATTTCTTACCAAAGACATGATAACTAAGTGTCCCCAGAATCCTTTGATCTGTGCCTGCTTGCTTCCCCTGGATTGTCCTCCTTGGTTCTGGATGCTGGTGCTCCTGTGTGAGTGTGTGACTTGTCATGAAGGCCACAGAGGAAAGGACATCCAAATTCCAGCCACGCTCGCATGTGGGGAGTTAACCAAGAAGAGAGTTTCCTGCTACCTGGGAAATGCTGATTTTTTTCTTCTTTCTCCTGACAAAATAAAAACTGCTTTGGGTCTCTTTCTAAGGAACCAAAGCACCATGTCCACAAATGTTTGTACCACAGCTGGAGAGATGGATGATTTTTTCTCCGTCTGTAGACTGGACCTACCAGCCTTCAGTCAAGATTCCCAGAAAAGGTGAAACATCTTGTTTCTACAAAACACAGGGAAGATTTCTGACTTAGTGGCATCTAGATGTGCATTGGAATGTGCAATATTGGATCATGGTGTGGTTGCTGGTAACTGCTCACTCTTTATTTTACCCATAAGAAATCAAGCTTCCAGTGGCACAAGCTGGAAATTTGAGTGGATTTACATTTCCTTGACCTGTTACCAGTCTCAGACCTACAACTGCTTTCAGGCAGATGCTGCCTGAACCACCCTGAGCCACATGGCATCTCCAAACCCTCTCTGATACGTGGGACTTCCTCTCATGGGTTGCTCCCAGCACCAGCAGCCTGGGAACTGCAGGGTCTCAGGTTGACACCCTACAGAACCCTCCCTTTCCCACATCATGGATGAGGCACAGTGGGTGGGACACCTCAAAACATCCCCAGTGTAGTCCAGGATGGCAAGACCACGAGTTGCTGGACTTAAAATCTGCCAGGAAGTGTTCAAGGCCAGGTTGGATAAGATCATGAGCAACCTGGTTTAGTGGGAGATGCCCCTGTCCATGGCAGGATGGTCTTAAAGGTTCCCTCCAACTCTCATATGATTCCATGATTTTTAGCAGCTAAAATGATGCATAGGCTAGGTTGGACCCTCTTATCATCTCCAGAAAGTCCAGATGCTGTTTCTTCAAAGATATTGTTTCTTCCTGCCCTGAGTTTGGGGGGTTCAAATTGGTGCCTGAGTGCTACTCAAATAAAGAGGCTTTTCCCCCAGTGCTGAGTCAGGAGTCACTTCCCTCCTCTCTCTGCACTTCCCTCAGGGCCTGATCCAGCCCCATTAGAGCTGATGAATCCCCAGCGAGCACAGACGTCACGGCGTGGTGCAGCATAAAGTTTTTATGGGTGCAGGTTGGGAATGAGGCGCATAACTCAGCGCTCCGGTGCCACTCGTGAGTAATGCGCCCATTCCGCGCTCCGCGGATAAAACCTTTATGACCCTCCACAGCTCCGGGTATTGCATCTAATATATGCACCACTGTAATGACAAGAACTGAAAACCTGCTTTTTTTAACCTGTTTTCTTCCCCCCATCATCTCCCTTTCTCCTTCCCGCCCTTAAATACCTCCCTCCGTGGCTGCTTCCTGGCGCTCCACTTCTGCTTTGTCAACTACCTGGGGAACCCACTCCATTGATATTCTGGACAAGGTTTTGATTTGGGGAAAAAAAAAAAAAAACAACCCACACCACAGAGTGAGCGGCATAATTTAAAAATCAAAGAAATTCATTTCAGTAGTAAAAGGTTAACAGCCTTTAGGAGGAACACTTTTTAATCACCCACGTCTAGACTCTATCACTCGAATCACCGGCAGCAGGAGTGAAATATGGCTAAGCCCCCGTCACCAAACAGCACCTAAAGACTGTTGTATTTAATCATGTCTGTGCACTAGTTATGGATTTTCATTATGATTCCCGATGCTGTTGCGCTGTGTAAAATATTAATATCCATAGTAATGATGCATGAAGCTTGGAGTGTAATTTCTTCACTCTCCTTGTCTGATATTAAATTGTTACCACTTTATCATTTGTGTAGAACTGCACGTTTCAATTAATCTTTCCGTATCAGCAGCCCTGATTAATATAGATCATGATTCATAAGCTTATCGTCACTATAGTTTTAACAGATCATTTATAAAGATCTTAAATTTCAGGGCCTGGGAGGCGCAGCCACTCCGTCCAAGGCTTTTCTCACTTCTTGCTCCAGCAGGTTTCTCCATTCACACAACTAATTCCAGGGAAGAAAATTAGCCAGATAAAAATGCCTCCTTGATTTTTCTTTTTTTTTTTTTTTAACCTTCCTCGCAGCCACCTGTAAACTTCTTCTGTGTTCACCTCAAAGAGCAGAATCTGTGTGAGTGTAGCTGCTCATCAGCTTTGGTTTTCCTTGGTTCATCCCCTCCATGGGATCTGCCCTGGGTCCTCACATGGATTTTCATTGAATCACAGCATTGTTTGAGTCAGGAGACCTTAAAGATCATTCAGTTTCACCTCCTGCCATGGGCAAGGACACCTTCCACTATCTCAGGTTGCTCCAAGCCATGTCCAACCAACCCTCCCAGGGATGGGGCAGCTCCTTGATAATTACTGGTCTTCTCCATCTCCATCTGATGGTTAATTTTTTTGGTGCATGCTGGAAGGCCTGTGGGCTGAAAAATCACTGAGATGATGCACTTTCTGCTAGCCAGAAAGACTTTTTTCCACCTCACTTTGCAAAATCATGGAGGGCTAACTTCTACACTTGCATGAAGTGACCTCCTGCCAGAGCCAGCCTTCCTTGTCCACGTTCTCCCAGATCCACAGCAGGCAGTTATTGCACAACGAGCTGCCAGGGCTTCTACAAGGCAATTCCCAGCCCCTGAGCTCCCCATGGAGAGGTCTGGCATTACCCAGTGCAGAAACACGGGGGCTCCTCAGGCAGGATGCTCTCCAGCAGCGTGTGGCACAGATGTTTGCCTTGAAAATTAATGGCAGAAAGTGGGAAGGGCTGCTCAGCTGGGGATGGAGAGATGGAGTCTTGCATGCGGGAGCGCCGGGCGTTTTCAGGACACTCTGATAATCGTGGTAATGAAGAACAGCAAACGATTAGTCATTTTTTAGTGGATAGAGCAGGAAAAGGCGCATTAGATAGTTTAAAAAATCCATCAAAGGTCCCTGTCTTTCTGTGTATTCTCCAGGGCTTTGTCAAGTGATCTTAAGTGTCTCAAATAATGGCGAGACTCATGAGACTATTTAAAATCCTAATAGATGATTTTTTTTTTTCCCCCCTACTTACATATTTTCTTTCCTGACAGTCCCGGAATTTCTCATTACAACCCTCAGTTGTGATTTGCAATAAGATGTGGGGTTAACAAGGAGGAACAGCTCTGGAAATCCCACTGAGAGCCAGGTGTGAGATGGAGCAATGAGACACGCTGAGCTTGGTAGGGGCAGGAAAAGCCAGGAATTAACAAATCCCTGCCACTTTCTCCCTCACCTCTGTCCCCGTGGTACTGCTGAGTGTAGGTGAAGCACAGCTCCAAGGGGTACCTCCTCTTTGGAGTAGGATGTGATGGGCTCCTCTCCTTTCTGCTCCTCACCCCTGTGCCAAAACCGGCATGCTGATGGCAACGTTGTGGTGTTTTATTAATCTCCTGCACTCCCTGAGTAACCCAGGGGAAGGGAAAAACCCTGGCAAGTATACATCCCTATCTGAAATCTATACAGCAAGACAGATCTGGCTGGAGCAGTCTTTAGGGCATATATACATTACGAGGCTACAGTGAAATATAGCCCGGAATTTGTCTCCCCAGATGAGATAATGTAGCTGCGTTAACAGCTGCAACTGTCACTTCCAAGTGAAGTAGTGGGTATTGTGTGGAGTACATTTGCAGGGCAATTTTCCAGTTGGAATAAAAGGCTTTCCGAGGTGAATTTTGCTTGGGTTTTATCCATCTATCTGAGGTTATTTTTATATATATATTATACAAATATTGACTGGATCTGAGGGCAATAGAGGTAAAATATTGCACTAGGAAAGAAAATAGTTCCCAAGTCTCTCTATATAAATTTTGGCCTCAGCTAAAGGCTCAGGGCAATATATGCCATTTTTCCCCTCAGGGCACAAAATTTTACTGCTCTTGCTTCTTAGCTATTTTATTATCCCTTTGTATGTTTGTATAGAGGAAAGAGATAGGGGAGTGCTGGGCTTGGGGGTTGCTGCACAAAGCAATGAGCTCTGGAAGAGTTTTGCCTGAAACGTGAATTTGCATTGCCAGGATCTGTGTTTTAAAGGCAGTGTGTAAAATACAGATAAATACCCTTCCCCCTGACTTTTTCCCCCTCCAAAAATAAATATAATATAATAAATTCTCACCATTATTCACGAGGAGAGTTCCAACAGAGATCAGGGCTCTGCTGTACCAAGCTCTCTGAAATATATTTTAGGTAGCTTAGGTACCAGGCAATTTATGCATGGCCAGAAAAGCTGTGCCGGTTTAAGGAGATCCAGACTTCCAGTGGCAGCAATGGAAACTCCTGCCAGATCTGCCTGTTTGCACATCCACCCCACTGGGAATGCAACATCCATGTGGAGAGGCTGGTGCCTGAACCCCTTTAGACACCCAGTGAGGGCAAACTGAAAGTCTCCTTTCCAAATTTGCCCGGAAAACTTGGGTGCCATTTTTCGGATGAAAAGTGAGTGAGTGAGTGAGTGAGTGAGTGAGTGAGTGAGTGAGTGAGTGGAGTGAGTGAGGGCTGATGGCCAAGGAAGGGATCTATCTCAGGGCTGGGCCTTGGGGCAGGAACAGGACAATGCCCAGCTCTGTGTCCAGCTTCATCAAGGGCACTGGGCAGGGGCTGAGGACACAAGGGCATCAGGGTGGCTGAGGGCTGAGGAACAGCAGCTGATGGGGAGATGCTGGGAGACAAGCCCCATCTGTCTGTCAGAATGAAATGCAAGAGCAGCTCTTGGGGGTACCTTCCCGTTGGAGAACAGGGAAAGGCTGGTGAGTGGAGACTAAACCTAAGTTAACCGTGAAATTAATTTTTACCTGCCTGCAGCTAGGCCAAGTGAGAGGGTGGGATTTGGCTCCTTCACTTTTAGCAGGTCAACAGTATTTCTCTGCAGCATGGACAAACCAGCAGTGGGAGCAAAACCAAGCCCTCATAGGTCAAGTTTAGACTGTGTTTTCCCCACAGATCTGTCCAAGACCCATCCAGCTCTTCCCATGTCAGTTTTGGCCTTAGGAGGAGGGTCTGCCTTGGGATCCAACTCTCACATATGGCAAACCCATTTTCCACCCAAGCCATCCTGCAGAGCTGACTCAGGTGGAGATCCAGCCACCCAAACCTCGACCCCAGAGAGATGGCAGTGAGGCCACCATGGTCCCCTGTGCTGAGCAGTCAGAGAGTATCGAGAGAGGAAACAAATCACCAGTGGCACCTATAGCCACCTGCAGAAATTAGAGAGTCTGACTATAAGGTCACAATAAATCAGTGCACTGACAAGGAGATCTACCCTTTGTCCAGGGTACAAGATTTATCTCTGACCCCAGGCAGGGGCATTTCTTCCCTGATTTGTTAAATGCTGAGGAGAAAATGGAGCTAGATCCGAAGCCTGATGAGAACCTGATTGCAAACATTCCAACCCCACCTCGTTCTTCCCCCTCAGCAGACACTCCAGGCTCTCTCCCTGGATTCTGTATTATGTTTGAAGAGAGCCACTATTTTTCCTCTCTGTGATGGACCAGCTTTGCAGAAGTTGATGATGTGTTTTGTTTTCCTGATGACATTCTGTTCAGAGGGCTCTCTCACACATGGTGCCTGTGGGCTGTAGCAGAATGGGATGGGTGTTTGCCAGAGGGAAGCACAGCACATCCCAGTGATGTGGGAAGGGGAGACACCTTGCTGGGGTGCAGGAGGGATCCACACACCAAAAGGAAAAGAGGTTTCTGAAAATGTGTTTACTTTCCAGGGTTTCTTTAAGAAAAGTCTTTCAAACCCAGGGCTAAATTCAGCATGATCAGGAGGGAATTAATTTTGCACACGCGAAGGGTTGCACCACAGGAGCATCCAGGATTCCATGCATGGCTGGACAAGGCTGAGACAAACAAATGACCTTGGCTAAGACCTGCAACCAGGAGAGAGGAAAATTGCAAGGAACATTGGCAGCACCTGAGCTCTGCCTGCTCCATGACCAGTCACGAGGACCTGTCCAGCCATGAGGTCTGGGCTGTGTTCTGTGCCACCTCCACACTGATGGACCAGTCACATCCAGGAGGACACCACCTTCTCCCCAAAATGGCAAACAGGATTTCCTCCCTCACCTCCTCAGACAATACCTGCAGATGTCCAAGTCCACTTGCAATTTAGAGTAGCCTGATCTAACTCAAGGAAACCACCCCCTGCTCCCATCCCATCCACCCTGCACCTTGCAACACAGGCACTGGCAGCAGCAGTGGGAAAAAAGGAAACAATCAATTCATTCTGGCATTGCTTTACCAGCCTTAAACTACCAAAGCTCTCAGCTTTCCATGTTTTTCATCTCTCACCACTAAATTATTCCTTAATGGACTATTGTCGCAATTTGAGGAATTTTTGACATATTATAAATGCAAACATGCCTGTAAATCTCACTGTAAAATCTTAGCAGGAGAAGCCTGAATAATCATAAACAGTAAATATTTTGCCGTGGCAATGGTTCATAGGGGAAAAATTAGCATTTTACTTCGGTTTGGCCCAAATGTGTTTTGATTTCCTTGGAGGTTGTTGACGGATTTTTTGGTGCAGTCTCCTGCAATATAAATAATAATGTAGCCAGATGCTTAGTACATAAACACATGGCTGATGAGCAGAGGGATGTGAAGGATAATGTTCATCATCTTTAAAACATTAAGAAACGGGTCTACTGCTTTTAAATTGTAAAAATTTCATGGCATAAACCAAATGTTAATATCCAGGCAGGATCACAAGTGGTGATTGGAAAGGCCTGAAGTGATGGTGCAATCTAGGGGGGGGTTTGACCCACAATCCTGCCCTTTCTGAACAGAAGTTTCAAAACATTATAGATGCAAACAATTTGGAGAAGAGAGCTGGAATGTGGTGGTGGAATTAGGCCATGAGGCAAAACCAGAGTTCTCTTAAGTCATCTCCCTCACATTTGGTTAATTCCTGCTCTATCTGGAATCATTTGGAGCAGGAGGTTCAGTCCCTCCTGAATGGGACCACATCTCTACTGGGTATCCAGTACCTAGAGATTCCAGAAATTCCTCTGAAAAACAGACTACTCCTTTCTATGGCCATGGGAACCATATCTGAATAACAACTTACCTCTGAGTTATGAATAGGAATCAATCATTTAATGATCGAGTGATTATTAAATGTTAAATATTTATCACTTCTTTGTGCACGTGACTCTAAATTCCAGAGGTTTAGCAGTATCACCAGCAGTTTGGGTTGATCCCCATTGTCCCATTTTGCTTCACATCCTCCCACATTCCAGCAGGCCACAACTGTCATAGCAGGATGGAATCAATACCTCCTTTGTAGAAAAGTCTATAGCCATGTAAGAGAGAATTCCCAGCACCCCCTGCTCCAGAAAAATCTGCATAGGGTTTCCCATTTCTGTTCCATTGGTGCCACCTATTGGTAAGTGCACATGTCATTCCATGGAAATTGTCATTTTCTTGGAGGAGCTGTGACAGGAGAATGGGTCTCTCTCACCAAAGATGGCCAGCTGTGGTCATGACACAGACACCATCTGGGGCAGGCAGAGAACAAAGTCCTTTGGTCTCGTTTGATCTCATCTCCAATGACCATTTTCCACCAAGTTTGGTTCCCATGAACCTTCAGTCAAACCTCTTGGTGCAGCTGAGTTGAGTAGAAAACCCTACAGCTGGATTCTGCTTAGCCTGGCCACCATTTCCAAGACCAGTGTTCTGTCCCACAAAGGATGTGGTGCCCCTTGGAGTCTGCTCAATCCTAGGTGGATCTTACCTTCACAAAAACTCTCCTTGGTTCCATGTATGTCTGACACAGTGATTTGGCCACCAAAGCACCCGTGTGATGTTCTTAGTGCTGGGTATCCATCCATGGGGCAAGATCCCAGGGGGAGTTTGCTAATGTTATCTCCAGGAGATGGGAAAAATCCTGGTTTATGTGATTTATCTTGATGTTCCAGTTGAACAGTTATCCATTAGCAATAATAAATCTCTTCTCTTTTTCCATTGACCAGTCTTCCTTAGGAGGTCTTCCCAGGCAAAAGGAAGGGGAAAAAAAGGAAAAATCCCTGATTTATGAAGATTAATAATTAATGAAGATGAACCCCTTTATCTCCCTGGAGAGCATCTCCCAGGAGATCCATGGGGCATCCTTGTAAAAGAGAATGAAACTCAGCTGGAGCCTCACCAAACTTTGCCAGGCAGGAGACCTGTCCACAGGCACACAGAACTTCTCTGCTCAGTTTAGACTTGGAAAAGATTAAAAGTCATACTCCAGCAGGATATCCAAGGACATCAGCAATCCCTGGGCCAAGCTCCTGGCCCAGATCCTCCTCCAGTTCAGGCAAAGCCTTTGTTTCCTCAGCTCTGTTCTCCTTGCTGACGTTGTCGCCAGACTTTCGGGAAGTGGTGACAGGAGAGGGAGATCAGACAGAGAATTTGTGGCCTGGATAACCCTGGGAGAGCCCCAGAGCCCTGGACAGAGTGATCCCACAGGATCTGCAGGCACACAGGAGCACAGGAGCACACAGACCCTCATGCAGTGCAGGAGCATTGCCCTAAGGATGCCTCCTGTTCCCACCTCGGCCTCCAAGGAGCAGCACATGACCCCAGGTTGCCTCAAATTCGTGGATGAATCAGGGTGAGTCCTGCTGGGAGCACACTTTCTCCATGTTCCCATCTGATGAGTCATTCCTAGCAATGCCTTCTCCCACATCATTTTCCATGAAGGCTGGGGCCAGCCCAGAAAGGTGCTGTTCAGCTCCCTGCTCACCTCCATCCCACCCTTTCCAGAATTCCCCAGCTCTCCCAGAGCCCCCTGTCTCTGATCCCAACAGAGCCCTTCCTGTCCCTTACACTTTCATTTCTGTTTCTTTACATCTTTATTAAACTGTATAGCCACTTTGATAGGAAAATTGAAAAGAAAAAGATATGAGGAACAACAAAAAAAGCCATAATTATGAAGATTCAATTTAATTTTAAAGGTTGTGGAAGGAGGAAAAAAAAAAGAAGCAGGAGAAGAAGAAACCAAATTAATTTAGCAGGAAAGCATTGCATGAAATATTGTTGGAGTTTAATAACCATGCAAAGACAGATGATATGTGTGGAAAAATTAGTTGTAGGACCTCATAATAGTCTATTAATATTTTCTACAGGCACAGAAACCCTTTGCTGAATGATTGTAACAAAGTAATCTTTTTTTTTTAAGACATTAAAAAATATCTTCAAAAGGAGAAGACGGCAGCAATGTACAGACTGTAGGGAACGGAGACCCCGGCGGGGCGGGAGAGATCCCAGGAGAGATCCAGCACTGGCTGCTCTGCTCTGCCACCACTGAGGGTCTGCCACGGGGTACCTGTCCCAAATGGTGGGACAAGACCCTTTGCAAGGTGTCTCTCCCCAGTTTGGGTGTGACAGCCCACCCAAACTGCCCATTCTGACAAAGGCTGGGCGGCTCACAGCGGAAGAGGGCAAGTCGATGGGTTGGGTTGGGGTGAAGAGATCCACAGAGGGGGCCATGCCCATGCCCATTCCCACACAGCTGCATTTTTCCCTTCCCTTCCACTCCAGGGAGAGGTTAGGCACAGCTCTGCTCCCCTCCATCCTTGGCCTCACAGCCCTTTTTTCTGTAGATCTCTCAGAACCTTCCTGACCAGCTGTACCTCCACAGCTGGGTCTGTCACCACAACGGGACAGCAAGGGGCAGGCACGCCCCAAACAACAACAGCAGCCATTCTCAAGGCAGCCTCAGGTACCAAGTGTGAGCATCAACTCCTTTCAGAGCCTGGAACAGCCTTGGCCCAGTACAGAGAAGGATGCTTGGGTTGACTTGCCATCTTCTGTCCAACACGGACAGGACAAAGAGCTCCCCAGCACAGCGTGGTAGTGGAAACCTGCTGGCAGTGCTGAGGGTGCTCACCAAGGCATCACTGCTGCTCAGAGCCTGGGACAGCTGGAAGGAGCCTGGGGTTGGGAGGACAAAGGGAATAGGTCAGCCACAGAAGAGCTGCACCCATCTTTCGCAGGATTTGGCTGCTCTAGAAAAATCATTGGGAATATTTCTGTCTGAGGGGCCGTGCCCGTGAAGGAAAGGGTGGGGTTACCAGTTGTGAAACACAAAACCTGGGTGCGCACACGTGGCTCTAAAATCAGCACTGACCCACTCCAATGAAACAGCACCAGGACTGCACCAAGACAAAGGATGTAATGCAGAGAGGGAGGGGAGGTCTCTGTCTGTGGACGTTTTAACTTGGTCTCTGGAAAGGATGTATTTCCTTGGTCCTAAATGGGATTTGCTTTAGCTCCAGACAAAACCCTTAGGATCCTGTAAACTCAACTAGGTCACTCCTGCAAGGAAAAAAATAAAATGAAAGAAAGAAAGGAAAGGAAATTAAAGGCTGAAATGAAAAACAAAATTATATTAAAAGGATGAAATGAAGGGAAATGGAATAAAATGTAAAAATAAAATAAAATAAACGCAGGACAAAACCAAACTGAAATTCCTCATTCAGATTCCCCTTTCTCCTATTTTAATCTGTATAGTACCATCCAGTTCCAGCCTCCCCCTTCCCCTTTTTTTAAATACAGTCTAATCCTGAGTGTGAACTGATGTAGTTTGTGTGTTAGGGGGGAAAAAAATCTCTCTCTCTTTCTGCCTTTTTTTTCCCTTCTTCTTTCCTTGGCCCAGTTCATTATTTTTCTTTCTTGTCACTCAGTGTGATAGGTTGAACAGAAGTGCACAGATGAGCACTGAAAACGGTGTCACAAGGCCTTAATCTAGTCTTTAATGCCTGACTTCAGAGATGTCATTTATCTTCTAACTGCAGCAGGCTTCCACCAACTTTATCTCTAATAATATATTGATGGATTAAAAGGGTCGGGCAGGAGACCGGGCTGGAAAAATTGCTTATTGACATCAAAATACAGTGCCCTCAACCTGATAAACATGGAGGGGCTCGTGTATCTCCCAGAATAGTTGGCGTTGCTATAATTTTTTTTTCCAGCGTGTTTCTCCCAGGTTCATGGGGTGGTCCAGTAAAATAAACAAACGGAACAAATAAATGGGAAATATGGTTTGTGCGTTGAGGCAGCTGAGTGGGAGCCCTGGCATTGCTGGAATAGTTTCATGACAGCACCAGGCAGGGCTTTTTATCGCTGAGCACGACCTGGCAGGGGAAGGCTGCCATTGTTTTAGGGGGTCGGGGGGGTTTGGGGTGTGTGGGATGAGAGATTGCAGCACCCTGGAATAGCATTTTGGGAGGCTGCTCCTTTGCCCGTGGTGTGAAAGTCGGGAGCTGTCTGGAAATCTTTATGGCTGAAATTCATCCCTTGCTGCACAGATCCTGTGCAAGGAGAATTAAACGGGGGAGAAGAAGGGAATACCACGCAGAGCATCAGCAGGGATGCTGCCTGACCTCCTGTCTCTGACAGATGGGTACCCAGAGGGGAAGTGAGGGCTAGATAAGCCTGTTTTTGGGGATGACACAGATACAGCTGGAGGAAACATCCCCCTTGCTCCTCAGCCACCATGGGCACTTGGAGTTGATGCTCATTCCTGATTTATCAGCCCTTCCTGATTTCCATTGCTCCTCTTGGCTTGGGGAGTGCTCCCCCAAGGTCCTCCAGCACAAAAATTGGGCTGTGGCCAAAAAGCTTCCTAACACCACTCCTGAGGCTCAGCATCCCACAGCCTCCATAAAAGACAGCAGAAAGGTTCTCCACCATGTTCCAGTTGGTTTTACTAATCCTATGGGACTACTGGCAGGAAACCTTTTCATTTATCTCCTGTTAAGGAAGGTTGTTGCAAATAGAGATGACAAAAAAGCACAGATCTTCATCTGGAAGGAAGATCCAGCAGCTAAAGTCTGGTTTATGGTAAGGCCAGGCCAAACGGCAAAATCCTGAAGCCTTTCCTTGGAAGATAAAGTTGAGGAAAACATCCTGAGCAGGACATTGCACTTTGGAATGATGTCCTGGGGCAATTACAACTTGGCCTTCATCGGGAACTGGAAGAGTAGGAAAAGTGGTAATGGGTTCAGTGGGATATTTAAGTCAGATATATGGAAGGAGGGTACTGAGGCCCTGGCACAGGGTGTCCAGAGAAGCTGTGGCTGCTCCTGGATCCCTGGAAGTGTCCAAGGCCAGGTTGGAGTAACCTGGGTTAGTGGAAGTTGTCCCTGCCCATGGCAGAGGGGTGGAATGAGATGGGTTTTAAGGTCCCTTCAAATCCACATCATTCCATGATTCTGTGATTCCATGATTCTCTCCATCCCAACCCATCTGGTCTTCTTCAATCGGGATCACTCAAAAATCCCACCCATTGTGCCCTGGGATGGACATATTCCACTAAACTACTGCACAGGCTTCCTGGGAAGCCCATGAGACAGACAGATACAGAGATAGACTTCGTCACCAGAGAAAGCATTTCATTTCATTTCCCTGGAAAGAAATTCCATGAAAATCAATCTTCCCACAGAAAATGGTGATTTTTGGCAAGAAGCCTTTTTGTGATCGGGAGCTGCTTCAATCCAAAAACATCTGAGCAGCTGTGGTTGCAAGAAGGGTCACATTTCACTGGGATGGACTTCGTGGGAAGGCAAGTTTGAGGGAAGTGCTGACCACCACCACTCCCATTCAGGAACCCTAAGAACCATAGAATCAGGGAATTATTTGGGTTGGAAGGGACCTTAAAAGTCACCCAGTCCCACACCCTGCCATGGGCAGGGATACTTTTCTCTGTCTCAGGTTGCTCCAGGCCACATCCAACCTGGCCTTGCACACTACCAGGGATGGGGAGTCCGCAACATCCCCCTCTCTCTGTGGGGAGGGATATAATTGCAAAAATAAATAAACAGAGATGGAGAATGGGGAAAATCAGCCTGGTGGCCCCAGATAATCAACCAAGCCATGACTCTGGCCAGGAATGTTGCTCCAGGAGTGACCAGCTGAGCATCCCATGGTCTGGCGTCCCAGTCCCTCAGATGGGAATGACTGGCAGGCACTTGCAGACAGCAGAACACAAGCCTTGCATTATAAGATTGTCTTTCCCAAATTTACCAGCTGAAACGCTGCACTTATCAGCTGAATTTATCAGCTGAAATGCCTCAGACTTCTGGGAAAGCTGCCTCTGGCCGACCACTTGATGGGAAGAATGTCTCCAATTTTTTTGGCATGTGGAACTAAAGCAGCTCAGCCGCTTTCCCCTACACCTGCCAGTCACTCCTGGCTGCATTTTATCTGAGCACCATTTTCTAATTTCACCACTATCATGATGCAATTCTGCAGGAGGTGGCTAAATGACAAACCACGAGGATTGGTACATTTGGAATATAAATTGAATAAATTACTGTAGTTAAAAATAGCCATTTAATACCCATATTCTGTTAAGGAAAAAAAAAACAACCTGATTTTTTGTAAGCACCATTCTTCACGTGTTTCTCGATTTTCAGACTTCCTGGCAAGCAGAGAAAAAACCCTAAATAATGTGGTTTTCTTCCTCAGAAATGGAATTCTCAGAAGCTTTCTGCAGGACTTTGTTTCCTTCTCACTGAATTCTCTGGAAGGCTCCACAGTTGGTCATTACAAGTGCAGAGTTTGGCCAACACTGCTTGGTTTTAGCATTTCTCTGTTCTCTGAGACATTTCACACATCAACTTTTTCTTTTATTCCGTTTGGTTGCCCCATCCCCTCCTGAATTTCCAGCTTATCTTTTGTCACTCCTTATGCAATGGGAGGGGAGGTAGCATTTCTCATCTCAAAGCCACATTTTATGGCATTTGCCAGTCCATGAGGTACCTTGAGCTCCATCCTGCAGCCAGCCCCAGCCCCTCCTTGCTTCCTTGCTCCCAGGAATGGGATATTAAGGAAGCAACAATGCTAATTCACAGCTCTTTTCTGCCTGCAAAATAAGCCATGGCAAACTCCCACTGGTGTCCATAGCACTGGGATTTTCTCCTCAAGGCTCCACCATTTTCCACTGTTAAATATTAACATATTTTACATGAGAATGGTTCCACTGCTGAGTGGAATAATAAACTCAGTGGATAGGTTTATTTCCCAGGGCTGGTCATTGAGAATAAAAAACACCCATATCACACTTGGCCATCCTTACCTGTTTTCCTATTATTCTCCAGAAGCAATTGCCCAGGATTTAACAGAGTGCTTCCCCAAAGGCGTGGGCGTGCCCAGCTATTTGTGGTGCCACATCCTGGCTCTTCCAAGGTGCCTTCTCCCTCAAATCACTTTTCCCCTGAAGAATCACCCAGTCAAAACCCTCATTATTTTATAACTTCTCTGCCACTCTTCTCACCTTGTTAAATACTGCTGGAGCAAAGGAGTTCAGTAGCTCTACCATTTTAGCAACACCATTGATTTTGTCTCCCTCTTCATTTATTAATGGAACTACTTTCTCTCTAGTATTCCCTTTTCCCTGATATAATTGTAAAAGCTCTCTTTATTCCCCTTAAGCCTTTCTGCTCTCTGAGCTGGCCTTATCTTTTCCCTGCAAGCCTTAACTGACTGTATATTCTTGTTTAGTTCTCTTCCCTTTCTCCAGTTTGCACTATAGGTTCTTTCTTTACCTTCCTATCTTTCCCTGGTGCTTTGTTATGCCACATTGGATGCTACTTGTCCTTCCATTTATTTCCACAGGAACTGTGGCATGTCCCACTCTGTGAGACTATTCCAGCATTCCTGGCCTTTTGTCACCCCTCTGGATTTAACTCCCTGGTGCACCTGGGTCACACCTGGCCACGGAGGCACCAGGTCAGGCTGGAAAGGGAAGTCCCACACCTTGTCACTCCAAGGTCCCAGATAAATGTCCCCATCTAGGAGGGAGGGGGGGAAAAAAGCTCTCTCAAACCGCAAATCCTTTTCAGAGCCAACTCTTGTTTCCAAACCCAAGGTTTTCCTTGAAGCAAGAGAGGAAGTTCACAGTAAGGCTTTAATTATTAGGACAACCATCATCTGGAGCAATCCAACAGTCTGGATGGGTTTTTCCAGGGTCCCTGTGAAACTTCAGAATGGCATTTTGGGTGATTTGCTTTACTTTTTGATTTATTTGTTCATATTGCTTTGCAATACCAGTGGGTAACGCCAAAGTGCTCAGGAGCCACCCTGGTCCTCCTCCAGGTCTCCTACTTTTTGTGAGTGGAATATTTTCATTCCAAAGAGGTAACAGCTTAAAAGGAAAAAAAAGAAAAAAAAAAAAAAAAAAGCTGTACTCTTTTTAGTGAATCATCATTTCATCTGGTAGAATCAAAGCACTATGTTTTTAAAGTAAGCAAACATACACTCCAATTCCATTAGATTCAAAAATGAAGCCCTTTCCTGAAATTGTAACAAATTCACCCAAATATTTTGCTACATTTGACTCTACATTTTTCCATACATGATGCTTTTTTAGCAGCAAATGCCCAGAATAAAGATGGGAAATATCTTAAGAGCAGAAAACAATGCCTCTGAGGAAAGATTGAAGAAGTTTGGGTTGCTCAGCTGGAGGAGAGGTGGGACATTGCTCTAATCTCCGAGTTCAGAGGAGGCTTATGGAAAGAGGAAGGGATAGCTTTTCTTCCTGGTAGGTAAGATAAGTAGTGAGCTTAAAACACAGCAGGAGAGGCTGAGGCTGGGGCCGAGGGGCCGAGGCTGCTGAAGTGCAGGGCCAGGCTCTGGGCAAGCAGGTTGTGCCTGCATTGATGGAGGGGTCTTTTCACCCACCTGGAGCTGCCTGATCCAGCTGGTGCTGCCTCAAAGGTCATCCCAATGTCCCTTCCAGCTCCCTTTTCCCAGGATTTCACTGACCCTGCTGTCCTAGCAACCCTCAGTCTGCCAGTTAAATTGTTTTGGGATGCTGCAGTGCTTCTCGAGCACGGTGGGGTTTGGCGGATCCAGGGAGGAACATCTCAGAAGATCTGCTTGGTCTCCAAGTCTCCTGCCAGCAGAGCTGCTGTGCCAGGCACTATGCCTGTGGGAAGAAGTGCTGAGGAGCAGGTTTCTATAAAAACATTATCAAGAACATGAAAGACCCAGGCACTGAACACCAGCAGGATCCATGGAGCCAAAAGCTGCTGGGAGCGGCGTTCCAGGCAAACCCTCCCCAGGAGAGCCCCGAGCTCTGGCACAAGGAGAGAAGGAAGGTGGGATCCTTCAGGGAGTTTGGCTCTGCTCCCTTCTCCAAGTCTCCCTGCTGTGCACAGAAGTTATGGCATTGCTAATTACAGGAAATTAAAGAGAAAGAGACAGAAAGAGATCCCTGAGCAGAGAGAGTTCTGGGAAGGTCTGTGGATGTTCTGCAGTGCCACCACTGCAATTAGACCCACAGAAAGTGGGACTGGAATGGAAAAGCTTTTCTCTATGAGGTAGGAAAAGGCTAATTATAGCTTATTTCTTTGGAATATATTTTTGAGGCATTAAGTATTTGTAGAATACCAAAAAATAAATTTAGCTGGTGGTCTAGGTTGGAGTGACAGCAATGGGAGGCTGTGGCAGAATAGAGCTTGTCCTTAACCCACAGCAAATGTCCCAGGCCAGAAGCTCCATCCAGGAGTCTGCTGCCAGGAAGAGCTGAGCAGGTCCAAATGCCATCAGGCCTGGAACAGGTATCCATACAGCCACACTGGATGCTCAAGGACACAAAAATGTAGAATTATGACTGTGTTGCTCACACCATCCAACAAAGCCAACCAGGCTGGATGCACAAAAAGACCTGGTCTTTGTAACTTTTCTGACAACTCTTTCATTAGTCCAAGCACACCCTTTAAACTCCTCTTTCCAGCATTTTGGAAACATTCTTCCTACAGGATATATTGGGAAGAAACTCTTCCCTGTGAGGGTGGTTAGGCCTGGCACAGGGTGCCCAGAGAAGCTGTGGCTGCCCCTGGATCCCTGGAAGTGTCCAAGGCCAGGCTGGGCAGGACTTGGAGCAGCCTGGGACAGTGGAAGGTGTCCCTGCCCATGGCAGAAGATGTTCTTTAGGATCCCTTCCAAACCAGGCAACTCCATGATTCTATGATTTACCACCAAACTTCTCAAAAGATGAGATGATACTGTGCTTTCATCTTTCACAGCTGAACCTTTCCTGGCTCTTCCATGTCAACCAAGAACACAGGATTAGTGTATTTCCATGCTTTTGACCACTACATCAAATAATCCCTTCCCTCCTCCATCCCTCTGCAGGGCAGGCTGGGAGATTTGCCTCGCTGGTTTTGCCAGGAGCCATCCCCAAAGCCACAACACTTTAAGGTTTGGAGCACATCCACCCCACCAGCCCCAGCATTCCCGTGGTGTAATCATGGCAAGTCTTAAAGCATTTTAAGGAGGGGGGTGGTGGAGAAAGGAGGTCCGTGTTTGCAGACAAAAAGGGAACAATAATTCCTTCTGCAGTTTGATGTTAAAAAAAAAATAGAGGCTTGTAAGCTGCTCTGAAGCTTGAATGTCAGAAGTAGACCCCGGGGACGTGGATTAGAGGGCACAATGAAGGTGAGGCTGTGAAATGAGCATCACGGATCTTTGGGCGATTGTTAATAAGAACACAGAAATGCAAATCTCCCAGAGCTGGTGAGCCACCAGCCTGTGTGCCTACAAATCCACGTGTGACTCCAAGCAAACTATGGGAGAGGCACACCAGGATGGGAAAAGGCACGAGGCTGGTGATGCTTGTTCCAGCACAGAGGTCTCATCTCCAGCTGGTGGACAGCAAGAGGTCCCTCAGAGGAGCAAGCCCAGGGTCTCTTCATGTACAAAGATAAAGGGAAGTGATCTAAGTTTGGCTGGGTCCATTAATATCCTCTTTGGAAGCACTTGGCCACCGTGTGTAGATCCACTGAGAGATCCCCTTGCATGTGACAACAAGCGATTTGCATGTAATTTAATTAATCCTTGCTGTAACTACAAATAACAGCTTGATTGTCTCCTTCCTCTGCTTTTTACTTGGTTTTGCACAGGAATCCATCCCAAACTCTTTATGGAGCTGAGTCGGTGATTGAGGAGAAAGCTGAGCTGGAAGTCACACACAGGTTCCTCCTGCAGTGAGGGGTTTTTCTTGCTGATTTGTGTTGCTCTGCTGTTTTGGGTTTCCAGGCTGAAAAAGGAGCTCTGGTTCCATCCTGCTCTGAGCTCTGAGAGGAACAATGAGTCACTGCAGACATCCCTGGCATGGGCATGAGCTCTCATGAAAGTGATTCCTCAGCTCCACTCGATGAGACAGACAAACACTTCCATAACAGCATTTCAGTCCTCTCCTGAATGGCACAGCCTTTGGATTGTTGAGGATTCTGTGGGGAAAGGGTCTCTCCTCAGGCCTGGACTATGCTCAGAACAACCCTGAGATGGAATCTGCAGACACCTTCCCAACCAGCTCTTGGCCCTTGCACAGGACCTTCCCTTCTGCTCAGACGTTGCCATTGGACCTTCTCCTCTCTCTGAATGCAAGTCAAAGAGCAGAATCAGTAGGCACTGAATACCTGATACCTGATACCCTCCTGATTCCCACCCTGGGAAGGACAGGGAATACCATTCCAGTCTCCTGCACCTCTGGCTTTTAAGCTGCTGCAGATTTGGCCCAGCCCAAGCTGGCCCTTGAGAAATTCTCTTAGCAAAGACAGTCAGGCCAAGCTGGGGATTCACAAGAGATTTGGGGTAGAACCCAACTTTTGGTGGGTGCACCTCACACCCACATCCCTCCCAAGACCCCCAGCTAGCAGCAAGGAGAAAATGTGCCATGCCAAAGTTAGCACTGGGTGGGTTTCACATCATGCCTCCAGGCAGAGGAGACAGCACAGCCTTCCATGGGCTCATCCCTCCATCTTTCTCTTTGGAATCCTTTAATTTTTCCCCCTTTTCTCATTCTGTCTTTGCTTGAATTTCAAGGTTAAAAAAAGTCAGGATACAATAGTAAATATGTAAGATTAGCTCCTAAAATATGTTAGCAAGTGAAAGCTAAAGAAAGCCAAATGAATTTAAAAAAGGCTTTCTTGAAGCTTAGAACAGAGACAGCTCTTTTGATCCTTTATCACACCATAACAAAAAAAGCACTGAGCGAGATCCATATATATAATATACATATAATATATATATTTATACACCCCAAGTGCTGGGCTGTGAGTGTGTGTGCGTGTGTGCATGTGTGTGTGTATTTTAATTCACATAGGCTTTCCTTTCTTTAAAATGCTGCAAGAAGCTTTTTTTCTGCAGATTTCTTTTTCTTTCTTTTTTTTGATATTTCAAAGCTGGCAGTTCAGTAAATGGCTGGAACTGCCACATCTCTGTTCTTGCTAAAGAAATCAATGCTAATCCTATTACTGGCAGTTATCACCTATCCCAGAAACCGCGGCTAAAAGAAAAAAAAACCACTGAGATGTCAAAGTAGGAAAAAAGCATGGGGGAAGGGGAGAAAGCGCCCTTCATTCACTTTCAAACAGTGATTGTTTTCTTATTTTTGATCATTTTTTCCTGTTAAGAGAGAAACTAAACCACAAAAAAAAAAAAAAAAAAAAAAAAAAAAAAAAGAGGGGGGAGGGGTGGAAAAAAATAAAGAACAAATCCATGCTCAAATAACATTAAGGGCCTGATTTAAACCCATGCACCCACAAGGAAACCCAGGCACGGCTCAGGGCAGAGCTCACAGCTCCCAGCTGAGGTGGGAAAGGGGGTCCTGGGGTCCCATCCCCCAGATCCTCTGCCCTGCCAGCCATACAGGGCTGTCTGCAGATCCCAAAGGATTGTTTGGGGCCACCTGGCAACACAGGGGGAGGAGGGGGTCTCAGCCCCTTTCTGGGTGTGCTCCAGATGTGAAGGCCCCTTAAAAAGCAGCCAGGGAGGCAGGAATTTCTGGGTGCTGAGGGGTTGCTGTGCTGGCTCTGCCTGCTGCAGCCAGCTGGGATGTGCCTGACACCCCTGCCTGCTCCAGATGTGGGCAGATGTCCTCCTCCCCTGATGCCATCTGGGGGTCTGTCCCTCACATCCACAGTCCCAGGGCTGAGGGTCTCAAAGGGCTCAGGTAGGTCAGTGCAGGTCATGCGTCACCATCCATGTGGGATCCTGGATCCCCCAAAATATTTTAATGTGCTTCCATCTTTCCTTCCCTTCCTATGTACTCCTACAGAGAGTCACAGAATGGTGAGAGATGGAAAGGACCTTAAAGAACATCTTATCCACCCCTGCCACGGGCAGGGACACCTTCTTCCATTACTTCAGGTTGCTCCAAGCCCTGTCCAACCTGGCCTGGAAGACTTGCAGGGATCCAGGGGCAGCCACAGCTTCTCTGGGCACCCTGTGCCAGGCCTAACCACGCTCACAGGGAAGGATTTCTCCCTGATATCCAGTCCAACCCTGCTGTCTGTCAGTTTGAAGCCATTCTCCTTGTTCTGTCACTCCAGTTCCTGATGAATCTCATCCTCACCACACCTTGAGCACCCTCAGGGCACAGCTTACCTGGGATTTCAGGGTCCAATTGTGGCTGTGATCAGAGGATGCTGAAAAGATGGAGCTCCTGAGGTCACCTCCCTCTACAAAGCTCCTGTCCTGCCTGTCCTGTCTGTCCCAGTTCATTCCTCAGGAGTTTGGGGGGCTCAGACATCCCAGCTGAGTCTGTCTTACTCTAAGATCCAGGAGCAGCAGCAGTTTGGAACCTGTGGTTTGGGAAGAGGCACTCAGCCCTTCCCCATCAGACCACAGCATCCTCCTCCCTGTCAGGAAAGTCATGGAAGGACAGGGTGGCACCACCTGGTACCAAGCAAGAGAGTAGAGCCAAACCAAAACAACAGCCAGGAAAGAAACAAAACTCAAGTCAAAGGCTTGGATGACAGGAGCTGTGTCCATGCAGCCACAAATCAGTTTTTTCCTGGCACCAGCATTTCCATAGCCCATCACTCCCACCACCCACACCACCATGGCCATCCCTTCCAAACTCTGGCTTTTATCCAAAATCCCAGTTTATCCTGGGCACTAGAGATATCAGGAGCCCATTGGGGATGTTTTTTCTCCATCTTGAAGCTCTAAGGCATGGTCAGAACCAATTTAGGCCTTTGAGAGCATCTGGAACTTGTGCAAAATCACTTTGAAAAAGCTCAGCAAAGTGGGGGCAAGCTTCTAAGGGCTGAACAAAGAAAGGAAAAGCACCAGAGAGGTGGAAGGTGTTTGACTCAGGTGGTTTGCAGGTCCTGGGCTGGCTTGTTCTCATCCCCCTGCCCCAGAGGCACCTCCACCACCACCTCTGATGATCCAACCAGGCATCTCCAGCTTCTCCCATTGCAAAGCCACTGCAAGGATGCTGTTTGTTTATGGTTGGAGTGCTAAAGGGAGATAATTGTTGGCCAATCCCCAAATAAATTAGTCCTAGTTTGACTCAGACCCATCACTTTGCTTCCAGTTTGCTGCAAGATCTCTTTGTGGGTTTAGTGGTTTAGTGCAGCTGAAGTCATTATTAACAAAGAAGATTCTTTGATGTGGGTGGGAAGAAAATGTTGCCAGGAAGTCAAGCTATCATTAAAATAATTTAGGAGGATCAAACTATTTTTGTGGCTATTTTTTTATACAACAGAATACAGTGCTGAAACCAAATCAAGAGTGATGGAAAACTGAGCCCCAAATGGGAACAGACCCAGGGTCTCCATTGCATTCCCTGAGCCCTGAGAATCAGAAGAAAATTAAAATTAAGCAGGTGTTTATTGACTAAGAAATGGGGATTTTTCTGTTCTGGTGGACACAGCTGGATGAGCCCTGTCTGGCCCCCTCTCCTGGGCTTGTCCACCAGCAGGAGGGCAGTGGAGAATCATGGAATCATGGAATAGTTTGGCTTGGAAGGAATCTTAAAGACCATCTTGTTTCACCCTTCCACCAGCCCAGGTTGCTCCAACCTGGAATATTTCCAGGGATGGGGCAGCCTCAGCTCCTCTGGACAAGCTGAGCCAGAGGACCTGGGGGTCACCATGGGTGGATCAATTTACAGGGGATGAATCCCCCCCATAGGACTTCCCTTCTTAAAAGAACTTAAAAAAAAATTTCTTTAGGTTTCTTCTAAGTGGGCTTTTTTGGCCTTGCTTTCCATCTTTAAAATAAATTCCAGCTGAAGATCTGCCCTGGAATATTGAAGAGAATCACCTAGAGCACCAGAAAAGGAGTGCCTACTTAATTAGAAGCATAATTCACTATTTATAAGGCATCAGCTCTCTCTCAGTATCAATATTTGGCCATTCCCTTCAGAACTATGGGGGTTTTGTCCACTTTTGTAGCTCAATCAATAGGAAGATGGCTCTGCTGCAAGCACTGAATGTGAAAGGCATAAAGAACCTCCTAATTAGGCTGCTAACGAGGGACAGAAAATGGAGCTGTGTGTCCCTGTGGGCCACTTTCCATGTGGGAATCCCATGGGATGGGGCCAGGTTGTCACTGGGGGGCTCCAGGAGGACTCCCATTTCCAGAGCAATGGGATGGATACAGAGCCTTCAGCAAGGGAGTTTGGAGAGAAATCTGGATGGTTTTAAACAGGAATTGTCCTTTTGCTGGGACACCTTTGAGCTGCAAACAGCCCTCTTGATGATTTATATTTTGCAAATTCATGCAGAATTTTTGCTTGACAGAGGAACCTGGGGAGTTAGCTGTAGGATATTTGCTTCCAAACACATTCCCAGTTGATCCCATGTCCTACCAGGGAGCAATTGCAAGTGGCAGAAGCCAGTGGTGCTCCAGGGATGGGTGGTGGCTGCCCCCCACAGCAGCACCCCATGGAAGTGGGGAGTGCCTCACTGACCCACACAATCTCACCATGCCAACAGCTCTCCTATGGAAAACCAGCCCCTGTTTCCCAGGATTTTTCACCCCAGAGGGCTGTGCACACAGCAAAGCAGGGCTGGAAGGCTGAGCAGGGATTTGGAGGCAGATGGATGGATGGATGGATGGATGGATGGATGGATGGATGGATGGATGGATGGAAGCCCTCCAGAGATGTGGGAATCATTGCTAGGAGAACAAAAGCCAACCTGGGAAAACCAACATCTTGCAACTAAAAGGGAAATTCTTTCCCCCCAGACTCCCAGCAATCCACCCCATGAACCCCCGGAGGAGGAGAGCTGCTCCCAGAGCACAATCACCGGGATCCTGTGCCCTTCCCAGAGCCTCTCCCTGGCCGATTTCCTGCATCCCACTCCCATGCCACCCTCAGCTCCTCCCTTGCCCGTCTGGGCAGTGAATCCAAGGCGGGAGAAGCAGTCCCTGTTCCCCAGAGCAGCGCATTCCCAAGTCCCGCTGCCTGCCCACCCCCTTCTTTCCCTTGCAGCCAGACTTCTGTCGAGTTGCTAATGTCTGCTGATTAAACAAGCCTTGAATTTGAATCGGGAGCAATAAAGAGAGAGAGGGAGAGAGAGAGGTACACGGCCATCCAGGAGCGGGCGCCCCGCGGGCAGCATCAGCGGGAGCAGGGGATGCATGCGCCAGTCCGCCAGGAGATGCTCCAGCCGAGCTGCCGGCTCCCAGGATTTGGGGAGGGGGACCAAGGGGTGGTTTGGGGGTTATTAATGGAATGCAATGCTCAGAAAGCTGAGAAAGTCTTGTTTTCCCACTCGCCGTGCCTGGAGGCATCTCATGGGGAGCAGCCCCCCAGCTCAGTGCCGGGTGATGCTCTGCTGGCTCCATCTTCAAGGAGCAGATGCTCCCGGCAAAAAATGGGATTTCTGACATGTCCTGGACGCGAAGGACACGGTGAAATAGGGTGGGGTGGGGCTGAAGGGTTTCCACAATACAGAAGGGAATCGTGGAGTCGTGGGATTACAGAACCACAGGATGGTTTGGGTTGGAAGGGACATTAAAGCTCATCTCATTCCAATCCTGAATATGCAAATCGAGCAGGGATCGGCCACAGGGAAAGATGGAGGGGTGCACATCTTCCCAAATCGTCCTCAGCTCCCTAACTGTGCCTACAAACACAGCAGGGAGCGGGAAACAGCGGATGCCAGGCCCAGGAGGGGATTTTTGGGGATGCTCCCGGGCACCTCCTCCCTTCCGAGCCCAGCCCAGCCCAGAGCTGGGAGCCTGCAGCCACGCAGGGAACTTCCTCCCTCCCACCCCAGACAGTTCTCCCGACAAAACTGCCATTTCTGTGAGATCTGGAGATGTTTTCCCTGCCAGCAACAACGACAAGCTGCTAAATGGTGTCAGCGGCTGAGTCCCGGTTAGAATAAACCATCATTCTCACGCCAGTGGCGTTTCACCACATCATCAGCGCCAGGCTGGCTCCACGCAGGGACAGACATCCCCGTAATTATACAAATCAAAATAAATAAAATATCACGCCCTCGGGCCCACGGCAGAGTGTTGTGCCAGATAGGAAAGCACTGGGAAGCAGAGAGGGTTTGGGAAGAGGCAGCTCCTTGTGCTGCACAGCTGAGGGGAAGAAGGAAAAGCTGAATGATCAAACCCACGCCTGGAAGTCGGGAGGGAATCAGGAGCTGCTGATAGAGCTCAGAGCCAGGAAATAAATTGTCTCAGCTCAAAAAACAAACAAACAAACAAACAAACAAACAAACAACCACAAATAAATATTTAGGAAATCACAGACTACCCCCAAAAGGATCATCAAGTCCAACTCCTGTCCCTGCACAGGACACCCCAAGGTAGGAATGTGTTCCGAGGTAGGAATGACTGGAAAACACCTGACAGCTGCTGGTGCAAGGGAGGGAGACAGCCCAAATATCCACACTCCTGCATGGGGCTGGTGGGGAAAATTGTTTGCCTGGAAATTGAAATAAAAAATAAATTATTATGCCTTTTTAGAAAAAATCTCTTTAAGTGCTTGCTTCCTTCCTGCAGCCACATCCTCAGGGATAGGTTTTCACTTTCTTTACCTTTTACTTTTTAGGAACTTAGAGCTGGATCTCTCCATTCACTTCATTTTACGACTAATCCATCCAAACCACATGGAAAATGGTTCTTTCACTGCTCACCCCAGAGGGCACCTGGACAGGAGATCTGCTGGGCCAGACTTTCACTGAAATGTGGCTGCTTTGGTTTCTTGCTATCACTGGCAAAAGTTAATTTATTCAAACCAAAATCTCCCAGTCTGGGAGAAGGAGAGGAAGAGGTTGGGACTGTACAAGCTTTTCCTTTAGGTTATTTTTTTGATCTCACAGACCTCCAGAGCCTCGTGAATCCTCTTTAACAGCCAATAAAACCACGACTGATTGGGAAAATAATTTTTTAAACTGAACTCTAATTATTTTTTGTTCTTTTGTAAAACTCAAGTGAGACACAACAAGGATGAACTTTTTCAGAATTACTTTGGGGAAATATTTTGCCTTTTTTGAAGGCAGAGAGCAGCTCATCAAAGCTACCAGTTAGTTCTTGATCTCCTTAAGGTTTGGAGCAAAGACTGGAGGTACAACCAGAGGATATTGATGAGATCAGCTACAAAATCTTGCCCCAAAAAGGGAGGGTCACTGGGGCAGAAAGGTGGAGGGAGGGACCAACTCTTCAGGTGGTCATGGTGGTTTTGTCAGGCTCTAACAATTCTGGGCCTACAAGCAGGTGAAATCTTGATCACAGGTGCATAATTACCTTATCTCTGATCTTAATTTCAAATATTTCTCCATGAAATGTTGTCTGTTTCCATTGCAAGCCCTAAAAATTTCATATCAGCAAATGGCATAATGTTATATTTATATTAATTGGATATTCTTGGTTTACTGCTCACTCCATTGGCAGGGGGGAGGGTTAGAAACCCCATAATATACAATCTAAAATATAAAATCCATGTTTGTGCACAGTGTATAATTTAATGCATGAGATACAGAAGATCTTCCAGCAGAGAGTGTTTTAAACAACAGCATTTTAGCCTCTAAAGCACAGCAGCGAGGGAAACATTTTCCATGCTCAGTTTCCCTGCTATTGGAACATTTGTTTTTTATTCTGAATATTTCAGCACATCTATTTACCTGGTACTATATTTAGTACCACAGTACCAAGATGGCATATATAAAGATTCAATTGCAATTCCCATCTGATGTCCCTTCCCTCTCCTTTTTACCCCCTTTTTTATGTCCGCACTCTGAATTCAGCACAAAGTTGGTGTGTTTAATTTAAAAAGAAGTAAAATGCGCCAGGAGACGCCTCAGACCACTGCAAATCACCTACTTTATAGAGGCAGTAAAATTGTGTATCGGATTAAAAGTGATGCTGATCTGAAATTTATGATAACTTTTAATGGCATTATAATTTTTTTTCCCTGTGCGCTCCATCACCGGATCGTTTGGATGCACAGAGCAGCAAGATGAAATTTGTAAGGGAAGAACATTACATAGGCAAGCTCTGAGGGGGGGAGGCTCTGGAATAATGCAGGAGCCTCTCCTCAGCACGCAGCGGATGCTCCATGGGGCTGGGTGTGGGGCTTGTGGACAAAGGTGGGATGTGCTGGGAGCCAGGGAGGGAAATGTCGCCCCAGCTGAAGGTTATTTGGGAGGACACTGGCACAAATCCATCCTGGAGCTCACAAAGGCCTGGGAGCCCAGGACAAATCCATCCTGGAGCTCACAAAGGCCTGGGAGCCCAGAACAAATCCATCCTGGAGCTCACAAAGGCCTCAGAGCCCAGGATAAATCCATCCTGGAGCTCACAGAGGCCTGGGAGTCCAGGACAAATCCATCCTGGAGCTCACAAAGGCCTGGGAGCCCAGGATAAATCCATCCTGGAGCTCACAAAGGCCTGGGAGCCCAGGATAAATCCATCCTGGAGCTCACAAAGGCCTGGGAGCCCAGGATAAATCCATCCTGGAGCTCACAAAGGCCTGGGAGCCCAGGATAAATCCATCCTGGAGCTCACAAAGGCCTCAGAGCCCAGGATAAATCCATCCTGGAGCTCACAAAGGCCTGGGAGCCCAGGATAAATCCATCCTGGAGCTCACAAAGGCCTGGTATTGGCTTTGTCTGTGCCTGTGGGAATCGTGGCTCGTTTCCCTCTGCCAGGCAAGGACCACCCCAGAGAGCCCAGCCCTTGGATGTGGATCTGCCACCACAGGGATCCTGCGTGTGGCACAGCTCCACCATTCTGGCTCTGCTCAGGACAGGCCTGTGAGGACACCTCCAGCCAGCAGCCAGCACCCAGCACACAGCTTTGGTGGAGAGAGATCCCCCTGAGCCTCCTTTTCTCCAGACTGAGCACATCATGGAATTATTAAGGTTGGAAAAGCCCTCCAAGACCATTGGGTCTGACCTGTGCCCCATCCCCACCTGGTCACCCACCCCAGGGCACTGAGTGCAACATCCAGGCATTCCCTGGACACCTGCAGGGATGGGAATTACAGACCTCCTTGGGCAGCCCCTGCGAAGGCCTGAGCACTCTTTCCATGGAGAAATTCCTCCTGATATCCAGCCTGAGCCTCCCCTGGCCCAGCTTGAAGCTGTTTCCCCTTGTCCTGTCCCTGTTCCCTGGGAGCAGAGCCTGACCACCCCCAGCTCTCCCCTCCTGTCAGGAGCTGTGCAGAGCCACAAGGGCCCCCCTGAGCCTCCTTTGCTCCAGGCTGAGCCCCTTCCCCAGCTCCCTCAGCCTCTCCTGGTGCTCCATTCCCTTCCCCAGCTCTGTTCCCCTCTCTGGACACACTCCTGGAGCCACACACTGGAGGATGAGGGAAACCTCAGACCATGATATTGTTACCTCTGCACCTCCTGCTTGCCCAGCCAAGGAAATAAAGTTGTGTAATTAAACCCTGTGTCATGATCTTACACACAAGAAACCACAACCAATCCCAAAATCTCTCCTTCCCTCAGCTTTGCAAAGCAACACTTTCCAACACAAACACACAGAGTAATATATTAGTCTTCTGAAATGAGCATAAATTACTAAAGCAGTGAACACGTGCATGTAAGGAGTGAATTCATTTATTAACAGCCACAGGAAACTGAGTCCCACTATTTTGATTTGAAAAACACTTGTGCCAGAACAAACCCACTTGGAGCTTGGAATTCTTCAGGAGTATCTCTGCATTCAAGGAACCAAAACTACTTTAATAGCTTGAGAGAGCTGGGAAAAGCTGCTGGGAAAGCCAGCAAATGCTGGAGGACAGGTTGCTCCAAGCAGACACCTGGCAGGAGGGAGAGGAGCTCATCAGGGCCAATCTGTGTCATACCAGAGGTGAAAGAACAGGAATTACAATTCCCACAAAAAAGGGAAAATTACATTGCTACAAAGTGTATGAAACCAGATGTCAGCTCAAAATCTCTGTAGGAACACCATGGAAAGAAACCTGAATTATTTATCCACTGGCCACTTGCTCTGTAGAACATAAAGGAGGAAAAAACAATGGTTTTTCCACACCACGTGCCCCAAGACAGAGTGGATTCTGTCACAGGGCACTGCCCCACCTTCCAGTGTGTTAACAGAGATGGGGATCTGTGAGTAAGCACAAGGGCAGGCAACACAGCAACTCTTTTGGAGAGGCTTTACTGCCTTCATCTGCAGCTGGGCTTTTTTGCAAGATGAATTTGCAAAAAATAGGGAATTGCGTTGTCCACATGGGGTCTGAGCTGGTGTGACCCCCACTGAAGGGATTTTGGGAGCCACTCAGCCTCATTCTCATGGATATCTGCTTAAATTACCATCTATGTAAAATGCTGTGGCAGCACCCCAATTTTCCACTGGCGCCTTTGATGCTGTGTTGGGAAACTTCCATTCTCCCCCTCCTCCTTCCCTGCCTCATTTTCATCCTCTCCTCCTCCAAACTCCGTGATCACACTCCACAATAAAATGCAACTGCTGTAAGTGATTGTTTTGCTGTATTATGTGAAGTCAAAAACCTTTTGAATCGTATTTTGCAGTGAACCTGCCTTTGAATCCCCACATTTTATCATTCCACAGCAACACATATAATTTCAAACAAACAAGTGAACAAACCCGATGAAAATGGTCTGAATCTCTTATCAGTCAGTTTTACACTGGCGTAACTCCATAAACTTCAGTGGAATTAATCTTGATTTACACTGTTGGGAGAGCAGGAACGGGCACTGTAAATAGCTGTATACCAGTGCACGACACTTAAAAGCAGGCACACCAGAAATGCCTGGCAGGAGATGAGGATGAAGGCATAAAACAAAAGCTTTCCCAGCTGTTCTAATCCATGGGCACAAGGATAAACCCCAAGGACAACGATGGAGAGGTTGTGCCACCCAGGGACCACAGTCCATGATGTGGAGGGACCCATTTATAGCTCTGGTGGTGGCACCAGGCTATGCCAAATGGGGACACAGCTCTCTGGGGACACTGAGGTGGGACAGACTGTGGGTTTCACTCAGAGGAGAGGTTGGCTGGAGGCTGTGGGATGGAGCCCAGGTCTGTGTGTGCTCTGGGTCACAGCTGGAGTGGATTCTGCTGTGGATGTGGTGATGTGGCACCTGCAGAGCCCTGCACTTCTGGCTGCTTTCACGCTGAAGCCACTGGGGATGGGGCACCTCAAGCTGATTTGGAAGCTCCAGCATTCCCAGAGGGGTGTGGGCTTCCACAGTTCCCAGGAGTGCTGAGGGGAGGTGCCCACTTGCAAGTCATCCCTTGGGACAGGTAACCTGTCCTCTCAAACACCTCATGGGGAACAGCACCAGGGGACACCTCAAAAAATGTCCCTCAAGTGGTCAAGGCATGGGGTCAGAGCTGTTGCTCCCTCCAGAGGGAGGACATGACTGCCCTAAACCAGACATCAGTCCCTGGGGAGCAGTGTCATGCTCTGCCAGAGCTCCTGACCAGCCACAGCAGGTGGCAGCTGCTGCATTCCCTGCATGAATTATCTTTAACAGACACATTTCAATTTAAATTTTGAAACTCAGATGGGTTCTGTCTCTTCCCTGCTAATTTCCAGGGCAGAAGTTGGGGTGTGAGGTATCCACCAAGTCACTTCTCCCACCTGTGGTGGACACAATCAATGGGCTTTGCTATTCCAGCTATTTCCAAACTCCTTTACTCCAAACCATGGCAGAATATGGATAACAGGATACCTTTTTTATTTTTTTCCTCAGGGATACCATTATTAATCTTCATTGAGGTTGCACAAGTTGGGGCTTCAGGAGAGGACAGAGGACTGAGAAGAGCACACAAGAAGGAAGAGGCAGAATCTCCCACAAACAGACAGTGTGCATCCCAATGCCCTCCCAAACATTGCCATTACCATGCTCCAGACACCCCTCTTGGAAAACAATCCAGAAAAGAGGCCAATGTGGAGCAACACCAGGGCTGGGCTGGATCCTGAGCCCCATGTGATGGTCCATGAGTGAGGCACCCCAGGAGAGCTGGCACCAGGGACATGTCTGGTCACGGAGCATTGTGGTGCTTGCAGGGGGGTCTGTCAGGGGCTGTGCCAGGCAGCCAGGGGTCTGAAGGTGCCCAAAAAGTTTATTTTACTGATCCAAGGGTTTGTGTCTCTTGGTTCAGTGATAGAGTAAATGAGAAGGAGGGGGACCTTGCAGCACAGGGGACACCTGCGCCTGATCCTTGATACTTTTCCTTTGACTCACTGTAATGTCAGCAGATCTCTGCATCATCCTCCCACCCTAACCTGTAAAACATTTTGCACTGCATGTTCTCCAAATTAAGCATTAAAAGCTTAACTTTATTGATGAAAGTTTCCAGTGCTACCACTGCAGCTCAAGAGGAAAAGCCCCAGGTCCTTGTATCCCTCCTGGGATGCACTCCAGCATCCCAGCTTGGCAGCCAGGCTCCACCCAGCCCCAGGAAGATCAGAGGTGGTTAAGTAGCAGCCCAGACTTTATCCAATTGCTCTTATCAATCTTCATAACAAAGAGAAAACAACTCGAGCATCTCTTGTGGGAAATAAATTGAGTCCTCGTTTGTATTAGCCCTATTGACGAGCCCTGGTGAAGAGCTCCAGAAGCAATTAAAACAAGTGCTGTACAGGTATACCTGGATAACATTCCTGCTCTCCCCTTCTCCCCAGCTCCCTATCACCCTCTGGAATCAACACAAGGTGCATTAGAGAGGATGTTTCATAAAGAAAAGCTTCTCTTCAGGCTGAGACAGCTTTGATCCAACTGCACTTCAATTAGCATAGTGCAGGTCCCATAGACTCCTGGCCAAGATGCAGCTGCAGAGATTAAGACAGAAAGATGCCTTGGAGTTGGGAAAGAGGATTCAGGGCAGAGCTTGCTCTATTTTCACATTCTCCACTTCTCAGTTGCCCTGCCAAGACCACTGGACCACTGCCTGGAAGGCCCAGGTAATGTATTTCCAGATCTGTCAGAGCAGAGACCAGATCTTCAATCAACGAGTTCCAAGGCTTGACCTCATTTAAATGTTCCCTCAACAAAGGTCAAAACTTATCTGACTGCTGAGACACCCCACTCTTACACCTGGAAAGGAAACATTTTGATGTTAATTAATTCTTTCAGATGAAACCAGCAAAAATGTCAATGTAACAAATTAGACCCACATTGATTATTGGCTTTAAAAAAAAGAGTTAATGGTTGTGGTCTGGGGAAGGGGGTTAGGCAGGTCTTTAAAGTGATGCACACACACAATACTTTATGCTCATACAGGCTCTGGATTTGCTGTTTTAATTGCAAAAACATGTTTAGGAATTCTCTGTGTCTCATTCCCTGCTCCTCTTTGCTCCTCATATTCCTTCCTGCTCAGGAGGACAGTCCAGGCAGCTGGAAGGTAACACCAACACTCTGCAAGCAAAGCTCTGCAGAAGCCATTTCTGGAAAAGGAAAAGGGCCCCTGACGACCAGGGTGTTTGGGAAGCACCCAGGGGCCAAGGAGCTGCATTTCATGGTGCAGCAAATGCTGCATTTCATGTGGAGCAGCTGACAGCCTGGGAGGAAAAAGGCTTCAGTCAGCTACCACCCGACCCAGGAGTAATTAAATGTTACCAGAAATTACCAGAAGATGGTCCAACATTACAGAGTTAAAGGTGCTGCAGAGACACAAGTCTGAGGAACAGGAGATGCCCCATCCCTGGAAGTGTCCAAGGCCAGGTTGGATAGGATTTGGAGCAAGCTGGGATAGTGGAAGTTGTCCCTGCCCATGGCAGGGGCAGGAACTGGGTGGGATTTAAGATCCCTCCAACCCAAACCATCCTGGGACTCTGAGACCTGCCAGCAACACAGATATATTGAAATTTTACAATGCAATTCTGGGCTGCAATTCCTATGCCACCACCAAACTGGGTGAAGGGCATCCCCTTCTGCCTCCTCTTCCCTGGCTCGAAATGTGACTTTTCTTATGCACAAAACAACACCAGTCAGGAGGGGTGGCAGCAGAGAGGACCAGCAAAACCAGAGGGTTTACATTTGGTGCAGAGTGCTGGGGAAGGGACTGAGGCAGGATCCAAAGGGCAATTTCAGCAGCACACAAGGAAGAGGATTCCAAGGCAACAGCAGTGACATCTGAGGACTCTGTGAAACCACAGTGTGGTCACTGTGAGGAGCTGGCTGAAACTGCACATATTTTAATCAAAAATCCAGATTGTAGATTAAACTTTGGAAAGAAATCACACAGCAGTATTTAATTAATGAAGGCTTTAAGTGACCTAGATGAAAATACTCCAGCGATAACTCCTTGGCTGGCTTAAGTCAGTTTGCACTGATGATACATATTATATTTCCTGTCCCCTGAAATAATCACCATTAATTCCCTGCCTGGAAAAGTCGCTTTGCCCTCGTAAAGCATGTTTAGAGCAGCTCTGGAAATTGAAGAGTGTGTTTAACAGTCATGCAGCCACAGTTTGATTTCAACCAGAGGTTGGCTAAGGCCGTGCAGAAGGGTTGTGACCCCAAAGCAGGTCTGTGCCAAGCCCAGCACCCTGTACAATAAACCTCACTGTGAATTCAGAAAACACATCCACGTCCCAAAGCCTGCATTTTTACCTGATTTTTAATAAGCTAAAGCATTTGCTTCCTTTTTCAGCAATAGGAGGAAACAACAAAAATTCCTCCTCTCCATTCCAGACCCCTCTGAAAAGGAGCATGACTACAGGCGAGTTTAACTGCAGCAGGCATGTCCTAGGGTAACAAGGATGTGATGAAACACACGCTTTACAACTGGGTTTAAAAAGGGAAGAAAAAAAAAAAGGAAAGAAAAGCTACATTCAATGGCAGAAAAAATTGATTTAACCACATAAAATATTACAAGCAGAAATCAGAGGTTAGAAGTAGAGTTGAAATGCAAACCATTACCTCCATTATCCAAAACAGGCTGTTTATTTACAGCTCGAAAGTGTAGAAATGACTTGGCTTAATCGTAATTAAAACCTTTTGGTATCTTTAGAGCAGCAGAAATGTTGCACGCGAAGGTAGCAGGGCTGTGAGGAGGAGGAGATGCTCAGGCTCACAACAAGGACATCTGGGGCTGCAAGGACAACAAAACAAAAGCCTGACGAACACGATATTAGGCTGAGAACAATTCCGACTGTGGCAAGACAAGAGGCTCAGTAATTGAATTTGCAAAAGGCCGTACAGCAAAACTAGAGCTAAACTACTTGTAACATCCATTAGTGAGAGAGGCATTCCACTGCAGAAAGGATCATCTGCTGGGAGAGGTGCTAAAGGCTCCCGAGCTGCCATTCCCCTCTCCTGTCAGGAATTCCACAGCTTGGGATTTGAAGGCTTGTGGTTTGAGTGCTCCATTTCCTGACTGCCTTCTGTTTTAACTCACAGATATCAGGCATTCAAGCTGCAATCTGTGTACTGCCCAACTTAACAAAATGTATTGCTCTATGTCATCTACAAAAGCTCTGCAAGTTGTGTATTTTCATGTACTCTTTTTTTAATTTAAAAAATGTTTTCCTAGACCACACAGCTACAATGTATACATAAACAAAACCTTTAAAAATGCAGTAGTCTTCATCAGCCTGACCTAGTGATTTGATAAATCCCACGTCCTTGGGACTGTGCTGCCTGGGAATGGAGGGAAGGCTGGGTCCTTCTCCCAGGCTTTTCTGGGCTGTGTTGACTCCCACAAGCATGACAATGCACATCCAGCTTCCTCTGCTGTGATGGGATTGATAAGCACATGGAGCTGTTGGAGCGTTCCAGAGCAGGACACAGAGGTGCTCCAGGGACTGCAGCCCCTCTGCTCTGGAAACAGGCTGGGAGAGCTGGGAGTGTTCACTGGAGAAGGCTCCAGGGAGAACTTCCAGTGCCTAAAGGGGCTCCAGGAAAGCTGGAGAGGGACTTTGGATGGACTAGGGACTCCCTATTGGAGAGACAGGACAAGGGGGAATGGCTGCACACTGCCAGAGGACAGGGCTAGATGGGATTTTGGGAAGGAATTCCTCCCTGTGAGGGTGGTGAAGCCCTGGCACAGGCTGCCCAGAGCAGCTGTGGCTGCCCCTGGATCCCTGGAAGTGTTCCAGGCCAGGTTGGACAGGGCTTGGAGCAACCTGGGATAGTGGAAAGTGTCCCTGTCCATGGCACAGGGTGGAACAAGATGAGCTTTAAGGTCCCTTCCAACATAAATCATAGTATGATATGATTGTTATGATATGTGATATGATATTATATAATATTATATGATTGATATGATACTATTGGGATAGGATAGGATGGGATAGGATAGGATAGGATAGGATAGGATATTACAAAAGTCTAACACAAAAAAGTAGAAAAGCTTCATTAAGCCACCCCTGCAACCGCCCAGCTCTACCACCAAAGCATCAATGGGAACAGATCCTGCAAACACTTCTGAACATGATCCCATTTATGAAAGAATCTCTTCAGGCAGCCACAGTGCTGAGAGACTGCTGAAGGCAGGATCAGAAATACTTCATGGAAGGGTCATTTTATACTTTTGTTACCCAAAATGTGAAAACACATCTCCAAACATGGCAAACTGAGCTCTAACAGGTTGGAGAAACAGGATCTGTCACACCAGGGACCCAGCAGCCACAGCCCAGATGATCTCCCTGGGACATTGGACACAGAGGACATCCCATCCAACCCCCCCTCCTCCCAGACCACCATGGAGCCTGGGGATGCCCTTCTGCAGTGTGTCTGGGACCAGGGAAATCTTTCAGGCACCCAGTGCCCCCCTCCCTGGGATCTACCACAGTGACAAGCTGTCACCTGCAACCTCACCCTGCACAGCAAAATAGTGCCAGAAAAAGGTGGAAATGGCAAGGAATGGGTGTGCTGGAGGCAGATTCCAGAACTGGGTGCTCTCTTTGTGCACTGTGATTCAGCCCCAGACCCAGGCCATAGGATTTTCTCACCTGCACCAGGGCACATAAGCCAGAATCCACTCAGGAAATTGTGGGAAGGAGACATGGATGTCTCTCAACAAAGTTCCAGTTTGAAAAGGCAAAGGAAATTGAGTAAGTACAAGGATTTAGCAGCATTCAGAACATTTTGGCTGAGGTGCATCACTCTGAGCTGGAAAAGTGAGTGTCTTACCTGTCACAGGCATCATTTTCTTCTCTGGTGAGCAACTCTCCCCAGCAAGGCACATGCAAGGGAGGTGGAAGGTGCACAACATGGTTTGCAGTGGTACAATCCCCTCCAAGGAGGCTCCCTCCACCTTGTCCTCCACTACCTGGACCCTCTATCCTGGTCTGGATGGCAAAACATGAATACTGCAGTTGGAAGTGCACATTAAACCACGACTTAAGCTTCAGCTGGGGCTGTGTCCAATTCTTTGGCACATCAAGGATGGGAAAGGAGGCACGGATGGCTTGTTCACTAACCCACGCTCTCCCTGCCAGAGAGCTGTGCCAGAAGTTATCAAGAAAGCTGCAAAATGAAAGCATGATATTCTGTGGTGTTTATGTGTGCTTGGATATATATTTTCTTTTTCACAAATGTTCTGCCTTTTAGTAAATATTCTTTAGCATCTCCGTTGTCCCATAGCAGAGCAGTCAGCTGTGAAAATGATCTCCTCATCCTGGTTAACTCTGTCAGTGCCACACATGGACATTCCCTGGCCAGCTGGAAAGAGCTCAGAGGGGTTGGAGGGACCAAGGAGACCCTTTGGCAGTGGTGTGGAAGGAAGTTTAGTGGCATCTGTGAGAAGTCTGTGTGACCGTGTTCACAGGGGTCTGAGGATGAGGGAAGAGATGAGGATCTGACTCCATGTTTCAGAAGGTTTGATTTATTATTTTATGATATGCATTATATTAAAACTATACTAAAAGAATAGAAGAAAGGATTTCATCAGAAGGCTGGCTAAGAATAGAAAAAGAAGGAATGATAACAAAGGCTTGTGGCTCGGACTCTCTGTCCAAGCCAGCTGACTGTGATTGGCCATTAATTAGAAACAACCCCATGAGCCCAATCCCAGATGCACCTGTTGCATTCCACAGCAGCAGATAACCATTGGTTACATTTTGCTCCTGAGGCCTCTCAGCTTCTCAGGAGGAAAAATCCCGAGGAAAGGATTTTCATAATAGATGTCTGTGACAAGTCTGAGTTTTTTTTAATGGTGATAATTCAAGCATCACTTCCAGCAGTTGCACAAAGAAGATTTTCCCCACCTGAAGCAGAGAAAAAAGTCACTCTGGACCCCTCCAAAAGCGACACATTTTGGATGTACTTCTCACATCCATCTTTGTCCCCTACACCAGTTACACCAGGTCTGTAAGGAGCCTGGAAAACTCCTTCCCTCTTCGTGTTAATTGTCCCCTCTTTGAATAAACACACAAAGCCGTTGACTGGAGGTGTGTAAATATTTACAGGGCGTGCCCAAGGAGGGTCAGAAACCAATACATCACCTGAGGGAAGAATACAAGCTCAGCGACCGTGAAGCCCTGAGCAATTACTGTTAAGTAACTGCAATACCAGCACATATTTAAGTACTTATGCAAGGAAAAGGGGCTGATGACCTCGATTATATTTGCATTGTGTTTCCTGTTGTTAGCACTTCCTTGGCAGAATTACTGCAATACATCTTGGACTCCAATTTCATCTGCCAGCTCCACGAGACTGCAGCCAGCCTTTGGAGAGGTCCAAAAATGCTTAGGAGTCGGGCTGTATTTCTTCTTATACAGCTCCTCTGTCTCGGCAGCTGCTCGTCTCCAAACTGCCTTGTCAAGGAGAGCAGCAGGAGAAAATTTGCCCCAAAGCTCCTCTGAAATTCAGGAATCTACCTCAGCAAATAGACAATAAAATCTTCACCTGGCTGGACCATGACATCCCTGTTGAAAGGCTCCATGGAATGACACATTTCAGAATGGACTGATTTATGTTATTTAAGAAAGAAGCAGCTTTATAACTTTTTGTCTCAAGTTAAACCACAGAAATTTCATAGATATAGCCTGGGGGAGGCAACCCATTGCAGAGAATTATAAATCTATTTACAGATGATTTCTCACATGAAGACTCCATGTAGGTAGACACCCAAAAATTGAATGTGAAAAATTAAGGTAAAAGCCAAGGAATCATTAAATGCCATTATCGGGGTGTTTGTTTACTCAAGGCTGGAGAGAAGGACACAGGATTCAAAAACCCCTAGATGGTGGCATTTAGGGACATGATTAGCAGTGGCCTTGGCAGTGCTGGAGGGACTCCATGACCTTAGGAAGCTTTCCCAACCTAAATGACCCAATGACCCTGGTGACACCCTATTTCCATGGTATTTTTCCTGCTTCTCAGCACTTGGGATGCCTGGGTTGGGAACAGCAAGGTGTTTTCAGCTGGTGAGTTCATCCTCTTTGCAGCTCATTCCCAATGCAGAAATTCCTCCACTTCAGACTGGAGACCATTCCTCATGGATTTAAGTTGGCTACACAGAGCAGGACATTGCATGAGCCCCTCTGTGGGATCCTCCATTATTTGTCACTGAGCTGAGGCCTCACCTGCTTTAATTTGAAAGAAAAGCTAAAAGAGCCCAAGTCCTCTGTTTGGCTGTGGCACCCATTTGGAGAGGTGTGTCCTGTCTATCCACAACTTTCCAGAGAATGGAAGAATCATGGATCTTCCTGTCTCCAACTCTGCTTCACGAGTCACCTCCCAGTGCTCCTCCTTTCCCAGTGTGGGAACAGCCACTGGGAGCGCTCTCTCCTGAAATGTGTGTCCATCCTCAGGGGAAATCAGCACTCCCAATTTTCTCATTTATACAAAACCTTCTTCTCCTGCCAGTCCCGCCAGAGCAGCATCTCTCAGGGGCAGGTGCAACATGGAAATCTCCAGATGTGGGGGGACACGAACAGCTGGACTGCTCAGAACACCACCAGTGTCCAAGACCAGTGTCATTGCATCCCCACCAGCGCCAGGAGGAGATGAGGAAAATCCCAGGACAGGCTGCTGTGGAACAACCTCCTGTAAGCCCTGGAATGTGATGGTTCCTATCTTTTCTGACAGCTTTTTTCCTGGGTAGTATAACAGGAGAACTTGGCTGCAGCAATGTCTTGGGGCAATGAATGCCTGAGGCTATGGATGAATTGCTCACAAAAGTGTCTTTTTATCAGTTCTCAGTTCTGCCGCCTTTCAAGTTTATTCAGCGTCCCTTTGAATGAGACACTGTTGTAATTGTCTAAAAAATAAATTTGACTGCCTGCTTGACCTCCTTTATACCATTTATTGCAGTCATTTAATTTTCTAGTTATTCTTTCCTGGGAAAAAAACACACAATATTGTCACTCCAGCCACACTTGGAAGTCTTTGTATCATCTCTAAGCCTTTTTTTGTTTCCTTGTTTAATTTTGGATGTGGCACAACAAGAACAACTCTCCAGCTTCAAGGTGGGAGCTCACACTTGGCCATAGAAATGGCAGCTTGGGCATCAATTATTTGTTTAAACAAGTCATCACTTGTTTTTCCTTTTTGTCATTGGAAAAGGAACAGTGAATGAAGCAGCGAGCCAATAGAATGGCCTGGATTGGAAGGGACCATAAAAACCCAACCAGATTAGAACCCCTGCCATGGGCAGGGACACCTCCCATGGTCCCAGGCTGCTCCAAGCCCTGTCCAGCCTGGCCTTGGACACTGCCAGGGATCCAGGGGCAGCCACAGCTTCTCTGGGCACCCTGTGCCAGGGCCTCAGCACCCTCACAGGGAAAAATTCCTTCCAAATATCCCATTTAAACCTACTCTCTTTCAAGTTAAAGCCATTCACCCTTGTTCTCTCAATCCATATCTTGTCCAAGGGTCTCTCTCCAGCATTCTTGGAGCCCCTTTAGGCATTGGAAGGGGTTCTAAGGTCTCCCTGGAGCCTTCTGTTCTAGATTGCAAGGCAAGATGTATTCTATTATCATCTGAGTTTTCTTTTGTTGGCAGTTGTCTTTTGTCAAGTGGGCAGCTTTCTTTATCTCTCTCTGAGTGATCACAATCACTCCTCCCTCAGGGGGGACACCTGCTGATAACAGCCATTGAATGTCCCTGCATGGCTGATAAGAACTACAGCATCCCATTGGGAGATGTGAGCCCAGAGGGAGGAGCCAAGCATTCCTGCCTGGATATAATCTGGAGGTTCTGGAACACCATCACAGCTTCTCCACTGGATTTCCCAGAGGAACAGCAGCTGCCTCTTCCACTGGATCTTCAGAGGATCCTTTCTACAGGATCCCTGCTCCAGCAGAACCACACCTGACATTCCAGGAGGGCTGCAGCCACAATTCCAATGGGACTGCTGCCACCACTCTGACCCACAGGGTGTCAGGTTGAGTTCTGACTCTGTCAGTGTTGTTCTAGTGTACTGCATTGTTTATTTTATCTTTTTATTTTCTTCCCTATTAAAGAACTGTTTAATGGGGAAGAAAATAAAAAGATAAAATAAACAATGCAGTACATATTGCTCCCATACTTTTTTCCTGAGAGCCCCTTAATTTAAAATTTATAGCAATTCAGAGGGGTGGGGAGGGTTTACATTCTCCATTTCAGGGGAGGCTCCTGCCTTCCTTAGCAGACACCTGTCTTTCCAAACCAAGACACCTTCTCTTCTCCAGCTGAATGTTCCCAGGTCTCCCAGTCTGGCTCCAGGGCAGAGGGGCTCCAGCCCTTGGAGCACCTCCATGGTCTGCTCTGGATTCCCTTCAGCAGGCTGATGCCCTTCCCATGCTGAGGATCCCAGGGCTGGATGCAGCTGTGCCCATCCTGCCATACAAACATCCCTGTGTCCCTGCTGCTGGGCTCTGCCATGGTCCCTGAGCTGCTGCCACAAGGACCCACCACCACTGATGTCCCACCAGTTGTCCCAAGCCCAGTGTTCCCAGTGTCCCAGTGTTCCCAGCACTGTGCTTTCCTGAGTCACTCACAGGCTGTTCCAGACCTGGCTCCATTCCACTCTTCTTCGATTTTCCACCCAGACACAATATTTCTGCCTGGCCTTGGAAGGGCTGGTAATGAATGGTATGAAATAGCAGTGAATATCCACGCTTCTGCAGGGGGGGAATGGGATGGGATGCAGTCCAGGGCCTGCCAGAGTGCTTCCCCAATTATTGGAAGGGGTCTCTGTTCAATGACAGGCACAAAGCCCGTCCTCTACGCTGGATGCATTTTCCCTGCAGCGCCGGGAGCCTTTGCCAACCTGAGAAATGAGAGACTGGGGCTCAAAAGAAATAATCTTTTAAAACATAAACGGCCAAGCTGATTTACTTCCAAATACGTAACACCAACAAAAAAAAATTGCTGTTGGGCAGGGCCCTCGTTTGCCAAGTTTCAACAGAGCAAAATTTTACAGTGAAGTTATAAACACTTTAAATTCCATTGTTGGTTTATAATGGAAAACCTGGCAGGCTCATAGCTGAGAGTGCTCTTCCAAAGAATGCTTGCCATGATGCTTACTCCACATATGGGATAAGATCAATAGCCACATGATAAATTTTGGGTTCACGTGATAAAGCACACAAAACCACCCTTATCCACTTGCTCCACGATTTTCCCGGATATAGAACAATTCCAGAATTTCCTCCAGGAGTTCATTCCCCTCAGCCAGTCACCTCACTTCAGTCTGCCAAAACCACTTTTGTTGAGTCCCAAGGCTGTGAAGTACCTTTCCCAACTGGGCCACATGTAGAGGAGTAACAAGAGTTCAGAGCCTTTAAAGTATCTCTGATAAATAACAACAAAAAAAAGGAATGCTTTGATTATGGACAATACCCCAAGGAAGGGAAATTTAATGTAGTGTTGATGAATGGGTGCATGAAATCCTAATATTAGTGATAACAGAGACACATTTCCAAGTATTTTACTATAGCTTCTCCTTGGAAGTGCTGGAGATGCAAATGGACTGAACTAGTGAAAAGCACAGATTTGGGTGTCAGTGTTAAACAACCCTTCTAGAAAGCATCACTGTTTTCTGAAAAATTCCCCTCTAGGGATTTCACTTGAGGACTCCAGAATAAAGCCAAGCCCAGTCTCTTCAACAAACCTTGGCCAGGCCAAGCAGACCCAGTGGGGTGTGGGGTGCAGAAAAAGAAATCTGGAGATGCCTGCATGGAAGAGCTGCAGCTCTCCCTGACCTTGCTCCTCTGCTGTGGTTTACATGTCCCTCCTCCAAGCTTTGGACTGGGGTTTGGAACAGGGTTTGGAACAGGGTTTGGAACAGGGTTTGTGCTCCAGCAGGTCCAGCAAGTGATGGGGCCCATTCCACATCCCCCCCACAGACACCTCGTTATCCATTGCTATTCCATTCATTACCAACCAAAACAAGGAAGAACTAGTGCCTGGGTGGAAATAAGAAATCCTTTGTAACAGGGAGCCAGGATGGAGACCCCAGTTCCATCCTTGAGTGAGGCAGGGCTCCAAAAGAGACCCCCAAGCACCATGAAGCTGAGGAGGAAGAGCCACCAGCCCATTTCTGCCCCCCAGGGGCTGAGCCTGGCCAGGCTGTGCCATGTCCATATTCCAGAGATGTTCCTGGGGTGCAGCCTCCAACGGCCTCATTCTGGAAGTTCCTTGGAAGCCAAGGAGGCTGTTGCAAGCCTTGTGCTTCGTTTGCATTCATTTCCTTCCCAAACTCTCATTACCCGAAAGAGAAAGAGAGAGAGAGTGAGTGCATTCAAGTGGAAATGGTTGGAGTGCACTTAGAGGAATTTAGCCAAAAGGAAAAGGATAGATGATGGTGGCTTTTTTTAATTTTTTTTTTTATTCTCTCCAAAAAAAAAAAAAAAAAGAAAAAAAATCCTCCAGAACTTAAAACTGTTTTAATCAGCTGAAAAACATACGTGGGCTTTACAGCTCTGAGACAGCTTGCACAGGCTCTGATAAATGCCTATCGCTCATTTGCATACGCTAACAGCTACACTTTAATCAGCCTCCTAATCCCTGATGATATTAATGAATTTTTTTTATGCACTCTCTCTCTCCTCCACCCCACCCCCCCCCCCCCCCCCGCGTATTTTTTTTTTTTTTTAGTATCATGTTTGCTAATTCAAAACCGATCAGCGGCTTCTGTGTGCCTTTTTTTATGCAGGAAATAATGGGTGAGCTTGGTACTCCTGTTATCCTGCTCTCACAAATAATTAAGACTACAAAGGGTACAAATCAGTCTGAATGCACGGCACAAAGGCTCAAGCTATGCAAAGGTCTTTTTCTCTCTCTCTCTCTTTCTCTCTTTTCATTTATTCTCTTCTTCTGACAAGAGGTGGCTTAGAAAGATACTTAGCAAAGCAATGAACTGGTCACTCCCAAAAAGCAAGAATTTCCCAGCCATTTTAAATGCTCAGGATACACATAGGGACTTTTTTTTTAAGTATTTGTTTGCTCCATTATTTGGTGCACCCTTATTTTTTGGGGAGGAGGCTGCCTGCTGGAGAAATGTTCATCAAACTGGTTTACCTTTGTTTTGGTGGCTCTGCTTTTCTCCTTGGGAGGGGTTGGCATGGGAGGGTGACACAGATTTTGAGGGAGGGAGACCTGGAAAAGTCGTCCTCGCACATGTGGTCATAGGGAAGGGAAGCAACGGACAAACAAATCCATGTTGTGTGAAGAGCTGCCCAAAAATGGGAGAATTTATCCAGCTCCAGAGGCTCCAGGCGTGTTCTGGTGTCAGACCAGGGTCCAGACTACTCTGAGAACTCAGGCAAACTCCTCCTGCCCTCTGCAAGGTCAAATCACAGATCCAGCTGCTCCAGCCCTGCAGACCCTTCCTTTCTCCTGTCCCTCCTCAGGAGCAGCCATGGAAGTTCAAGGTGGAGGTTGGGCAAGAGCCACTGTGTCACCTCTACAGCTCTGGCATGGGTGACTTCCCAGAGATCCTCCCTTTGGGACACATCCTCACCTCAAAGTTAATTCAGGTACAAAACCAGTCTTTCTGAATCCCTGTGCATTTTGCTGGGAGCCTGAAACACGTGGCTCCACAGGCCAACAAAAATGCTGCAGACTGGGACTGATTTGAGGAGAAATGGATTGATGGACACATAGAGGCCACCATGGTGGAGCAACCAAGGCAGACTGACAAATATGCAACGCTGTAGCAGAGGGTCTCAATGCATTTGGTGACAAAGAGGGACCCAAGTCATGCCCTCAGCCATAACATTGACAACTCCAGCTGTAGTTCCATAGGAATTATGCACCACAACACAGGATCACAGTTTGGAAAAGCCCTCCAAGACCGTCAAATCCAACCTGTGACTGATCCCCACCTTGTCACCAGCCCAGAGCACTGAGTGCCATGTCCAGGCATTCCTTGGACATCTCCAGGGATGGGGACTCCACCACCCCCCTTCCAATGCCTGGCCACTCTTTCCAGGAAGAAATTCTTCCTGATGTCCAGCCTGAAGGTCCCCTGGCAAAGCCTGAGGCCATTTCCTCTCATCCTGTGCCTGTTCCCTGGGAGCAGAGCCTGACCCCCACCTTGCTGCACCCTCCTGTCAGGGACTTGTGGAGAGTGTGAGAAGGTTCCCCCTGAGCCTCCTTTTCTCCAAATCACCCCCATGAAGTCACACAGACAGCAAAAGGCAAAACAGCTGAACCTGAGTGGGTGACAAAACAGGACACGCGGAGCGCGTACAGAAACCAATCAGCATATCCGACAGAAAATAGTCACTTTCATTAAAACAAGCAAAATAAGGATTTCAACAAATAAAAAAACCACAACTAAACATCTGAAGGAAGCCTGCAGGCATGTCTGATGTGTGCAAGTCTAGACTTCCAAACTCCAGAGGATTTTTGTATTAGGAAGCTGGGTAAGGCTGATGGAAAAGATTCCTGCTTCTGCTCAGAAATTCTTTTAGGAGATGCAAGCAAACATCTCTGTAGGGTAATCTCAGCACTAACATATCGTGCCCAGATCTCAGAGGATTACCATGAGACTGAAGCAGCAGCATATCCTAAACCTTATGTTTAGGATAACCACGGGCACTGAGAACACAGAAATGTTTATGTTCTTTAGCAGAGCTTTGCAGTTAGCCAAGTGAGGGCAGGTGGATTATGTAACCTCTGGCCAGGAAGGTTTTTGGGAATGCATGAGAGCACAGGCACTGTTTTTCCTGCTAATAATATTGCAATGGCAGAGGGATACTCCCTGACCATGACTTATTTGTGCAAGATGTGCCACAACCCTTTCCATGAAGAAATTCTTCCTGATGTCCAGCCTGAACCTCCCCTGGCACAACCTGAGGCTGTTCTCTCTCCTCCTGTCCCTGTTCCCTGGGAGCAGAGCCTGACTCCCCCCAGCTGTCCCCTCCTGTCAGGAGTTGTGCAGAGCCACAAGGTCCTCCCTGAGCCTCCTTTTCTCCAGGCTGAGCCCCTTTCCAGCTCTCTCAGCCTCTCCTGGTGCTCTGTTCCCTTCCCTGGACATGCTCCAGCCCCTCCATGTCCTTGCTGAATTGCTGGGCCCAGAACTGTCCCCAGGGCTGGAGGTGCCTCACAGGTCCCAGCACAGAGGGGCAGCCACTGCCCTGGGCCTGCTGGACCCACCATGGCTGGGACAGCCCAGGGGCCATTGGCCTCTTGCCCACCTGAGCACACCTGGGCTCCTGTCTGGCTGCTGTCACCAGCACCCCCAGGTCCCTTTTCTTGGCTGCTTGGATCTCACAGATGGTGCAGAACAACTCCAAGATAATTGCAAATAGAATAAGGTTTGGTGTAAAGCAGAGCTCTCACAGCAGCATCAACACTGGAACATCTGAGGTTACCTGGGAGTATAAGACCCAAAGTGATGCAAGATATCTTTGGCTCTGGCCCTCTGGCAGAATGGCAATGCGAGCCATGGGTTAAAACCCACCAAAAGCTCAGCTTGCACTTGGCATCCTGGCAATTGTTTTAGGTCAGGAGTATTTTCATGAATATGTTTATGGAGAGAATTCAATCAAGGTTGAAAGAGACCATAAAGCACCACGAGCCACAGAGAAAAATCCATTGTACAATGAGCCACCTGGACTTCAGAAAAAAAATGTAATGAAATTGCAAAAGTACTCATTAAATGTGAAATACAGGCCCAGTAAGGAGCTTAGCAGATATGCTTTCAAGAACACCTATAAATAATGAAAGCAATGAACTGCAGGAAGAGGAGTTTGAAGTAAATATGAGTCAAGTACTACCCATGTCTGAAATGAAATTTGACAAGCTCAAACAAGTAACACAAAATGACCCAAGTTGACAACAGTTTGGGGAAAGTAATTCTACAAGGATGACCAAAGGAAATATCAAGCCAGTGCTGAGTATAAAAACTTATTGGGATTAGAGCTCTGAAATTGCTGCCATTGATGGGGTTGTGCACAAAGGACACCCTGCCATAACACAATGTCTGCACAAGGGCACAAACACCAAGTCTGTTTCAGGGACAGAAACCCATGGGGTGCCATGGAAAGGACAGAGTTCTGGTGGTCCTATGTCTGGATGTCACCAACAAAAGGGAATCTGGTGTCTTCAAAGCCAACACAAGCCAGGGGGATGTAAAAGACTCTGATATGACCTAAGGGTGGGATTAGGGTGGATCCACTGTTGGTCTATGCCTCCATGATGGTAAGCACAAAGTCTCAGCTGAGATACTCAAGCCCACCTTCACCTGGCATGTAATCAACCAAAAAAGTCATTGCAAAGCTCTACTTTCTGCTTTTGGGGGATGCAGATGAGTCAAAGTGAAGCATAAAGCCATGTTCTAGTGCCAAGGTGTTCACTGACACCAGTGGGATCAAGGCAGTGCCCCCAAGTCCCCAAACTACATGAAAGATCTCCTCATTGTGGGTGGAGGCTTTCAGCACAACTGTAGAATCATGGAATCCTTAGGGTTGGAAAGACCTCCAGGATTATAAAGTACAGTCTTCTAACTAGTACCACAATGGCCACGAGATGGAAAGTGAGTGGGGAAGAAGAGAAGAGGAATTTTGCCCAAATAAGAGCAAAGAGCTGAAAGGAAACCGTAATTTCCACCATGTGGGAAGCAGACATTAAATGCACCACTTTCTTGACTCCATATTATGGATTTATTTCCATGAATTACTATGGACATACAGCCCACTTCATGGCTGATCCACACAGGAAAAGGAATCCTGAAGGCAACAGGGACCTCTTGCAGGTGTCCCCTTCATTTGAAAACCTGGCTCCATCAGAGCTCCTGCAGATGTTTCCACTGTTGACAGATTTACTCCGGTGTCAAAATTAATTGGAGCCAAGAAGAATTATTCACCCAACAAACTGAATCTATGAAGAGGGTCAAGACTCTTTCATGTTCCATCATCCACTAAAAAAAAATAATAATCATGATCCCATCAGTACCCCCTGGGAAATAGCAGCCGATAATGGCACATCACAAAGCAGGATGTTGCTCTCGTAAGCTGCCGTTATCTGCTCCTACAAGGACAGGCCATGAAGGCCAGCAACCTCCCCACATCCAAATCAGCTTTGCAAACCCATTTTAAAATTTTTTCGATTGTTGATGCACTTTGTCATCTCCATGCACTCACAAAAAGATCAATTTGCTCATTCAGAGGGGAAGAGAATGGTGAGCATGAGCTGACAATGTGTGCAGAGCTCTGGGCACGCTGCTTTTACAAAGATAGTGACAAACTGGAGGCAGTTCAGAGAAGAGTGACAAAAATGATTTGTTCCTTGAGGACTGATCCATGAAGAGCAAAATACACACAATTTGGTTTAGTGATGACTGCAGGAGGCTGAAAACGTGCATTCTAAATGTTTGAAAAATGGGCTTGCAAAAGAAGGAAGAACAAAGTTTTCATTTGGATGCAGCTCAAGCAGAAAGAAGTAAGGCTACTTTTCAGGGAAAGTGTCCTGGAATCATCTGGAAAAACCTCATAAGAGAAGGAAAAGAAGATTTGTGCCTTAAGTTATTTTAACCCTTAAAAAAATGGAAAATATATCAATGAAGACAATACTGACCTTGATAGGAGGATGAGCCATTTCCAATTTTCTTGCTTCATTCCTGTGATCCAACCACCAGGAAAGATTCCACATGTGAAAAGCTGAAAGATGGGAGCAAGGCACAGTCGTGGGCAGGTGATTAGCAGCAGGCAGGAGATGAGGCTGAGGAATTGCCTGGTCCCTGTCACCCACAAAAAACCCTCCCCAGCCCCAGGGCTGCAGCAGCAACCAAACCTTTTGTGCACAGGAATAATCCAGCTGGAAATTCAACCCTGAGTGGATCTGAATGACCCCCAGTCCAAAGCTGGGGTTGTTTGGGAATGGCTAAAACCTGAATAACCAGGAAGCCTGGAGAAAAGGAGACTCAGGGGGGACCTTTTCGTGCTCTCCACAAGTCCCTGACAGGAGGGTGCAGCAAGGTGGGGGTCAGGCTCTGCTCCCAGGGAACAGGCACAGGATGAGAGGAAATGGCCTCAGGCTTTGCCAGGGGACCTTCAGGCTGGACATCAGGAAGAATTTCTTCCTGGAAAGAGTGGCCAGGCATTGCAAGGGGTGTGGTGGAGTCCCCATCCCTGGAGGTGTCCAAGGAATGCCTGGAAGTTGCACTCAGTGCTCTGGGCTGGTGACAAGGTGGGGACGACTCACAGGTTGGATTTGATGATCTTGGACATTTTCCAGCCTCAGTGATTCTGGGATTCTGTGAACTTTCTTCCACTTCACA